>NW_022106189.1:38674730-38683245 GCF_000313985.2 Echinops telfairi
TGTGTGTGTGTGTGTGTGTGTGTGTGTGTAGCAAATGTTCCTTTTTCTGAAAAGGGGGTAGTAGGCCAAATAAGTTTGGGAACCTTAAGTTGGATCTAAACTTTCTATTTCAGGCTTTAAAGCCTTTCTCCTAATACTTTGTTCTTTAAATCACTCTCCCTGTGGCTACCAAGTACCAGTCACCCTGGGTATATCTCAGCTCCTCAACTGCACCGAGGTTCCTTCCCCTCTGCACCCCCCTCCCCACTCCATGGTACCCCACCATCCTCTTTGCTGGAAACAATCATTCCCACTGTCTACCTGGATGAGCTTCTTGCACTCCTTTCTGTCAAAGCTTGCATGCCACCTCCGGCCAAGAGGGCCGCATCCCTGCCACCCTCAGCAGTCTAGGCCATGCCCTTGTCTGTCTCAATCCTAACATGCGTCCTGACCCATACGTCTTCCCCTGACTGCCGTGGTATCACGTCAGCCTCTGAGAACTGAAATCCTGGTGAGAGGTTGGGTCTGTCTTGTCCTCACTGAGACTGAGCCTAGAACAGGGATAGGCAAACAGCAAGTTCCCGGTGTACATTTGATCAGAAAATGAATCAATGACAGGTGGAAATGCTTGAATTCATCTGGAAATGAGGACCTCACCATCTCAGAGGGCTGCCCTGTCCTCCTTTAGACAGGTGCCTTCTAAGGAGACAGCTCGCACATGCTCAGTATTCCTCTCCCCTCTCACATGGTTTCATTGTATTTCCCTGCCGAGGACAATGAATAAAGAGCAGTGGAAAATTGACACACTTGAATGAATGGTGTTGATGAAGAATATTGAATATACCAATGTGGTAACATTTTTATGTCAACTACATGTATCTGGGGGAACATAGAGGTGGAGCCCACCCTATCAGCCATGTTGCAGCCTGGTGACACCTCCCTCAGGGTGAAGCCTTTTGTACAAGACAGAAACCCTGGGCAGAACCAAGCTCTCTCTTGCTCCTTCGCCTTCTGCTAGACCTGGATCCTGCCGCTGGTTCTCCAGCATCTTGTTGTGTCACCTGGCAATCCCAGGAGCTCTCAGTAGGATGCTGACCTTGGATGAATTCGACCAGCCTCGTATTCATTGAGCTCTGCATGCACCAACCTGTGACCCTCTTGCTTCGCCTTCCTGCTTCCTGTTCATCAGTCCCTGCAGCTGTGTGTAAGCCTCCCGCTTACATCTGACCTAAGGAAGGATGTGAACCAGTCTGGACTCACCTACAACTGTGTCAGTCATTTCTTCCTATCAATCCCTTCCTAGAGCTATATAAGCATCACTGGTTTTGCTCTCTGGAGAACCCAAGCTAACCCGACCACGGCTTTTTAGAAGGATGAACACACCTGTCTCAGAAGGAAGATGGCCAGGATGCTACTAAGAAAGTACTTGTCTCACCTGCTTGGAACATGCCATCAGGAGGGACCAGTCCTCAGAGAATCAAAAGGAAAACAGCAGGACCCCCAGTGGGATGGACTGGCACAGTGGTTGCAACCACGGAGCCTGAGAGAGAGGGACAATGGTCAGGATGGTTCGGGACCAGAGGGGGTTTCATTCTGTTGAACGTGGGGTGCTAGGAGCTGCAACAGGCTCGATAGCACCTCGTGGCAATCACACAACGTATCCAGAAACAAACTCTATGATGAATCATTGGCCACAGCCACCGAGGCTCTTGGATTACCATTCAGTGAGGAAACAAAAGGAACAGCTTGCCAGACATCAGAGAACTAGGTCTTGATCCTATCCCCCCGTCCTAACTTGGAGCAGCACAAGTGTAAGAATCCCATGGCGTTGCCTTGGGTTTATTAGTATTCTCTTACATGAGTACACTGACAGTGCACAGGGATCCATTTATGACTCGATCGCCCGTTTATGTAGGTATTTGCCCAATGTAACCAGAAGGCCACAAACCAGCAACATCGAGGTTCTAAAGAGGAACAAACAAATGCTATAAACTAATTTCCAAACAGTTAATGACGTGAAATCATGAAAAGCCCACAATCACGCCTACCACACAGGGTGAAATCGATTTAGGCGTAGTGCTAAATTGAGGGTTACTGCGCTCCTGTTCTATATTCTGTATTAGAAACCAAGTCCACTGTCATTGAGTCTCTTTCCCACTCACAGGGACCCTGTGGGAGGTTTTAGAAAACTGGAAACCTTTAAGGGAGCCGACAGCCTCATCTTTCTCCAGCAGCGTGGCTCATGCTTTTGAACCCAATGACTTGTCGCTATCGCTCAGTGCCACGCGGACTTTGGGTATTATGTATTATAGCCAGGGTCCAAATATAGCGAGTAACGGAAGTCATTTCCCACTTAGGAAGCCAATAGAACTCAGGAGCACTTACAGTTAAGGGCCGATGGTGAGTTTATGGAGCGCAGACAGTGCGAAGGGCTCTCATTCCCATGGGAAGGCAGGGCAGCCACACAGGCAGCTGTCAGAGCACCAGGCTCCACGTGTCCCACGGTAGCAGAGACTCACCTGAAGGTTAAAGATAATTGAAGACAGAGCAAGGTTAACAATCACTAAAGATAGGCCCAGGGATGACCTGGCTCCCTGCTCATTCCATACAGCCCCAGAGACTTCTAAAATCCAGCCCACAAATCCCCCGGGGCAGTTCTTAAACAACACAGAACTCAAATCTGCAGGAGAACCGGCTTGGATGTTTGGTGCCTAGACCAGCACTTCACAGATTGGGGCAAAGGCGATGCTGACTGATTGAACTCTTAGTGCAGCTAGGGATCTTGGATCAGATGTTTGACTTTTCATGTGGATTAGGTTGTTTGCAGACATCTTAGCCCTGCCTAAAGTTTACTAAACTCTTTCTGGCTGTGTCGACAGCTTACAGTTGCACCCGTTCCTGCTCTGGGGCTCACCTGCCCTTGCCCTTCTGAAACGCCCATCTTCCTGGCATTCAGCCAACTTGATTTAAGCAAACAACTAATGGATGGCTAAGGAATGGGAGCAGGGACCAGAAATGAGCCTGAGTGTGTGAGCTGGTGCCACAAATGAAGGGAAAATAAATCTGTGCGACAGGAGGAAGTGACCAAGTATGGAGAGAAAGGTTCTCAGGAGGATCCAGATAGAGATTTATATTTATAAATCCATATATCTAGAACCTCAGTGGCAATATCTGGTAAGCGCTGGACTTCTCCCTGCAAGGTTGGCTGTCCAGACTCGCCAGCTGCTCGGCAGGAGAAGGCTGTCTGCGCCCACAGATTTATACCCTTCGACCCCTCTATCTGCTGTGATTCGGAAGTGAGGGTGCTGCAGGGCCAGGGACAGACCCACAGTCAAGACCAACTGCAACCACCAAACCCACCCCCCACTCCTCCCCCTCCACCCCCCACCCCGGCATCAAGTCAATTCCAACTCATAGCAACCCTATCTAGGGTTTCCAAGACAGTAAATCTTTACAGGAGCAGACAGCCTCATCCGTCTCCCTGAGAACAGCTGGTGGGTTTGATCCAGCAACTTTAACAGCCCCATGTTTACCGAGGGGTTACTTGGCTAAGTGCTCTGCATGCATTGTCTTGCTCCTCTTTCCTTATCGCGTCAGCTCCAGATGACAAACCCTACTGGTATCAACATGAAGCCAGTGTCCAGAGGTTAATTAGCAACTCCTGCCCAAGGAGAGTAAGTGGCTCTTAAATCCAAGAGAGCAGTCACAAGGCTTGAGCATCTGATGACCCGCGTTCTGTTGTTTTCTGCCATTTTGCACAAAAACACATTCTGGTAACACTCTAGGGATTCAGCCATGGCCCCTACACATGGTCTTTTCTAAACAACTTAATAGAAAGTAAAACGAGGTGTGTTCTCTAGGAAACAAGAGCACACAGAGAAAACCCACGCCAGCGACGTGTGACGGCCCCATGGCACAGAGAAGACCTGCTGCCTAGAGTTTCTGAGACATACATCTTTGCGGAGGGAGAGAGAACTAACGTTAACTGTAATCATTATCACTTGACCACACAAGAGCCACTCAGCTCACTTGTAAACAGTCACTTGCCTATTTCCTCCGAATGAACTGACCATGAACTGATTTCTTAGATGCTGGTAGAGTGGAATTCTTCTTCTTCTTTTAACTTTCTCCTCACCAACTACAATGGAATTTCCAGAGAGTGGGTGATTTTCGTGTGTTCTGCTCACTGGCGCTTGCCCATTGCCTTGAAAGGGGTCCGGTACTTAGCAAACACTCAGTACATTTGTCTGGAAGGAGGGGAGGGAGGGAGGAGACAGGAAGGGAGAGAGTTCTAGGAAGTAGAAATGTTACTGAGTGTGTTAAGCTGGGTTCTCGAGAGAAGCAAAACCAGTGATGTGTATCTATCAAGAGAGAAATTCATATCGATAAAGTGTTGAAGCGGCGAAGTCCAGTCTGTGTATCAATTGTTAAGCTGAAGACTTTACCTGTCGCATCTAGCTGCCGGGGCTTTGTCCTTTCACAGGAGAAAGATGAACCAGGAGGCAGGAGGAGGTACCAGGATCCCAAAGCAGAAAGACCACAGCTAGGGAATGTAGAGGTAGATTGTTGGGTCAGATGTTCAGCCCTGATGGCTCAGGTCTCAGAGACCTGGAGGTGATGCGACAGATGCAGAACCCATACCTTGAAGGGAGAGAGGGGTGAGTTCTCTACAGGATCTTCTCATATATATGAAGTAGCCCGCATGCCCAAAGAGCCATCATCAAGCTTTGACTTAGGATAAGGTCACCCTCCACCCTAATCTTGCCACAACTGTGTACTAGACACAGCAGATCCCATCCCTGGGGCTATTTACATGACCCTAGGTCACACTATGGGGGGGGGGGGCTAATTGCCAAACGCTGAAGATCCTGGCTCAGCCAGGCTGACAGAAAACCTATCACACTGAGCTCAGATTCTTTGATACCACCATAGAGAGAAATAAATTGGAAAGAAGTTTGCACCACGTGCTTTGTTTATATCATGACGGAGACTAGATTTTAAGGAAAACTAACAAAACACCACCTTTCTAGAGAATGGAGGGTTCAATTCATGAGCTGAATCAGGTGAATGGAAATCTCAGGACCAGATAAAATGATCCAAATTCCTTCCAGGCTCAAGACATCATTAGACTTGTTTAAAAAAAAACAAACCCAAAAAAATCCAACTCTGTGGTGTTGGCAATGCTTATTTCTAAGAGCTCTTTAAATATGGATGATAAGCTCCAACTAGCCGGAGTTTCCACGAAAGAATTCTTGATGGGCTCTTTCCCCTCAACCTGCAGAGGTGTTTCAGGTCCCAACCAAGCAGTGCTCTTGTAGAAGGAAGAACTAGTTCCCGCTTTCTCTGGAGCAGGTTGGAGTCCCAAGAGCTGCCCTATTCACCTGTCCTGTATTTCTCTTCCAAGCCTAAGAAGTTGGGAACACCCAGGCAACATCTTTGGAGGGTTTTATCTTTCATATGGAGACTGAAATACTCATCGGTTCTGCATTTCTGATTAGAGGGAAGGGCCGTCCCTTAATAGGTGTCATTTACTGTGAATCTGAACAATATCAAAAGAAGCCAAATTTCATAAAAGTCTCCCTCCGAAAAGACATGAGGTGCATCTTCCTCTTGCTGTGATAAACACCTCCAGGTGGTATTTGATGGACAATAAGAAGTCAGTGCATCTGGGCAGGCATTCAGAGTAGAGCTTGGGACTACAAATTCAGAATCGGCTGGCAGGCCTTAGCATTTCCCTAATTCTTCAAATGGAACACAATTTGTTCCATCTTACAAAACATCCTTATTTTAATTAGAATAAATTGTACAATCTACAAGTGATGCAGCAGTTTGGGAATCCATCATTTAAGGGGGTGGGGTGAGTAGTTCATCAAACACCTGCTCATTGATTCGTTGTAATATACTTTTTTTAAAGGCTCAAGCGTCACCCAGGAGACTGTATCAGTTACATGCAGACATCCTGTGTTCTGAGGTGCTTCTTATACAGCAAAGGCTTGTGGCAGGTCTACTGGCTCCAATTTCCCAGCAGCAGGTGGCCCATTTGTGTCCCTGTGTCGTGTTTCGGTAATCTTCACAATGCTTTCAACTGTTTCGCAAGGCTATTGCGTGTCTACGAGAATTCATCTGACTCAGTGTATGTATTGCAGAATTCACTTTATTGCAGTGGTCTGGAAGGGAGCCTGGATTCTCTGTGAGTGTGGGGCTATCTGTGAGTGCTTCAGTGTAAGTGTTAGACTGCGAACCTTAAGGTCGGTGGTTCAACCTCACTCAGGTGCTCCTCAGAAGAATGATGGTGCTGTCTGCTCCTGTGAAGATATACAGCCTCAGAAACCCCATATAGGTTCCCATATGAGTCAGAATTGACTGGCTGGCACTGGGTTTGGGTGTCCATATAGAATGTATAGAAGCTAAGTTTTTCATTCACCGTGGATCCATGCTAAAAATGTTGTTGTTGTTGTTGTTGTTGTTGTTGTTGTTGTTGCTGTTCAGTCCATCCTGCCCCATGGCAACCCCAGCCCTGCACCACCCTCACAATTGTTCCTAGGCTTGAGCCCCTTGTTGCAGCCACTGTGCTAATCCATCTCCTTGAGGGTCTTCTGTTTTATTCTCTCTGACTCTCTACATTACCAAGCATGCTGTCCTTCACCGAGGACTGATCACTCCTGAAAACATGCCCAAAGGATGTAAGACCAAGTCTTGCCGTCCTTGCCTCTAAGGAGCGGTCTGAATGTGGAAGACGGAAGACTTGATGCATTTGAACTATGGTATCAGCAAAAAAGATTGAATATGCTCTGGACCATTAGCAGAATAATCAAATGAATGTTGGGAACAAGCAGAATGCTCCAAAGATGGCAAGATTTCATCTCAGTTACCTTAGACCTAACCATCAGGAGGGTTCCAGCCCTGGGAAAGGGCATCAAGCTTCCCAAAAGTTCGATGAAAAAGAGAAAAGCCCTCAATGGGTGGGTTACCACAGTGGCCGCCACATACGACTATGAAGAGAACGGTGTAGGATCTGATAGCATTTCATTCTGTGATGCATCCGGCCTCTATTATTCAAAGGTGACTTGATAGCAACGAACCCCAACAACCAGCCTTCCAAAAGGAGATGAGCAATCTCCACGGTGGGCAAAAGGCTTTATACATAATTACGAAGACCCATGTCTTAGGGGAAGTATCTCCAGATGCTCCGTAGAGGCAAGGATGGTGAGACGTCGTCTCACATCCTTCGGACATGTTGGCAGGAGAGAACAGTCCCTGGAGAAGGACAACATGGTTGGTAAAATAGAGAGGCAGAGGGGGGAAAGGAAAGGCCTCCAGGAGCTGGATTAGAGCAGAGGCTGCAACAAGGGGCTCAAGCCTTGGAACAGTTGTGAGGATAGAGCAGGAGCAGGCAGTGTTTCCTTCTGTTGTTCAAAAGTCGCTATGGGTCAGGACCGACTCAGTGACACCTAACAGCCACAGTTCCCCCGTGACCAGACTGACCAGAGTGCCTTCTATACTGCTGGGACTGGCACGTTCAGGAAGAGCCACCTGCGAAGAACAATGTCCGGTTTGGCAGCAGGTACTCAGTGATTTCAATGAATGACTCGACTTTGTTTGGTGGGAGCATCAGGAGAGAGAGGAAGCCGGGTGAGCAGTGAATAGCCAGCTTGTGAAATCTCAGGTATGTGTCAGAAAATGCTTCATTTAACTGATGAGAAGCATCGTGGGTAGCAACGGAAGTTGTATCAGACCTGCCTGGCCCTTGGGAAGGGCATGAGACTGCGAGTTTTGTACTCAGTTTGGGGGATGGCAGAAGTCTGAGCGCTCCTGAAAGGAGAATACAGTGCTCCTGTACTGCTAGATAAATCTCAGTATTGAATTTTTAAGTGCTTTAGAGCGGTTTTTATTCAGGCTTAGAATACAGAATGGCCTTGCGGGCTTCTTCCACGGGAAAGGCACATACATTGAGTTCTCTGACAACTCTAAGCAATTCCTGGTTGAGTCTATAAAAATGTATTAAAGACACTCACATCTCTATTAGGAAACTTTTACCAAGTGACAGGAACATCCCCAAACCGGCACTTTCATAGGTTTTGTACCTTTCTGAATTCATAAATGAATTACAGCCTATAGAACCTGCCAGAGCGTATAAATCTTCAAGGAATTTAGCCTCTAGGAATTTGGTCCAGTGCTATGACAACAAATTCCATTCCATTTTTATCATTGAATTGTGCAAAAAATAACATAAATTTTGGATCTAGCTTCCCAGTGAGATGAATAAAATAGCCCTGAAAACCCATTTGCTATCCAGTCGATTCCCACTCATGGCCAGCCCACCGGTCAGACTAGATCTGTGCTCCAGAGAGTTTTCTGAGGATAGCTTTTCAGAAACAGTTCACCAGGCCTTTCTTCTGAGGTACATCTGGGTGGGCTTGAGCCTCCAGCCTTCACCTTGCAGCCAAGTAGGTTAATAATTTACACTCCTCAGAGACTCCCAAGAATACTGCCTGGCATTGTATAGTCCCCAGAGCATAAGCTGCATGGAGAGGCC
>NW_022106189.1:38683512-38692345 GCF_000313985.2 Echinops telfairi
CTTCCTGAATTTTACATCCAGAAAATCATGCAAAACAGTAACAGGAAGCAAACAAATAAACAACACACACACACACACACATACACACACACACAATGACGAGACAAAACATAGAAAAGCCTCCATAGAAAAGACAGCAGAAAATGGTAAAAACTGAAATAACTTTCAACAAAAGGGAGATCAAAGGACAAGGCATTCCACTGTAACTGAACTTCATCCGCCACAATCGATTTTAGAGTCGTCTCTGTTTTTAATACCTCCTGCTTTCTTCTTGACTGAGGTTCGGCGGGTTTTCTTTGGTCCTTGGTTGCTTTTTGTTTATTTGTTTGCTTCCTGTTTATGTTTTGTATGAAATCCAAGATATGTAAGCGCAGAGCCGTAGTAACTGGATTCACAGTTAGCTAGGGCCATGGCAGGGGAGGGTGGTGGGCAGTGGGGAGCTAACAACGGTGAGCCCAAGAAGAAAATGTTCTGAAATCGATTGTGGTGATGATTGTACACCCCTTCTGAATATGACCGGAAGATTAAATGGTGTGCTATGTGAATTATAGGCCAATAAAACGTTTTAAAAAGAAGCAGAGAGTGATGTGAGACAGTGGAAGAATGAGAAGGAAAAAAATCAAAGGATATGAAAGCTGAAAAGAAAGAAGGAGAACTGTGACAGGTATGGCAGATAGCAATACTCTCCACATAAGAAAAAGAGTCACAGAGGGATAGGTGGTGGGGGGAGAACTTCCAGGCAGGTGGCAGTTTAAGTCCACCTGTCTGCTCCAACAAAGATGCACAGTCTCAGAAACCCTGTGTGGAGGCAAGGTGAGTTGCTATGGACTCTGGGGCTGTGGGCGTGGGCCCTCTACAGTATCATGTGACTGAAGAGCGCCTCCCAGTGGCTGACTTGATGATGTAAGCTGCACCAGCCACTGAACCTGAATAGAAGGTGATGTGTACTTTACGTCTGATTGCAAGTCTTTAAGAGTCCCCTTTGGCTTGCCCATTGCTATTTTTCTCCCTCGGCCATTCGGACCACATGCTTCAGGAGTGATGTCTCCTTTCACCTGATCCTGGCACGAAACAAGACAGAGGCCGATAGGTGAAATGTAACAAGTACATCTCTGTTACTCAGATTTTGTTATTAAATAAAAGAAAAGACTAAGAGAGTACTATTTTATGGTATCCTATTTCACGATGAATTGGGAGTTCCTGAGCTGCGTTTGAATGCCAGGGTGGAGCTGGAGCATTGTGCGATTTGGAATTCAAAGAATCTGAGTTTGAACAACCAGTTGGGTGCCTTCTATTTACCACCCTATGTCTTGCATTTAAAGGGGAAAAAATCTTCATCGTGCGGTTTTGGAGGCCAAGTGATTCATTCTTCAATCCGCATTCTTTTTTCATCAAAGAACAAAAAATCATATCATTGTAAATGAGGGTGAGTGGAGAGTGGAGATCCAAACCCATCTGTAGGCAACTGGACACCCCCTTACTGAAGGGTCACAAGGAGGAGACGAGCCAGTCAGGTTGCAGTGTAGCAACGATGAAACATACAACTTTCCTCTAGTTCCTAAATGCTTCCTCCCCCCACTATCATGATCCCAATTCTACCTTACAAATCTGGCTAGACCAGAGGATGTGCGCTGGTACAGATAGGAACTGGAAACACAGGGAATCCAGGGCGGATGATCTCTTCAGGACCAGTGGTGAGAGTGGCAATATGTGGAGGGTGGAGGGAGGGTGGGGTGGAAAGGAGGAACCAATTACAAGGATCTACATATAACCTCCTACCTGGGGGATGGACAACAGAAAAGTAGGTGAAGGAAGACATCGGACAGTGTAAGATATGGCAAAATAATAATAATAATGTATAAATTATCAAGGGTTCATGAGGGAGGGGGGAGCAGGGAGGGTGGGAGGAAAGCGAGGAGCTGATATCAAGGGCTCAAGCAGAAAGCAAATGTTTTGAGAATGATGATGGCAACAGAGGTGCAAATGTGCTTGACACAATGGATGGATGGGTGGATTGTGATAAGAGTTGTGCGAGCCCCCAATAAAATGATTTTTTTTAAAAAGGCAACTTAGATATTCATACTTCGCAAGTATTATTCCGACATTTTTGGGAAACCGCTGTCTACTGTAGTTGCTGTGGCCGTGAGGCGCTGTGAACCTGAGGGACCCTCGGCGACCCCACAGCTGAAGCCATCACTGCGTGCTTCTGCTCCACCCCCGCCCTCCGTGTGTCTTCAGATCCTTGCTGCACCTGTTAGGTCTTGTTGAGGATCTTCTCTTGGTCACCGACTCTCTACTCTTCCCAACAAGCTGTCCGGCTCCGAGCCTGGACCCTCATGATCACATGTCCGAACAGCATAACTTGAAGTCTTGCCATCCTTGCTTCCAAGGAGAATTCTGACTCTACTTCTTCCAATAAACATCTGTTCATTCTCCCAGTCAATGGTGTATTTGACCTTCCTCATGAACTCCAGAATGCAATGGCGTCATGTTTCCTCTGGCATTCTCTCTCTGTCCAGCTACCACAGGCATGTGGGATGATTTTCAAAACCATAGCTTGGGGCAGGTGCATCTGGTCCTCAAAGTGACACCTTTGGGGGTTTTTTTTAAGGTCTTGCACTGTGGATTTTAATGCCCAGTGCAATATGCCACTTGATTTCTTCACTGCTCCTTTCACGGGAGTGATTTGTGGATCCAAGTAAACTGAAACTCTGGACAACTTCAATGTTTTCTCTGTTTATCCTAATGCCTGTGGACCCAGCTGTGGGGATCTTTGCTTCCTTTATATTGAGGTTAAATCTACACTGACACTCCATGCATCTGTCAGTGCGTGGTGCTACGGTGGCTCGCACGTGGCTGTGATGCGGGAAGCTCTGCCACCAGTGTTTCAAATACCAACAGGGTCATCCAGGGTGGATCACAGGTTGCAGTGGAGCTTCTGGACTAAGATGGACTAGGAAGAAGGCACAGGCAGTCCACTTCTGAAGATTAGCCACTGACAGTCTGATGGTATTTTGCCTACAGAAACTTTCAGGATTGCTTCTTGAGGCTTGAATTTGTCGTCAGTTCTTTTCACTTGGAAATGTGTTCTTCCCTTCTGGTTTTCTAACTCCGGGTCTTTGGACATTTCAGTAGAATACTTGACTTTGCCTTAAGGAGCTTCCCCTTGAAATCTGTGGTTCAGATCGTTCATTTCACTATTTCTTCCATCGACTTTAGGTACTGTATGCTCAAGAGCAAGTTTGGTATCTCTGCTAACATCCATTTTTGGTCTTTTCTACCCTTCCCCTTGCTTTAATGACCTTTTTTGCTTCTTTTTTTTTAATGCCTGATAGCCACGATGTCATCCCCCAATGAGTTCCATCTTTTATCGTTAGTGTTTCATTTGTCAACCTTGTTATTGAGATGACCTCTATGTTCAGATGGGATCTACTTACGTTCTACTTTGTGTCTTGTGAGCTTCTTTTAATCTCCTTCAGCTGCAACATGATCCTGCCTACGAGCAGTGGGTGGTCTGTTCTGGAGTTGACTCTGGCCTTGTTCTAACTGATGACGTTGAGTTTCTCCGACTTTTTCCACACGTATGTTCAAGCAAATCCCTGTGCACTCCATCTGGAAATGCCCACATGGAGTTTTAACATTTATGTTGTTGAGAAAAAGTGTTTTCAATGAAGAGGCTGTCGGTCTTGTAGAATTCTACCATAAGTTTCCCAGCATCCTTTCTATCAGCAAGGCCATTGTTTCTGACTGTTGAATTGCAACAGCCAATAATTATCAATGGTTCTTCATAAAATGATTGATCAATTTCAAGCTGCAGAATTTGTTTTTCAAAAAATCTTCAAATTCTTCACCTTTTGTATTAGTGTTTAGTGTGTACATTTGACTAATAGTTGTATTAACTGGTCTTTCTTGAAGGCATAAACAAGGGGTGCAAAAAATGGAATATTTTTCAAACTCTGTATTTGATTTTTTTTTTTAAATAGCCACCTTAGCAACCTGCCATCTAACAAGCTTCCTCATTTATCTCTGCAAATGCTCTCCACAGCAGGAATTTCAGCTCCAGTGCCACACTCGGCTTCAAATCCCTCATCCCACCAGTGGAGTCAAGGTCACCATCTCCTCTGTGTCCTTGCTTTTTCTTCAGCAGACGCCAGATCAGCTCCATGAGGTCACACACAATGCTATTTGGTTCGTTCCTCTTTTCCTGGTGCCTAAAATAGCTCGTAGCCCAGAACGAGTTCTCCATCCGTGTTATTGGTGGATGAATTACAGTCACTAACTTTCAGTACATCAGACCTGTTATTGAAGTGGTCTGCATTCAGGTTGATCATACTGAAGTTCGACTTGGGGTCTTGTGACACTGTCTTCATCTTCCTCAGCTTCATGTCTGAGGACCGTGCACCATAAAGAAAAGAGGCAAAGAAAACGCCGATTTTTTTTTAAACGCCTATTACACAGTTAAATTTTCATCTTAACAGCACCTGGAACACTGATTAATAAAAACTAAAAACATATTGATTATAAAATTGGAATTTAATTTTAAAAAGCTGTAGTCATATATGAATTATAAGGAGCCCTGGTGGCATAGTGGTTACACATTGGGTTGCTAACTACAAGGTAAGCAGTTCAAAACTACTATTGCGCTCCACAGGAGAAATATGAGACTTCCTACTCCCATAAAGAGTGACAGTCTGAGAAGCCCACGGGGGTAGTTCCACCCTGTCCTACAGGGTCCAAATCAGTCACCGTTGACTCAATGGCAATGAGTGAGAGTTTGAATTATACCAACAGTAGTTACACCACAATATTTTTCTAAGGACTCATTTTCATAACCATGTTGGCAGTTCAATCGTCTGACGACAATTGGCCGATGATGATCTTGCTGGCACATTTGCAGGGTGGTTCGGTGTAGATAAGTCCATTGCTTGTCATAATTTTTGTCTAGCTGTATGACAGTATCTGTCTTCGGCACTCAGAATTCTAGACATTTTGGCTACATCCGCCATTATCACAGGACTCATCCAGCTTGCCCTTTAATACCTCTCTCTCTTTTAATAAATGTCTTCCTTTTGTGATGTACAAATACAACTGATGAAAAAAGAGAGCATTTCTCCTGTGATGTCAGAGCTAACAAATGGCTAAAGAAAGAAAAAGGAAAAAGTCTATCAAGGAGTTCCTCTTCAAAGTTTCCTCTAAAGCCACACAATCAAAAAGGGTTAAAAAGAATCAAACATGCGCCCTATACAGATGCATGCCCACCGACAAAATGAAACGGGGTGGACAGAATTGAAAAAGAAACTAAGAGCTCTTAAAAAGATATCCTGGATTAGTAACCACCCCATGGATATAAAAAAAAAAGATATCCTGGGTCTAGTAAAAAGGCCCAGATGTTTCTTAAAATGAAAACCTGGGGTAGCTATGAATGGGGTCCCCACCAATACTGGGGCAACATGATGGCCTGAGATGAGAAGCCTTGTGGGAAATGGCTGCAAGGCAGGCTGGGATGCAAATCCTGGACAGACGTGAACTTACCTTATGTGGGACTGATACTGAAGCCCTTTTTGGTCCCTTTGATTGGCAAGCATCAGAAATCCACCACTTGCCAATAAATAACTATCATCCATGTCCTTGGAAGGACAGCTCTCCCACACGTTTCCTGGCTCCAGGAACCCTGGAAAGAGCCCACCCACTCTCTTCCAGCCAGTGAGCCCCAGGAGCCTTGAGTAGACTCACTCTAGTGAAAAGCTGTCCGGCCCCACCAGGCTCTGCCAGGCTCACTGCTGGTGGGGTCCAGAGTGCTGGGAGTGCCCAATGGAGGAGCTGGGCATACCAGGGAGCCTTTGTTCCCCGTTCCCTCCCTTTCACTTTTTAAATTTGACTCTTCTGTTCTGATTCACAAGCAAATGTTCCGTAATGTTGTCCTAGCAATGGTGGGGTCTTGGGCCCAAAGCAGTTACAGCCTGAGAACATCCATGTGCCCAGTCCTAGGGACTGCACAGGCCTCTCCTATGTTTGACAGGAGAAGATGCAGAAGGCCTGAGCCTGCCACTAGGTTGCTGGGTTACAAATGGCGGTGCCTGACTCTTAACTGGAAGGTTTGTAGTTCAAATCTACCCAGAAGCACCAAGGAACAAAGGTCTGGAGTTGTACTTCTATAAAGATTATATACCCACAGAAAACCAAATGGAGCCCAGTTACCCTTTGAAACATACTCCTTGGGTCATCAGGAGTCAGGAAGAACGCAAGGGCAGTGGGTGTAATCCTGGCCCATGTAATCACAACACACACAGGGTGTGTGAGCTGCCTGCCCACCAGTTGGGTCACTCAATTTGATCTATTCATTCGCCCAATACGTAGTCATCACAGAGGTGTGATAAGACCTCCTGAAGCCCAAATCCAGGCTGAAGAAGGTTTCGATTTGGACATGGGCGGTGTTGTACATTAAACGGACACATTTTAAAAATCAGGGTCTTTTTATCTAAAAAGCCAAGTGTCTGGAGATCCTGGGTAACTTTTAAGTAAGAAAAGTGGTCTCCAGACCAAAACATGGAGATTGATAACTTTAGCACAGCACCTATCATCTCATTTATCTTAATGAAACACAGATTGCGGAGGTTACTAATTTCATTGTCATTTACTAAGAAGAAGGAAAAATCCATGTTTTGTGAATCATAATCAATAGAATTCAAAGCTTTCATCTGTCAAAAGTTCTTATAATAACCAGGTGGATGCCCATATATAACTAATAAGAGACTGATAAATAGTCAGAAAGATCTATTTTTCAGTATTTGCTATTCGATAGATGAGAAGCACTCTAATCTGACTCCTTTAGTATTATGTCAACTACACTCATTCCTCTACTGAGACAGCCACACAATAGAAAGATCTCATTTTAATGTGAAATTATCTAGATATGTAGCATGTATGTGTGTATGTACACAGATAAATCATCATATACGATGTGTTCAGCCAGGGCGATTGACAGGTTGGACTCCACCCCTATATGTTCATAAAAATTCAAGTTGACATCAAATCATCTAATTATCACCTCTGAGATCCGTGTTTTTTTGGTTTTGGTGGTGATTTTTGGAAAGCCCATCCCAGGGCTCCTAACAATAACCTCCTAACAGTCTGGGGATCTGTTCCCAGCAGTTCAGAGACAGGGTCTGTAATCATTTCATCTTGCTGCTGGGCAGATAACCACAGACAATCATTTTGTGGCTTCACACAAAACAGATGATCGTCAAGTTTTGCAAGGAAAATGTCTGACCTGCGCCTCATTGGACGTGGAAGTCAGGGTGACAGCAGGGCCTTGCTCATCAAGGGAGACTCTGTTGTCTTGTTGGCCCTGCTTCTTCCCCATCTTCCAAGCTAGCAGCACTGCCTGTCTGTGCGCCTTCCTTCATGAGCCACCCAGCTCCTCTGACCACAGCCGGGTAAGGTTGTAAGCACCCAGATGATTAGATCAGGTCTCCCCAGCAAATCCAGCATAATCTCCCCATCTTGACATCTTTCACTTAATCACACCTGCAACGTCTCCTTGGCCGTGTAGAGTCACGTATTCACTCGCAGGCCCCAAGGATTAGGATGTGGTCATTTGTAGGGGCCATTATTATCCCAACCACACTATCAAGGGCCATAAATAAATGACTCCTTCATAAACCTCATCTGTGCACCCACATATTCAACCACCGTGGCCCTCCTTAATGACAGATACTGATTTGTAATCAACATCCCTTCTGTCGGTTACAGTCAATCTCCAGAGGCTCACGTGAAAGACAGCCCAGCCGCTATGAAAGGCAGTTGCATGCTAAGGGAAAACCAAATCATCAGGGCCTGAAATAACGAGGCATCTACAAATAAAAATGGCAAATAAAAATGATCTCAAACATACAAGCAAAACTATAAAATGCCAAGAAGGAATTATAGGAGAAAATTTCTGTGCTTTCAGAGTAGGCAAAGGTTTCTTAGCTAGGACACACACAAACACACAAATACAACATACTGATCACTGGATTTTAACACAATTAAAATCCTTTAGTCTTCATAAGACACTATTATGAAAATCAAAAGGCAAAAGCACAGAATGGAAGAAAATATTTGTAATAGATGTGCCTGCCAAAGTACTTGTGTTCAGATCAAATGCAGAACTCTTACAACTGAATAAGAAGACAAAAGATACATTAAACCTGTCACACGATTGAATAGACACTTCACCACAGAAGACATATGAAGAATAGTCAAAAAGCCCTTGGAAAGGTGGCTGCTTTCATTAGCCGTTACAGTTGTTGAGTGCGAACAAGTCGATTCTGACCCATGGGAAGCCCATGTGACAGAGCAGGATGTCCCAGTAGGGTTTCCTTGGCTCTAGTCCTTATGGGAGCAGATAGCTGCATCTTTCTCCCATGGCTTCAGAAAGCATTGGAACCATCAAACCTTTGGCTATCAGATGAGCACTTAACCAGGGCTCTTTCATTAACCATCCAAAGATCTAAGCCATTGTCATCGAGTCTATTATACCACCAGGCTCCTTTCATGAGTCATCATTAAAACCACAATGAAGTACCATTGCCTACTTCAAAGAACTGATGTAAAAAGGCTGACAATACAGGCATGTGTGGGGAAGAGGTGAGACTTGATGGGTGTGGCTAGAAGACATCTGAAAAAGTCACACCTGGGGAAGGAAATGCAGAAAATATACTTGAGGCAAAAGACACACAGGTACCTGTCTTCATCAGAGAATGAAACCTGAAGACTCTACTATAGTGGTTCTCAACCTTCCTCATGCCGCAACCCTGCAGCAGTTCCTCATGTCCTGGTGACCCCCAACCAT
>NW_022106189.1:38693324-38697102 GCF_000313985.2 Echinops telfairi
AAGAAACACAGGTTTCATTGATTGCTTTGGTCTGAAGATCCAAAAGGAACACAAAGGATCATTTTTGAGCGATGAAAGTGTTCTATAAGTTGAGCATCTCACTGCTACTGAGCCAATGGGGTCTCATAACCACCCCATAGGAAAGAGCAGATTTGTCCCTGTGGGTTCCTAAGACTATAAACATTTACTGAAGTAGAAAGCCTCATTTTTCCCTGAGAGTGGCTGGTGGTTTTGAACTGCTGTCTTTGTGGTTAGGATCCCAACGCAGAACCCACTATGATGACTTGATTCATGTATAAAAATTCATTGAACTGTACACTTGGGGTCCATTTTACTGTATATCGATTATGAAGTTGATTTGCCATTTTAAAAATGCATATACCCTATATCTTCTTTTAAAAACAAATTACAGTTTAGGTTAATAAGTAAAAAAAAATTTTAAGGTCAGCCTTGAGTATAATGCTCTTTTAAGAACAATCTATATGAGATCAAAATGACTACATGTGGTAGTCAAAGTGTATGTCAACTTGTACCTGGATGAGGAGCCCTGGTGGCGTAGTGATTATTCATTGGGCTCCTAACTGCAAGGTCAGCAGTTCGAAACCACCAGCTGCTCCATGGGAGAAAGACAGGGCTTTCTACTCCCGTCAATCGTTACAACCTCAGGAACTCATAGAGGCTGTTCTACCCTGTCCTGTAGGGTCACTATGAATTGGCATCAACTCAATTACAGTGATTTGGGTTTTAGTTTGGTACCTGGATAAAAATGCAGTGGTGATGTCTAGTCTATCAATCAGGTCACAGCCTGATGATGGATCCTGGAGGATGTGGCCTTTTTAAAAAAGGGACACAGGTGCCTCTCTCTTTGTCTTGCCCTTCACCTTCCTGTTTGCTTGGGTTCTGTGTCTTCATCCAGGGGCAGCCCCATAGGGGAGCTGCTGGCACCCTGCCTTGTTCCCACCGACCTCGGATCCACAGGACTCTATACCCACCAGCCTGGTATCTCCCTGCTTCCCACCTCATCTTTCTCTTCCCTGGGCCTGCAACCATGTGAGTCTGAAGAGCGCTTTGGTTAGCTTAGGATCCGTGAATTCAAGTTGGGTCAGGCTGGGATGCCTTCTTGATACTAAATCACTTGTGGCAATAAAGTTCTTTCTTTTCTGTCTAGGAAGGTCACTGGTTTTGTTTCTCTAGACAGCCCAGCCTGACATAGCACAGCAACTTAAAAAATGGTATAGGAAGCATAGGGTGAAGTCAGCTTACTTTAATAGGGGAGGAACGGCTCTGAAAAAAGAGTTGTACAGCAAGTTGTTGCACAAAGTTTAAAGCGTGTGACCAAGGGCACTGAACCCACGTGGAGAAACTGTTGAATTGGTGCATGTTTGGGTGGGCATGGCCTGGATAGCAGAACAACAAAATAAGATGCTCCTAATTTATTTGTTTTTAATTGTAAATATCACCAATGACTTTACCTTCACACTTGCGATTTCATAGGTGATTACTCCGACTGATCTGAGACAGGACATCACTGAACTGCATACACTGGGCCTGATTTTTCAATAACAGGCCTGATACCTAATTCTGTTCCCATCCCTGTATATGAATAATGGCAATTAGCTACGCAGGAGAACTTTGCTTCTTTGGGTAGCTACCATCTAAACTTTATGTTATCTCTGCATTGTACTGTGTAGACTCAAAAAAATATATTTAAGAAATATAAAAGCAACCTAGCTTTCGTCATCACGTATAAAAATCAAAAGAGAAGAAAATAGCAGTGGGGTTTTAATTTCCAGTTCCCATCAGGTGAAACTGAATAGCTCATATTCATTTAGTATCTGCCCTTAGGTAATATTGGAAACCCAATTTCCATTCTGCCTACTCTCATGCCATTATGCCTAATTCCCAAGGACTTAATAATTAAAAAATCAACAAAGTCACAGGTAGATGATAATTTTGTTTTGCTTTCCAATTTCTCTAAGCCATTTCTTCTGGTGATAAATAGGCATGCCTCTATGCATTTAATAATAATTCTAAGTTGTGCAAAGGAACGCGTCTTGAAATCACCATTTTCAAGCTTGATAGAAACTCTGGCGTTCATTTCATTGTTAACACATGCCTGCGCGTTGATTCTATCAGCACAAACACGGGTCTCGCACCAGGATTTAAATTAATATGTCATCGTATACTCTTATTAAGAGCTAGTCAAGCAGGAGGCTGCGGTGACCTCATTAGAGGTAAAAATGTATAGCTACAGTGTTGCTTTAAGCAGGTGGACAACAAATAATCCCATCAATCCTACAATATTTGAATATTCCCATCAATCCTACAATATTTGAATGGTTCCAAATGATATTATCAGATCTGTTCATTTGTGCATTACATGCTTTCGAGTCCAATCATTCTATGCACACTGCTTATTAGGGAAAACATTAAAATTTTAACTCAATTTTTAAAATCACTTAAAGCAAACATTTCTCTGTAGTAAGACAGTCAATGGTTGGTGTTAGTCAAGGCCAGTTGGTTGATAGCCAATGGTTGGGGTACACATGTGCACATATACTGCATTCATTCTTGATATTCCTCAGCTTTTCTTAGAGTTATATATTTAATCTATTAACATTCCTCTTCTAAAAAAATCAATAAAAGGATGCACACTTAGATTCTTTTATCCATCAAGATTACAGAAGGTAGAGAAATGTATTACTAGCCAACCAACCTTTTGATACAGGGTTTTACCACTAAATAGCTGCTGTACCACACTCCGAGACACTCTGACTCTAATGCCGCGCCCCTTTCATACAGTTCCTCATGTGGTGGTGCCCAACCCAACCATAAAATTATTTTTGTTGCTACTTTATCACTGTCATTTTGCTACTGTTAGGAATCGGGCAACCCCTGTGAAAGGGTCATTGAGAACCGCTGGACTATAGGAAGCTTGATATGGGGCTGGAGACCCTACCCCACACACCTGCCTTCCAGAGCATGTGAGCACAGGTGGCTGCCTTGTTCCTCCTGCCTTCCCTCCTCACCGCGCCCCCACCCCACACTGAACTAGAGGAAGCCACCCGAGGTCCTAGACCCCAAGCTGCTGTCCGCCACTCCAGGCTTCAGATATACCTACCCCCTGCCATTCACCACTGTGGCCACCTCACTTGAGTGACACTGTCTCTTGCTTTGGCTTAGAGGCCACTCCCTAACCCTGACCTCAGTGGCCCAGAACAGCCGTAAGCACCATCATTGGAGCTGCCCCAGCCATGGGTCTAGCTCTTCTTCTACTTTTTAATTTTAAACGTAATGTCTTTCCTGTCTTCCTGCAACTTTGTTCACACCCCTGGATTGGCCGTGCCTCTCTTCACACAATGCAAATAAACCAGGCCAGCCCACAAGGAATCCCAGGACATCATGACCGACCTTGACCTTCCCAATCACGGCACTCCTCTCGGGCTCCCGCAGTGATCTTACTGCTGAAGGAATGGGCCCAGAGAGGTCGAGCGGCCTATCCTAGGCCAACCAGCTCAGGATGGCACCCCTGAACATCTCATCTCCCCCTATAGGACCCTGGTGCCTGGCTGTGCTTCAGGACACGGGGATGCGTGTGTGCCATCCCCAGTCCACATTATCCTTGGCAATGCCAAGGCTGCCTTACTGCCTCCTGCAGACTCTGTCTGGCCTCCCACAGGCTACACATCCGTAAAAGAATGGACTCAGGATGGGTTCCGGATACCGTACACCCCACTCCCACGAATGTGCCAATAATGCAATTCAGCCTGTTTGCTCC
>NW_022106189.1:38698163-38726397 GCF_000313985.2 Echinops telfairi
AAATAAAGCCTGGAACTCTCCTGAAAAATCAGCCATTGATGACCCTATGGGTCACTGTGCTGCCCTGACACCCATTGAGTTTCCATGAGCCAGAAGTGACTCACCAGCAACTGGAAAACAAAACAAAGCCAAAAAGAGACAAACTTATGAATTTCGCCTATTTTCCCTTCTCATAGTAGCCAATCATCTCAGACAGTAGAATGCACAAAATCTGTAGCTAGGAAAATTGAAAGTTGTCAAAATTAAAATGGACTGCCTACAGGTGGCTATCCTGGGCATTCAGAAGCTGCAATGGACTGGGATTGGTCATTTTGAATCTGACCAGATTCAAATCACGCGGCTTACTCTACTGGGAAGAACAAATTCAAGAACACTTGAGTCACGGCCATCATCAAAAAGAACATTTGAAGATTTACCTTGAAATGCAGTGCTGCCTGTGATAGGGCAATAGCTATACTCTTACAAGAAACCCCAATGAACACAAGTATTATTTACTTTGATACACTAGCCTCTAAAGCCAATGAGGAAGAGATTGAAGATTTCTACTGACTGCTTCAGTCTGAAATTAGTGAAACATGCCAACAAGGTGCAATGATAATGGCTGATGGTTGGGAGGCAAAAGTGAAAACAAAGAGGCAGAAATAGCAATTGGAGAAATGTGACCTTGGTGATAGAAATGCAGCTGGAGAATTTTGGTGGAAGTTTACAAGACCAATGATTTCTTCATTTCAAATACCTTTTTGCCTACAACATAAAATGATGATGATACAGGTAAGCCTCACCAGAGAGAATACCCAGGAATCCAACTGACCTAGTCTGTGGGTTTACATGATGGAGAAGCTCAATATGATGAGCCAAAATAAATATGGGCCGATTACAGACCAATCATCAATTGCTCATATACAAGTGCAGGTTGTAGATGAAGACAATGTAAACAAGTCCACGAGAACTACAATATGACCTTGAGTCTATCCCACCTGAATTTGGAGACCACCTCAAGAACAGATTTGATGCACTGAATGGTAATCATCAAAGACTAGAGGAGCTGTGGAAAGACATGAATAACATCATACATGACACAAGCAAACTGTCACTAAAAAGACAAGACCAAAGTGGATGTCCGAAGATACTCTGAAACTTGCTTTGGACTGTAGAGCAGCTAGTGACTGGAAGAAGTGACAAAATAGTTGAACCGAACAGGACATTTCAAAGGGGAAGTTGAGAAGACAAAGCATCATAAGGAAATGTACAGAGACCTGGAGTTAGAAAACCAAAATGGAAGAATGCCCGTCATCTCTCAGCGGGAAGAACTGAAGACAACAACCATCATGCGTCAATCTTTAAGGTTTCCGTAGGCAACATCCTGAGGAAATGATGAGGAAACATCCGAAGAAGAAGGAAGGAAAACCCGGAGTCACTAGAAGAGGGGAAGGGACTGTCGGCCCACTGGCTCTATGCAAAAGACCCCAAACTCAGTGCTACTGAGTTCAGGCTGACTCAGAGATCCCCTGTGGGGTTGAGACTGTACCTCTTTACAGGAGCAAGAAAGCCCAGTCTTTCTCCCGGGAGCTGATGGTGGTTTCGGACTGCCGACTTTGTGGATCACAGTCCCAGGCTTAAGCCCTACCCCAGGGCTCCCACGGGCTATATTAGGCCCTTGGAATAATCAGTCACAGCTAACATCACACAGCTCAACGAAGAGAAGTTGTTCCCGGTCATCACATTATTGTTCCATGCCATAGAGCCAGTTCTGACTCACCAAGATCCTGCCGACAGCAGAACAGGAACACAACCTGGTGCTGAGCCAGCCTCATTGTGTTTGTACATTCCATCCCACTGTTGTAGCCACTGCGGCGATGCACCCCATTGAGGAGCTTCCTCTTTTTCTCTGCCCCTCCACTTTATCAAGCATGATGTCCTTCTCCAGCGAGTGGTCGCTCCTAGTAACATGTTGAAATATGTGAGATGAAGTCTCTCCATCCTTTGCCTCCAAGGAGCATTCTGGCTGTACTTCTTCCAAGACAGCCCTGTCTGGTTTTTTGGCAGTCCACGGTACTATAACTACTTGCTAACACCATAGTTCAAGTGCACCAATGTATCTATGTTGAACCTCCATCTGGATAAGACGCTATTGGAAGTAGCATGGCTTAGTCAGGAGTATCTTAGTCCTTGAAGTACAGTAACATCTTTGCTTTTCAATACTTTAAAGAGATCTCGCGGAGCAGATTTACCTAATGCAGTGCACTGTTTGATCTCTTGACGGTCGCATTATGAAATGAAGCAAGACGAAATCCTTGACAACGTCAATATTTTCTCCATTTAGCTTGATGTTTCCTATTGGTCCAGTTGAGTCATCACTTTAGGGGTGAGTTAATTAAGTGTTTGAGCAAATGAATGATCTTATAAATATACAAATGGTCCTTGGCAGAGAAAAGAAAGCAAAACAAAGCTTCCTCAGCCCTGCAAATCCTGAGTTTTGACAGATGATTAATTTTCTATTAATAATTTAGATTGATCACAATAAACAGTAATTAATAATCATAATAATAAACAGATTATGATTTCCAAACAGTGCATGAGAAGACCAGTAGCTTCATGTCTTCCCCAGGATCTGGTCATTTTTCCTTGTAGCTATCACTTTATCATTTCCTGTTGCATTTCTTCACTGTGCTTAAAAAAAGAACACATTTTCCCATGCTTACTTGCCTGAGAGCTTCTTTCATGAACTACCTGCTTCAGTTTCTAGCACATTTTTCAGACGTTGCCCTCTTTTCTCTGACCTGTCGTAATTCTCGAGGTAGCTCGAAAGAAGTCCTTTGGCAGATCTATGTATATGACATTTCCCTTTCACTCCCTAATATCTTCTGATGAGCTGATGCCCTAAATATTAATGTGGTTCAATTTGTCAACCTTTTGTTTTAAAGCTACCCATTGTTGTTCTCATTTAAATATGCATGTGTATGTTTTTCGGTCTACTCGAAGCTCTTGAAAACATTCTCCTATGCTTTCCTTTATAAGCTGCGCTGTTTCAGCTTTCAAAAACCAGGTGGGTCTGTCAGAGTGGATGTGGGAAACATGGTTGAACCACAATGTTGTTGTTGAAGTGCCTTAAGTGACCCGGTGCACAATAGAACAAAACATGGCCCCGAGATGTGCCATCCTCACAATAGTTCTTAGAGTTGAGCCCACGGAGGCGGCCCCTGGGTCAGTTCTTGTCTAAGACCTCCCTCTTCTTTGCTACCCCGATACGTTACCAAGCGCCACAGCCTTCTCCAGAGACTGGGTTCTGCTCACAGGTCCAAAGTCCATGAGATCGTCTCTCAGTCCTTGCCTCTGAGGAGAATTCTGCTTGCATTTCTTCTAAGACACATGCGTTTGTTCTTTGGGCTGTCTGTGGTACTTTCGAGATTCTTTGTTAGCACCCTAATTCAAACGCGTCAGTTCTTCTTCTTCGATCTTGCTTATTTGCAATTCTCACATGCACAGGAGGCGATCAAAAATACCATGGCTTGGTTCTCCCACTGCCGCCACCGCTGGCGCTCGTGGTCAGCTCGCCATGGCACTCTCGCGGGGTTTGCCTGGGAGCTGGCCGAAGCCGTGGCCGGAGGTCGGGTGTTGGTGGTGAGTGCGGGTGGCATCGGCTGCGAGATCCTCAAGAACCTGTGCTTACCGGCTTCTCCCACATGGATCTGGAATAGAAATAAATCTGGATACCTACGATCAGGTGTATAATTGGCTGAGGTAAGATTTCCCAACAGAATTTTGTGGGATAACCTTTGCTACTGCACTCAAATTAAGAGCAGATTGAGCTGGATACTATGAATGTCAGCAGTCTCAACAGACCATTTTTGTTTCAAAAGAAACATGGTGGAAGATCAAAGGCACACAGGTTGCCAAAGAAAGTGGGCTGCAGTTGTACCCCAAAGCTAATAGCACAGCTACCATGACAGCGTCACCCGAGCCCTGACTGTGATGTGAAATTTCTAGACAGTTTATATTAGTGATGAATGTTTTAGATAACAGAGCTGCCCGCAACCATGTCAATAGGATGTGTTTGGCAGCTGCTGTAGCTCTTACTGAGAGTGGAACTGCCGGGTATCTTGGACACATAACTATCATCAAAAAGGGTGTAACCGAGTGTTATGAATGTCACCCTCAACCAACCCAGAGAACTTTTCCTGGCTGTCCAATCCGCAACACACCTTCAGAGCCTATTCACGGCATCGTGTGGGCAAAGTATTTGTTCGACCAGTTGTTTGGGGAAGAAGATGCTGATCAAGAAGTATCTCCTGATGGAGCTGACCCTGAAGCTGCCTGGGAGCCCAGGGGAGCCGAAGCCAGAGCCAGAGCATCTAATGAAGATGATGACATTAAACGTATTTCCACTGAGGAGTGGGCTAAATCAACTGGTTATGATCCCGTTAAACTTTTTACCAAGCTTTTTAAAGATGATATTAGGTACCTGTTGACTATGGACAAGCTGTGGAGGAAGAGGAAATCGCCAGTTCCACTCAACTGGGCTGAAGTACAAAGTCAAGTTGAAGAAACCAATGTGTCCGATCAACAAAATGAACCCCAGTTAGCTTTGAAAGACCAGGAAGTTCTAGATGTAAAGAGCGAGGCAAGTCTTTTCTCCAAAAGCATTGAGATTTTGAGAATGAATTTAATCCAAAAAGGGAATGGAGCTGAGCTCATATGGGACAAGGATGACCCATCTGCAACGGATTTTGTCACCTCTGCTGCAATCCTCAGGATGCATATTTTCAGTATGAATATGAAGAGTAGACTTGATATAAAATCAATGGCAAGGAATATCATTCCTGCTATCGCTACTATGGTACTAATGCAGTGATTGCTGGATTGATAGTGTTAGAAGGTTTGAAGAGTCTATCAGAAAAAACAGACCAATGTAGAATAATTTTTTGGAATAAACTTCCAAACCCAAGAAAGAAGCTCCTTGTGCCTTGTGCCCTAGCTTCTCCCAACCCCAATTGCTAGGCTTGTGCCAGCAAGCCAGAGGTGACCGTACGACTGAACGTCCATGAAGGTCATGACCGTTCGCACACTACAAGATAAGACAGTAAAAGAAAAATTTGCCATGGTAGCACCAGATGTGCACTTTGAAGATGGGAAAGGAACAATCTTAATATCTTCAGAAGAAGGAGAAACAGAAGGTAATAATCACAAGAAGCTGTCAGAATTTGGAATTCAAAATGGTAGCCGACTTCAAGCCGATGATTTCCTTCAGGGCTACACTTTACTGATCAACATCCTCCATAGTGAAGACCTAGGAAAGGGTGTTGAATTTGAAGTGGTTGGTGATGCCCCAGAAAAAGTAGGACCAAAACAAGCAGAAGATGCTGCCCAAAGTACAACCAATGGGAGCGATGATGGAGCTCAGCCTTCTACATCCACAGCACAAGAGCAAGATGATGTGCTCATAGTTGACTCTGATGAAGAAGGCCCTTCAAAGAACACTGGCGACAGTGAAGAAGAGCAAAGTCGCAAAAGGAAGTTGGGTGAGAAAGACAACGTCAGTGTGAAGAAGTTACGTACAGAACCAGCGGAGCAGCTTGATGCTGTCATCGCCTTAGATTGAAGAGAAATGGGCCTCCAGAGCCTTCTTGTTGCCTGAGTCATCTGGGCACAACCAGATTTTCTATGTCCTTTGTTCCAAAGGGGGAAAAACTCACCATCGACTTAAACATGAGTCTGCTCCCTTTGAAAGCATTCATTCTGCTAGAATGATTAGAAACATTACAGTATGCTGTATTGAAAGTAGGAGTATAGTTTTTAAATCCTTTGAACAAAGTGTGTGTATAAACAAGCAGTCATGAGGGGGGAAAAACAGTAAAATGCATGTTTCCTTTTAATGTAAATATCCTTAGGTATCATTTAATAGTTTTAAAATATTGTGGTTTAGTAAAGTTGATACCTGGTTATAAATATTATGCCTTTATTTTTGGTTAGAAAAAGAATTCTTTTTAGCGTAGATCTAACCATTTTCATACTCTTAACGGAAGCAGATTCAGACGTATCGAGTGCTATGCATTGAAACTTGTTTTAAATGGTAACTGGCATTGTGTATTACTGTAAAGCAATGCTACTTTACTCCAGTTTCCAGTTTGTACTGCCTGGTATGTCTCTGTAAGAAACCGGTTTTTGTGTATTGTTACAGTTTCAGGTTATTTATATTTGACGTTCTGTAAAACTCAAATATAACTAGATTGTCCTTGGACCAAATAAATGCCATCTGCTTACTTGTTAAAAATATATACCCTGGCTGGGGTCGGGAACCATCATAAATGCTGAACAAATGCTGGAACTCTAGTCCTTGTGTCGAGACCACAGAGAAAGGCTGAAGCCAAACATGCTTCCCTTTGCCTTGACTCTGTGCAAAAACCAGGGGAAAGAGGCAACGAGAAGCGGACTTGGAGGGTATGACCCCAGAGGGCTTGGCACGCCTGCTTCCACATGGAAACCTTCTGGAGGTCTTCATGCCTGGATTCTCTGGACACTCACACGTTTTCCTCCCTCGTCATAAGAGGAGCCAGGGGTGAAAAACAAAAAGCATACACAAAACAGATACGACCAAGAGAGATCACGACATCAAGGGCTTGCTCAAGAAAACTGTGCTTTCTGACTAAGTGAGCTTGTGACTGCCTACAAATTACTGAGTCACCACATACTCGAAGAAGCATCAAGACAAGCCAGAACACCCTACTACCCGGCCTGTTATTTTCCAAGTCATAGCTTTCCAACAAAGACAGGTCAAATAGATGACCCTGCGAGCGACGGAGAAATAGCTCCTGAAATAAACCACCCAGCAAATCAAAGCCGAGACTTGGGCAAAGCTGTGAGAAGTGTCCTTGGAGCGTCTTAGCATCCTGTGAGCACTGCGCTCGGCGATGCTCTAAGCTTTGCTGACCAAGGGGGCTGGGGCCGATGCCGCAGTTGCTTCCTTTCAGATAAGAGATTCCGCCTTAGAATTTGGGTGTGTTATTTGTTTGGGGTTTGTTTGTTTGTTTCCCTGCAATCCCATTTCAAAAGCTGTTTATTTCCATGCTCTGAAATATGGTAATGCTGCCAAGTTAGTCTTCTATGTGTGTTTACAGGAAATGAAGTGAGGCTATTATAAAGTGTGGAAAGGGAATGGGTTGCCATTCATGCGACAACATGAATGCATGCAGTCGATTCTTGATAGATAACAATATCCCTCCTGGTGAGGAAGAGGAACCGGGGTAGTGTAGGCAGCTGGGCTCGGACACATTTAAGGATGAGCCCCACTAAATAATGCCAGCTGATCATGGTGTCAATCAGAAAACAACAACAACAAAGTTGTCACACAGTTCTAATAAAGACACTCCTAATAAAGACAAACATATTTTACCACCCTGAACATGTAGGAAAGGGAAGTAGTCCCCCATATCCCCCATATGTGAGGCAAGTGATTAGTCATACAACAAGGCTCAGCTCTGCCTGAGAAACTCCTGAAACAAAAGCCCCAGAAGCTGCAGCCTTAGCAGGAGACAAAACCAGGCTGAGCAAAGCACCGGCTCTCACACCAGACCTGCCTTGAAGGGCCCTCTGGTTGGCGGCATCGTTTCAAGTTCCCCGTTCATCTCTTTGCTCAGTTCCTGGGGAACATGAACTCAATTCCGAGACCTGCCCTCCTCGCGACTCCTTTTACTGAAGGGGTCAAGAGGGCTGTGATCTCAAAAAAAAAAGAAAAAGAGGGAAATGAAGAACAGAATGGTATATCCTCATGGAATCCAGAATTTCTGGAGTCAGAGAGTCTGGACGGGCCCCCAAAACTATTGTCTTGAGATCATCTTCAAACCTGGAACTAAAACCATCCGTGAAGACTCTTTTAAGCCAAACACGAATTTAGTTTAACTGGTAAGGTACATCTCTCTTGAGCAGGGCACTCTTTTCAAGAGCTATCTCGGGGGATCTAACTGATGACAAATCCTCCAAAGGTCAGAAAGGTTAGGGGACAGTCAGTGTAGGTTGGCATGGGAGGAATAAAGGCAGGGACAGATCAGTTGTGCCACTTGAAGAACACAATCAGTGGCACTGAGTTACTTGGACCTAAAGAAATGGTTGCGTGTTCTGCTATGTGTATTTCCAACCCCAACAAATAATAAATTTAAAAACAAGAATGTGCGGCCACAACCCCAAATGAATTATGGTCACTCTGTGGGCTCTGCATGGAACATGCCCTGGAAGACTTTCAATCCCACATTTACGGGGCAGTGCCCACCTGTGAACTCTTCTGCCTCTGTGCCTTCTCCTGAACACAGCAGGAAAGCTCAGGGCTCCCTGTGAGTCTGGTTTTCTGGCCTAGAAGCTGGGCGCTCTGGCTCTGAGCATCTTGATCAAACAAGTGCACTGATCCGCCACTTTGAAGAACCTACTGATGGAGGCAGGACGGGGGAAACATCAGCAGTCAAAGAGAATGGTTGCCTGTGATTTTTAAGTGATGATTTCCCTATCAATTTTAAAGCTATTCACTAGAACCTTTTAAAATAAGGGGCAACTCTAAGGCAGTCCGCTGTTTTGCAAAGGCTTCTGAGCTTTAGAGTTTTTCCCAAGTTTCAAAATGGCCATCCATTTCCTGATTTTCAGAACCTCAAACACGGATGGTGTTGCCAACTGTCAGAATGAGCTTGGCCTCCCGAAGCTTTGATGTGTTGGTTTGTGCTGGACATGCCTCTCTTATACCAAATTGGGCAAGTCCTCCACAAACTTCTCTCCTTCCACCTCTTCCATGTGTCACCTTCATTCACGCTCACTCAATGCCTTCAAGTCAATGCTGACTCATGACAACCCTATAGGACAGAGTAGAACTGATCCTGTGGGTTTCTGAGATTGCAACTGCTAACGGGAGTAGAAAGCCCCGCCTTTCTCCCTTGGAGAGGCTGTTGGTTTCAAACTGCTGACCTTAGCGATCACAGCCCTACGAGTAACCGCTACACCACCAGGGCTCCATCCATCTCCTTAGTCACCTTGATCCAGATAAAACCTCTTTCCTCACTAGGATCCAGAAAGCAATCGGTAGCATGTTTCCCCTCTCATGACTACGGCCTACGGACACCCCTCCCCTCACCCCCGAGTCACCTCTCAGCAACCACAGCACAGGATAGGACCCATCTGCAAGGTCATTGAAGTCTGATTCGTTTTTCTCCCCACCACGGGGCTTCAAGAAGATTGCGAGTGGGTTCGACTGGATTTTTCTCTTCATGTTTCGTGTCGGGAGCATGCCGTTTTCATTAGCGTGTACTTTCAAGCAAGTTTATCAAGGTTCGGCTTCATCTGCTCTTCACTATATTGACTCATAAGACCTGACCCACTTTCTGAGAATCAGACATGGAGAGGCCATTGCTTACTTGCCATCATCGTCTGATGTCCCAGAACCCCTCCAGAGAATAGAAAATCCCAAGCAAATACGAGTCCTGACCTCCCTCAAGGAGAACCCCCCCACCCCACCCCACCCCCTCTCCGAGGATGACTTGGATGTAGACTCATCTCACCCACTAAGCCTAAACAGGGAGCATTTCCTGGCTTGGCCATGCTGCTTTCTCCAGCATGATGCCCTTGGTCTAGGTACATGTGAGCACAATGGAGTGTTCTGGAATTCCAATACTTTGCATTGTTATCCACATTCTGTTATGATCCACGGCCTTTGTATTATCAAAAAGCACAAGTCAACATTTTTCTGGTATACTTTGCTTTCAGATAAGCTCGTCTTGAGTCCTGGGATATAAATCTCTGTCCTGATGCCTGTCCTACAGATTTTAGATTTGACAACCCTTGTAACTCCACGAGCCAGCAGAGGCCTCCAGCCTGCTGCAGGACCCATGGATTTGGAATGAGTCCCCTCAATTAATGAGCCACTTCCTTGAAGTAGATTTCTCTTTATATATGTATGTTTCACTAGTTTTGTTTCCCTACAAAACAGTGGTTGTCAAGCTTCCTAATGCCGTGACCTTTTAATATATTTCCTCTTGTTGTGGTGAGCTCTGACCATAAAATTTTCATTGCTACTTCATAACTATAATTTTCTACTGTTATGAATCCTCATGTAAATAGCTGATATGCAGGATGTATTTTCATTTTTACAAATTGAACTTAAGTAAAGCATAGTGATTAATCACAAAACAATATGTAATGATATATTGTGAAATATTTATTTCTAATTACAAATGAGTGAATTTTGTCTTGGAGCATGGTGTAGCATGGGTAACAGTCTTCGTGGCCAGGTACTTGTAGGTGGGTGTATCTGCATGTGGGCAGACCTGCCTGGAGACGGATAGCAGAGCGGTGTCTCGGTTCCTAGACCATCAAAACTATGTGTTTTCCGATGTTCTTAGGTGACCCCTGTAAAAGGTTCATTCGACCCCCAAAAGTGGTTGCGACCCACAGGTTGAGAACTGCTGCTACACAACCTCAATTAAGGCAGTGAGTATCATGCTGAAAGCACGCCACCTACTCGTATACCTCAGATCCAAGTATTAGTAATGAGACATGTGGATACTCTTCACCGATCAATAAAAGGTACATATTAAATCTTGCTATTCAAAGACATCACTTTTCACCAATTCCTCAAAACAGTGTAGCTCCATAGCCATCCCATAATATGAGGGCCGTGGTGGTTCGCTGGGAAAATCCTTGCCTGGGTTCAATTCCTAGTCAATGAATCTCTACACAACCACATGCATCTGTCAGTGGGGCATTGCAAATTGCTATCATTGGGAACAGGTGTCCATAGAGCTCCCAGATGAAGACGAGGAAGAAAGGTCTGGTGATCTACTTCTGAAAAGCAGTCGATGAAAATCCTAGCGATTGCTGCAGTCAGTCAGTCTAGCTAATTCTGCTGCGCGCAGGACAAACATGACTTGGGAACCTACTCTATGCCAACTAACCACCACCCTCACCCCTGAACTTCCTATTGCCACCAAGTTACTCTGCGTCTAATACGATTCTTTTGGGGGATGCTATAAAACACAATCACTGCTCTGTGGATTTATTTCTTTTTGTTTGTTTGAATCAAATCTGCTTGATTATTCTTTAGCCTCTGCCTCAAATAAAGTTAAAAGAGGAAAAGGCATGCTCTATTAAATAAAGAGCGTAACTCCTGTGTCCTCCCACTGTTTGGTCCCAAGGAGCACGTTGTTTCCTTGGCAAAGGACGGCTGGCTGTGCAGGACGAGGCCCAGGCTGGAGGAGCTTGGGCTGTGCCGACTGTGGGACAGCTTTCACAGAACCAGATGGGGCGGACCTGTTTGTGCGTCCCCCAGGATGCCATGTGGAGCTACCTGAGGAGAATTAATGACTGTATTTGTTTTTGCACATTGAGAACAATTATTTCTATGGGTCTCACAGAACTAGGACAACACAACTTATCCTCATTTATGAGACGAGGGTCATTTGTCAATGCGGGCAGCCTGCTGCTTCACATTGGCCCTCATCCCTGACAGACCCTGGTGTCGGTTCACTGTCCAGCTCATCTATCTTCATTGCCACAGGAGAGCAGGATCCCACCAGTGCCATTCTCATTCGGCCCTAAAGCTCCTTCTCAGTAGCAGCCTCTTCATGCATGGGGTTGTTCGCTACCTCTCCTTCTCTGTCTACAACCATATCTCTACGCCCTGCACAATTTCTTGTTCTTCCCAGATTTTCACTACCAAGAAGAGGTAGAACAATTTTCAGTTGAGTTGACAGGACATAATACCTTCTGGCTGCCACTTGCCCGTCAGATTGTCACACTGTGTTGACCTGCACGTTGCAATGATTGTAGAAGGTGTGTGTCGCAAATTCAAGGAAGGTCATCAATGGTAGATAGCAGAGCTTCCAGACCAAGGCAGACTAGGAAGAAAGGTCTTGAAATACTATTTTTTCTGAAATTGGTATTGTCCACATTTTAATTCCTTGGTTGGCCTGGAGGACTGGGGTTATGGCAAAGGAGCCCACAGATGCACACCATTTCCATCCCTGCAGACTGGTCTCTCATACAGACAGCGCTGGTGGTCTCCTACTCCCTCGGAGGAACCAGCCCCATGTTTTCCCCCAAAATGTGGGTATTCAAGTGAACATGGGGTCACATCAGGCATCGGACCCTGGTCCAAGGAGGAATGGGATCTAGGTTCTCCCATGGACCAGTAGCACGGTAGGCCAAGTACTGGGCCTCCAATTGAAAGGTCGGTTGCTCTAACCCATCAGCCAAAAGATGTGGGAGACTGCTTTCTTAAACAGTTGCCATCTCCGAACCCCTGGGAGCAGTTCTACTTCATCCTGTGAGTTGGAGCTGACTTAACCACACTTAAAATCATGCAGACATGATTTTAAAAATCTGGTGGTGCAGTGGATCAAAAGCACTTGGCTGCTAACGGAAAGGTCGGTAGTCTGACCCGACTAGCTGTTCCACGGGACCAAGATGTGTCGGGCCACTTCTGTAAAGCCTGACAGCCTCAGCAGCAATTATGGGGGTGGTGCTACTCAATAGGGTCACCGTGAGACCGTGAGCCACAATGGGCTGCTGGCAGCTGAGGGTTGGGTTTGGGGATCAGGAACCAGCAGAAGAGGAGGCAGTTCTCTGTTCATGGGGGTGGGGGGTGACCGTCCTTGATGATCCTGCAGTGAAGAGGCAGTAGCAGGCAGCACGAGAGTCATGTCAAGTTTGGTCGTAATAAGGACTGAGAGAGAGCAACTGAGGGGAGGACAGTTCAGCAACAAAAAGGAGCGAGCCAGAATTTGTTACACGTGTGATATGCTCAGGCTAGCCAGATGGCAAAAGACACTCAATGTGAGAGATGGTCTCTGAAAACACAGCGTAGAGCCAAGACGGAGGCCTGGCCTGAGGCAACTCTTCTCTCTTGGGCCGGGATTCGCTCCCTCCAAGACGGAGCCAAGACCTTCGACAAGCATGGGGTGGGGGGTGGGGGAATCCATGGAGGGCTCTGACCCCACTCTCTGGCCTGAGGAGGCCTCACAGAGAGTGCCCCCACTTAACAGAGGCAGCAGCAAGGCTTCTGGTGACTGGCCGGGGGCCGCTTTGGGACAGAGAAGAGAGGAGAGAATGATAAAGAAAGAGAGGTTAGGGGAGGCTGAGAAAGCTCCCACTTGTACTTTGAGTTTCTGTCCATGACAAAGACACAGCTGATAAACTGAATTAAAAGAAACTACTTTGTTCCCAATATTTGTGGTCCTATGGCCACAATGAAATGTATTGCTATCCTACCCAATTAGCTTAAATAATGTTTTAAACACAGTTTAATCTTTCCACTTTCACAAGAATATTTATACAGTGTGTTGTCTTAATATCAATCTGGTTCTGCAATCACGCACACACATGTATGTATGTATATGTATGTATTATGGATGGATGGATGGATGCATGGATGCACGGATGGATGCATGGATGGATGGATAAGGGGCTTTGGACACAAGATGGTTAAGCATTCAGCTGCTAACAGGCAGGTTAGTCATTTGAATCCAACAGTTTCTCCTCGGGAGAAAAATCTGGCAATCTTTCCCCAAGAAGACTTACCGATGAAACTTTATGGAGCAGTTCTGCTCTGCCCTATAGCATGCCTATAGATGAAATGAACTCCATGGGACAAAACAACATTATACCAACCCCTATGTACAACAGAGCAAAACACTGCCCGGTCCTGCTCCGTCCCCACAAGCGTTCACGTTTGAGCCCTCGGTTGCAGCCACGGTGTGAATCCATCTCCGTGAGGGTCCTCTTCTTCTGCATTGACCTCCACTTCACCAAACACGATGTGCTTTCCCAGGCACTGGTTTCTTCTGATAAGATGCACAACGTGACCTTTACCGTAGAGAGCCTCCTGGCTGAACTTCCTCTTGTGGAAGTCAATGGTACTTTCAGGATGCTCCGTCAACGCCATAACTCAAATTGGTCTTCCCCACTCATGGTCAACTCTAATGGGCATAGGAGACCACGGAAACTACCAAGGCTTGGGTCAGGCGGCCCTGAATCTTCAGAGACATCCTCTTTGCTTTTTAATACTTTAATACCTCCACGAACATACCTACATGCACATCCATACATTCATCGGAACCTGGGAGAGGGGAAGTTCAAGCAGACTGCCTTGTTTTTCAGACTAATGAGTTTTCACCTTTGACAGGGGACAGCCTTGCCATTTTCCCATCACTCATTTTAGTAGAAAAACAGTTGATTCTTCCTTCCCTGTGGTTTCTGCCCTCACACAGTGCCTGACTCGGGCAGCTTTTACTATCTATACATCCACACACATGTTCGGGGGAAATACGGTGCTGGGTTTCAAGCAATAGTGGTTTCTAGAGGTAAGATCCAATGTACAATCATGAAGCATGATGGGTGCATATTTTACTAAAGCAGGTGGGCGCACGGTGTCTTATTAACCTACAATGGAACATTCTTCAGCAAAGCCACATCAGCCTTCCAGGGTGGGGATAATCTTAGCTCTCTTCCCACCCTCCATCACTTAGAGCCAAGCAGATACCAGTTATCCCAGCCGCTCCTGTTTCCCCGACTAGCCCTTCCCTTCTCTCTCTGGTAATGATCGTCTTTGACACAATGGCGTATAAAAAGGCAGGCCGAGCTGTGGCGATGTTCCTTTATGGTTTTCACCTTTAATCACATGCTTGGAAAGGTCTTTCCCATCCCTCAAATGCAGAGCCTGCTCTCTGTAATTCCAGAGCTTCGGCTAGTTCACGCTTCTTGCTTGTAGTTCACACTGCCTTCCACCCAGGCTCCCTCGGGGACAGTATGTCAATGCCATGTGGGCCTAGAAGTTCAGCCGCCTGCAAAGTACTGCCATAGGTGCCTCTCCTCCTGGCGCTGGCAGGTCTTAGAACAGTCTGCACGTCCCGGCCACGAGGCAGTCACTCGGTCTCTTTGCTGGTGTTCATGGAGCAGCTGATGACTTAGAGACCGTGGGGCCGAGGAAAAGAAGGCTAGAGGAAGAACTCACTCACTCACTGCCAGGGAGTCGATGCCGACTCTCAGAGACCCTATGGCACAGGGAAGAACTGCCCCTGTGTGTTCCTGAGACAGCTCAGGCAATCGCCACACAGCCAAAGCAAAATGTAAAGAGGCAAACAAAATGAAGACTTATGAACCATTTGTCTGAAGGCATCCATTGCTCCTACATGACAATTTGCCAAGTATGTTCACTTCTGCTATGGATGTACCCAAGCCAAGTGCTCCGGGCTGAGCCACTATCAGAATGCAGACGAGTCTCCTGTCAAGAGGGCAAGGCAGCTCCATTCTTGGCCTGATGCTGGCCTGTGGGGGTGCGAGAGGCTGGTGGGGTCCTAGGGACCAGCATGGCTCTTCATGACATCAGTGATGGGAGCCAAGCACACAGCTGGAGTCAAGGCATAATTGTGGGACCCTCATCTCTGCCTCTATACCCCTACAGGAAAATGGCCTCCCAAAGATGTCTAGACCCATCCCTGGAACCAGTGAATACATTACTTTATGTGCTAATGGGAAATCAAAGCTGCTGATGGAATTAGAGTTGCTAAACCATTGGCTAGCAAAGAAGGAGATTATCCTGGATTATCTGAGTGGATTTGATGTCCAGAGGTAGAGGGTCTGTGGTAGAAGGTTGCAGTGTGGGAAAGACACTACTGGCCATTGTTGGCTTTGGGCATGGAAGGGCTCACAAGTCAAGGGATGGGATGGTTAGAAGCTGGACAAGGAGAGGAAACAACCGATTTCCCAGAGCCTCCAGAAAGGAACACAGCTCCGCAGACACATTGGGAGCAGTGTTGGAAGAACTGTACGGTGCTGGACTCGTGACAGACTCATTACAGCAGCAACAGAAAACGAACATGCACAGCACTTGTGCCAGGGACCCCGGGCAGAGGGCAGTCCCAAGACAAGGACATAGGGTGAGCTTAACAAGGCCATTCCCCAACTCCTCTGAGGACAGAGCTGCCACCCAGCTGTCCTCTTCCGAGGCAAGATCTTCCCTTGGCCAGCAAAACACATGGACATTTAGAAAGGAGGCCTGCGCTTCTGGCAGAGGTAACAGCTAAACCAGAGAGTAGCCGAGGGAGTGGCATGAGAAGCAATGAGAAGACAAAAGTCAGCACAAAACAAACAGATCCCGCACAAGAAGGAGCTCCCGCACCCAGGCACCCAGACTCTAAAACCGCAGGAAGGAAGCCAGCGCTGACAAAGCGAGCCAAGCCCACCAGCACTCTGAACACAAATCTCACTCCTGGTGGCCGTCATTCTACGGTCTATCAGAGGCGTTCAGATGAACATGTCCAAAGAGATCAAAGTGATAGACATGTTGGTTTTTGTTGTGATTTTCAGAAGGAAAAGAAAAGTCAACGTGCAAATCCAAAATGAAATGCCATGCCTTTGCACGGGGAACGCACGTGTTCGCTGTTTGGTTGCCAACTGGGCTGTCCCCTGAGAAGTATTTTCATAGACACGACTAGGCTAATCTTTTTTTTCCTTAACATTTGGGAGAAGGGGCCAATGGCACGTTGCATAAATATACCTCCCAGTGAGAGGGTACAACCAACATAAAAGATGTGTGCTATTCGTATAAAATAGGGCCACCGTTAGTATGGGGGGGAAGTGCAATATACAGGGTGGAGTCCAGAATAGTCAGAGTTGAAAAGTCACAGAGACAGAGCTCATCTGTGAGGTAGAGAGTAACACCAAGAGACGCAATCCCTTATCACAAGTTACTCTCCAATGAGTCTGTATGCGTGCACGGATAGGTATCCGTACTCATGTGTGTGGAGTTCTCTATTTACACTTTTGTGAAAGCACACGAGATGGATGTTTGGGGGTAAGAAACTAATGTTTAATCTCATTAGAACTTATGAGTCACTTACAAGGGCACTTTTCCACAGGGGCTAAGTGTAATGGTACTTAGCCATGGGGGCAGTGGTAGTTCAGTGCCAGAATTCTCGCTTTGGCACATAATACTGGGTTCACTTCCCAGTTAATGTCCCTCCTGGGAAGCCATCACGGGCTGTCAGTGGAGTTTGGCAGGTTGCCTTGATACTAAGTGGGGCCAGGGGAGCCACTTCCCAAATCCAGCCAATGAAAACCCTACAGAGGACAGTGGTTGGATCCCATCGTACAGGAGGTGGCACGAGTTGGGGTGGGGGGTGACTCAACAGCCGTCAACCACTCTAATGTACAGCTAAGTGGATCCCATTCCTTTTTTTTTATGTTTACTTGTGTTTTATTGACTGTTTAAGTCAATTGGTTTTTTTAAATCGTTTTATTAGGGGCTCATACAACTCTTATCACAATCTATACATTCATCAATTGTGTAAAGCACATTTGTACATTCATTGCCCTCATCATTCTCAAAACATTTGCTCTCCACTTAAGCCCCTGGCATCAGCTCCTCATTCTTTCCCCTCCCTCCCTGCTCCCCTCTCCCTCATGAATCCTTGATAATTTATAAATTATTATTTTGTCATATCTTGCCCTGTCCGACATCTCCCTTCACCCACTTTTCTGTTGTCCGTCCCCCAGGGAGGAGGTCACATGTAGATCCTTGTAATAGGTTCCCCCTTTCCAACCCACCCTCCCTCCACGCTCGCAGTATCACCACTCACACCACTGGACCTGAAGGGATCATCCGCCCTGGATTCCCTGTGTTTCCAGGGGATCCCATTCTTTTGAGAGTTAAAAGCCAGAACAAGGGTCCCATTTTCCATCATCCTACCTCCTGCTATTTATATTGAGACAGGAGCATGCAGACTTCTGACAAAATGGGCAGCGTGGGTGGGAGTGTGGAATATGAACTAAAGAAAGCTCACACAACAAAACCAAAGGGGCGGGGGGGGAGGGGGGGGAGGAACCCCAGCATTCCAAAAATAGTCCCCAGCCCCACAAGCAATATGAGTACGGAGACATTCATTACAAAGATACATTCTCTTTTTTGGTCCCAGACATCTAATTATGTCATGGCTTCTCTTGAGAACTCAATAAACAAATTATCTTGAAGAGAATTTTGCTGGTTGGGTTTTGAAACTTAATTAGGAGGCAGGACCACCAGCAAACCCAGGCTTCTGGCATGCCTCCCTGGGACCTGTGGCAGACACCCGTGGATCAATGCCAGTTCCAATTCTGGCTCTGCCACCACCTAATTGTGTTTCCTTGGACACCATGCTCCCTTGCACGTCTTCTCAGGCTATAATGTGTATGATTCTGTTCTCACGATGACGTGGAAAACATCCCAAGCCCTTGATATCTTCTCATGTGTGACTTATAAGGGTGTGGACTGAAAAGGAAGGAGAAAGCAGAATTCTCAAAAGAAGCTGCAATTAAAATGAAGATCATTGATGTTCTCCTGGTGCTGTGCAGTCCCGTCTCGGGCCAGGCAGGGAACATGCGAGTTGTTGGTTGTTATTAAAGGCTGAAGTCTGTGCACCTGCAAGAAACTTCCCAAACTGATAGAAATGTATCAGCAACTGTACATTGTGTTACACTCAAGAACAGGGAAACACATGGATCTGCGTTTTTAAGTGTTGTTCTATTGCTTCTCTTTAATCGATACAAATTTGTAGGTGCTGTGCATTGTTTAACGTGGGCTCTTCAAGCCAAAGTCTTGAACTTCCAGCAAACGACCTTTCCCTGCTTGGGTCTGGTGAGGAAGTGGGGGAGGAATGGATCAGAGTCACTTGTGAGTCATTGTGAGCCGGATTCCCTGGAGCGACATCTTGCTGTGTATAAAATGTTAAAATGTGCTTGCTGAGAAGCAGGAGGAGACAGCTCATTACCAGAAAGAGCTAGGAGTGGAGCGCATCCTCTGGACCCAAGATCCCTGCACAGTGGGCCTCCTGGATCCAGAAGCCAGGTGTTCCATCAGAGGAGCAGCAGCTCAACCCGCAGCCAGAGCACGGAACAGAGTGATGGGCTTCCCAACCCACTGAGCCAGTTAAGATGAGTGTGTGCAGGAGGCTGGCTTGTGGAGTGGGTTCCTTCTGGGCACTTAATTGGGGGAGTTGGACTTGCTGACCCTTGGAAGTGGAGCTGTGTGCCTTGGGGCTGAGGCTTAGTGGAGCGGGGAGCCTCTGGGCACTGAGTTCAAGGAGCTGGGTTTGCTGACCCACGGAGCTTGAGCTAAATGCCTTTGGGTTGAGGCTTACAGCAGAGTGCTTTGCCCTGCTGGACATTTATTAACAGACCTAAAACTTTGTAACATGTCCTGGTCAACAATGACCCTGAGCATTTCACGCTGGCATGACAACTTGCTAACTTCCTTCATAAACACATGTAACCATCAAGGTTTTTCTGTGAGTTTCTCTGTAACCATCATAACAGAAATTAGAACCCACAGAGGTCAAGCAGAGAGGTAAAAGAGAGAATGTTAATTAAGACAATGTAAACTTGGGAGAAGACTTGCCTTCATTCATTCCAAGAACCCCAGAATGGATCTGGAAGGCCCAGTCCATGTCTCTCGGGTGACGGAGTGGAGAAAGTGCACGGAGGTGTTTCCATCAATGAACCTGAGGCAGGAAATGAAAGTAGGACTCTCACAAGGACCAAACGGTGCCCCACTCCCATGACACGTGGGGTCCAGAGCCCTGTGTGGCTGGGCCAAGAAAGGAGGGGTACCACGAAGCTTCTCCATGGATCAGGCCAATGAGGGAGAGAGAATATGGGGCAACTGAGGACAGAACTGGTCAGTAGTACATGGTGAGGAACATTAGATGCCGTGTAACTATTGACCGAGAAGCCCTGGGAGGGCAATGGTGAAGCGGGTGGCTGCTAACTGAAAGCCTGGGACGTTCCGACAGTTTCTGCTCACTCAGCACCAAACTGAGTGCCGCCCACCCATCCAGCTCACAGCCATCTGATGCGACAGAGAAGAATGCCCCCTGCCCCCACCCCAGCAGTTATCTTGACAGAGACAAAATGGGCACCTTCTCCTCCCTTGGGGAGGGAGGCTAGGGGGTTCAGTCACGATGGGTTCATTCACCGCGGAGCACTGAAACCTTTGCCCCACCAGGACTCCTCCCATAAAACCTGACAGCCCTGCCTATGGGACCTCTCTCCTCTGTCCTACAAGGTCACCACGAGTGAGAACCCACTCATCAACGAGTTGGGATTCTGTTTTGTTTCAACTGACTTCCTGAGAGGTACGTAGCTTTACTTCCATCATTTTACAATTAAACAGCTTTGAGGGGGGGGACCTGAAAATGACATTCATAGCCCAGAACATAATAATTTCTGGTTGCTTTGTTGTCACACAATAGCGTATCCACAAACAGTGAAGGAGATTTCATGATTTTCAAAGTTAAACGCCAGGAAGAGCGTCCTATTTTTCTGTCCCCTGCAGTTTATCCTCCCTGAAGACAGTGAACCAGGATCACCCTTCAAGAAATCAGACTCGTGTATATTGCTCGCCCGTCTGGTTCTAACTGGAATCATCTGGAAAGTCCCTGCTCAGTTCCTCTCAAAGGCCACAGCGTCTTCAAGTACGTGCCTGGTGTCTAGACTGGGCAGAGTTAACTGGTTGGGGTAATGGACATCACTCTGTTATCCTTAGGTGATTTCTCCAAGTGTCCTGTCCTTTCATGAGGGTGGAATGCTCCAGGAGAGACCAGCAGAAGTGGCATGGCTTTTTCTAACCAAGGCTTGATAGTCAAACTCCATCTCTTTGACCGGATTCCCTTCATGGATGTGCTAACTAAGGCCTATCCGGGTTCAAGGGAGCACAGAGCCTCCTCATGTAAAAGTGTGGCCAAGTTCGGGAAGAGCACACATGCTGATTTTGCAGCTATCTTTGGATAGCATGGCAGCCGTGTTTTGAGATTACAATCTTCCTGAGGCTGGTCGGGAGAAGAAGGTGGCAATAATGTTTGTTTGGGAGAAAATAAAAGTGTGTGAAACATATTCCTTTGACATTGTCCAAACAATAGAAAAACTAACATGTCTGGGTTCTAATGGCCAGAAGTAAGCCCTGTGCTAAAATCAAGGTGTTTGTAGAGCTGCGCCCCCTACTGGAAATAGTAAGGAAGTATCCAACTCAGTCCTCCAGGTTGCTGGCACAACTCCGCTTTGCAGTTTTAAGACATAGGCTCCCTTGACCTTGCTGGCTACAAGTTGAAGTCCGTGTCTAGCGTTCTACAGGCTTCCCACATTCCTTGGGTCCCGGACCCTTTCCTCCATCTTCAAAGATGACCAAGGCGAGTCCAATTGCACTCCTACCTCATTTTCACTGCCTTCGTCCCACACATCTCCCTAGCTGTTGTTCCTAGATGCCTAAGAGGTGTTTCTGGCTCATAGCAACGCTGCCTTCAACAGAACGAAACATTTCCACCCTCCACCATCCTCACAATCATCTCCATGTTGGAGCCCTGGTTGCAGCCCCTGAGCCAGTCCATCTCCTCCACGGTCATCCTCTTTGGCTGCTGACCCTCTAGCTTACCATTCACTGACACCCATTCTATTCCGACTCATAGTGACCGGTTAGGACACAGGAGAACGACCCTGGTGGGTTTCTAGGACTGTAAATCTTTACAGGTGTAGAAAACCCCACCTTTCTCCTGCAATGAGGTTGTGATCTTGAAGTGCCGACCTTGCAGTTGGCAGTCCAAATCGTAACCCACCCACGATGCCCCTTGGTGCTCAGACCCAGCCAACCCAGCACTAGCGAATACCAACCCAAAGTGACAAATGTGCCGTAGCCATGAAGAAGACATTTAAGAAAACAATTCGACGTCGAAGTACAGCATCTGACACACATGGAATCCAGTTGCTGTGGCTTCAACTCTTACCGCTGGCGACCCCATTCGGCTCAGGGTCAAGTTGCATATGATTTTCCAAGGGTTGAATTTTTCAGATGTCGATCCACCGGATGGCCTCGAACCACTAGCCCGTTGGTCAGCAGTTCTCACACACAGCCACAACCAGAAATCTAAAGCCATTTCTTAGGGAGACTGAGCCCACGACACTGCCACATGCCCCTACGGCGTGGAGAGATGGGCACGTTCGATGCAAAGCGGGCTGCTTCTGACTTGGCAACTTTCATGCGGAGAAACTTTTCACATCATCAAGACAAGTTAACGTTTTTTTTTTTTTTAAATGTTAAAGGCACCAGGACTGGGAGAGCATGCAGTGTGGCGGACAAGTTGGCAAACGGGGCTGACTCTCCACGGAGACCTGCTGCCATGGTCCCCGCCGAGCGGGAAATGAGCCATGCGCCCACATGGAACACATGCCCTTGAACTGTGAGCTGCCCCTCCCGGGCTGGGCAGTCCAGCGGCTCTTCAAGAGGCAGGAAGCAGTTCCTCCCCAAAGCCAAGAGGTGAGGCTTCCAAGTTCCTCTGCCTGGGACTCTCAGAGGCCCCGGAGGCTCCCTGCCTCTGCGCACCCCCTACCCCACCAGTGTCTCCCCATTAACTATATTGATATGTTTGGGGCTGAGCCAGTGCCGTGAATTTCTCTTCCTTGCAACCAAATATCTCTCCCCAAAGACCACAACGGGCAAAATCTCAGTCATCCGGAAAAGCACCGCAGCTGTTGGCAGGGCTCGGTGCTCTGACAGCTCCAGACGGTTGGCTGTCAGGTTTGTGTTTGGGGTGGTTCACCAAAATTCTTTTTCTTTGATTTAAGAGCATCTCAAAAAACTATCCCTATCTTGGGTAGACAGTGCAATAAACCGGCTTTTCATAAAACAGATGTCAGCGAATTTATTTCAAAGATGACCTGATAACGATTTTTTATCAAAACCAGTTGAAATAGACTGTTTTTCCAGCAATGTGCTTATGATTGATTTTAATACATCTCAACAGACACCATTTCGAAGGTAAGGAATTAAATCAGACAGCAGAGGGGTAATATGCTTCAGAGAAGGCCCCTATTTTTTTGAACCAAGAAATTTATATTTAAAAAAAATCAAAATTAAAGACAGTATGATTTAATCCTGGAAGGAGCCATTATTAAAGTTAGAATTTCAGAATTTTGAAGTGGAGTGATTCTTACTAGTCAGGGTCAAGGCAGGAATATAGATAAATTCACTCACTGCCATCGAGTCAGTGCTGACTCATCGTGACCCTATAGGACAGGGTAGCACTGCTTTTGTGAGCTGCTGAGACTGCAACTCTTTATAGGAGCAGAAAGCCCTGTCTTTCCCTTGAGAAGCAGCTGGTGGTTTCGAACTGCTGGTCTTGAGCATGGCAGCCCAAAGCATAACCACACTGCCACCAGAGCTCCTCCACATAAGTTCAAGAGAGGGGATATAAAGTGAGACACCAAGAACTGCGTTGAAAGATGGGAAAAGCCAAACAGGAGCAAAGGGAGTTTAACAGCGGCTGGTCCTGCACTACACATAATGGACATTTTAGTTATCCTGTGCTGCCCACACAAAATACCCCAGGTGGGCAGCTTTGACAAACCAAGGTGTATTTTCTTAAAATTCAGGAGAATTTTGTGGGCCTGGCATCCTTGGAGATCTCCACGTGTCTTGGCATCAATCTTGCCCTGGGTCTAGGAGGTTCTCACCAAAGAGACCCTGGGTTCAGAGGACAAAATGCTGACCTGACTCTTCTTTCTTGTTAGTAATAAGTGCCTCTGATCTCTCCTTGCTTGTTTAATCTCTTTCATATCGGTAGACTCAATATATGACCTAGTGGTGTAGATTATATCCTGCTTCATTTTTTAAAAAAAGCAGAATAGGGTGAAGATTTACAATACATAGGATAATTAGAGCAGAAGACAAAATGGAAGATAATGACGTAATACTGAGACTTATGGCCTAGCTGAGTTGACACATCTTTGGGGAGAGGGCATCCAAACCAATTCATAACAGTAAGGAGACGGGCCAAGGGAGGAAGTGAACAACCAACAGGCAGGAGCCAGATTAGCCAGGCAGGAGTCAGAACTCACACCCCAGGACACTACAACTGTCTTCATGCCCTCTAGTCCCCTGGCAGTGTTTCCAGTTGACTGCACTTAACTTGCTTAGACCCAAGGCACAAGCAAGGCATTTGGGGGACTCAAACCCCAGGGCAATGAACAGACTGTAGACTAGATGGAATATGGTCCTGGGTACAAACAGACAAATATGTATCAGGTCGAGATTCAAAGGGTACCTTCCAAAACACATCATCATCTGTGGCGTGGCAAAGACAACTGCTTCCAACCCAGATCAGTGTTCCGGATAAAAACTACCCAACAACCTTCTCCTCCAAGCATCCCATTTCCCACTCCAGAAACTAGGCTGATTTTCATTCCCCTCACCACTTCCCTGCCTGAGCAGCGTCCTCCTCCGGGAAGAGAAGACACATTGGATTTGATCTTCTCTCTGTGTCCAGAGGGTCTAGAAATAAGTCAGACTTCACTCCAGGGATGTTTTAAACTATCCCTCAGGTCCATTTCCTGTCTTCCTTCTGCCAGCTCTGCCTTTTCCCCTGAGCTTCAAGGATTAGGCTTCATCCCCACGCCTTCTGTCAATAGTACCCTAAGATATTTCAACATTGATTATTAACATCAATTTTAGTTAGACACCATCTGTTTTGCACCGCAGGTCTTCAGCATGTCTCTCTCAATCTCTCTCTCTCTCTCTCTCTCTCTTTTTTCCCCCCTAAGCTCATTGGAATCCATATATCTGCTGCCAGGTAGAAACACTGTAATAATACAAAGCATTTTTCAAAACAAAGAAACGCAGATTGTCTTGAGCTTTACTGTGGTGCTGCCCATCGAAAGCCTACCTCCTTTCCTTAGAATGACTACCAGTGACCAAAGACGAAAGCCAGTTCTCACCGACCCACCTGCCTCTCCTGCAGCAGAAGACGTGCAAGAAAGCTTCGGCCCTCCTCCCAAGAGAACATTTCCCAGTTTCGCACAATGATAAAAATGACTTGTTGGGGGTGAAACGTCCCTGTGTGAATCCAAAATCTCTCACTCCCTGTCGTTTCTACTAATCAATGCCTCTTGTCTGTCCTTTTATGTCCTCAAGGTTTGGACTTAATATGCTTGCCAGATAACTGTTCTTTGACTCCTGGGAGATATGCCATTCTCTCCCAACCCGCTGTCTTTTTTTTCTCTCCACATAAAGCACCCAGATGTACCTGTGGGTCCCTCATACCAGCTACCCACTGGACTAGCTCCTTTGGGTAGGCAGCATTTTGTGAGGACAGCCTATACAAGTCCTTCTTATCGCAGTGAACATGCCAGGCTAGAATGGAGTGAGGTCTATGTTGCATGTGTTTTGTGGTAGCCTGCGAGAAAGATGAAGAGCCCTGGTGAAGTGGAGTGGGTTATGCGTGGACTAATCTAAAGGTCAGCAGTTCAAAACTGCCAGAAAGCCTGCAGCTTCCTGCTCCTGTAAGGAAATATAACCTCAGAACTCCACAGGGTAGTTCTACCGTGTCCTATATGCTCCCTGCGCATCCGAATCGACTCAACGGCAGTGAGTTTGAGGTTTTATTTGTTTGCTTTTTGAGGGGGAAATTGAGGCCATCTGATCCCATGAAGACTCAAAAGCATCAGAAACGCTATATGGTATTATTACCATATGAGTCAGAATTAACTCGAAGGCAGTGCGTTGGAATGTTCTAGAAAGGAACTCTGGTGACACAGAGGTTAAACACTGAGCTGCTAGTCAAAAGATCTGGTGTTCAAACCCACCAGCTACTCGACAGGAGCAAGACGGTGCAGCCTGCTTCCATTAACCATCTGAGCCTTGGAAACTATGGGGCAGTTCTGCTCTGTCCTCTAGGGGCGCTGTGAGCCAAACATCGACTTGATGGCTGAGGGTACAGAGCTGTCACTAATTATTCGCTTGTCTTCTGTGACTGAACTTTCTCTGTCCTTCCTCCTAATCAGCCAAGCACCCACTTTCACCTCGATATCACGTTAATGAAGTGTGGTCGGCTGTGTGTGTGTTGTGGCTTAAGGAAGGCACATTGGCTGTAAACATTTTATTCATCTGACAAGTGTAGGACTCCGTGTGCATGGGGAGGCCAGTAGAGAAGACTTCGCATTTGAATTTAGCTGAACTGATATTCTCTAACCACCAACCAGTGCTTCCACGTAAATACATTTCATTCCACTGTCAATCCACCAACTTGGGGATGAGTACATGGATCTTTAAAGGTTGCTTATGAAATCACAGAAGGACCCTCGTTGTGTGGTGGGTTATATGTTGGGGTGCTAACCACAAGGTCAGCAGTTCGAAACCACCAGGTACTCTGTGGAGAAGGACAAAGCTTTCTACTTCTGTGAGGCATTACAGTCTCGAAAACCCACAGGGGCAGTTCTACCCTGTCCTGGAGGGTCATTATGAGTTAGACTGGACTCCATGGAAGTGATTTGGAGGACTTTATTTTGGAAGAAAAAAACACTTTTAGCAATGAAATGTGCCTAGGGGCTTTCAAAAATGTGCCTAAGGGCACTCAGGCAGTTTCTTGAGTGGTGACTCGTGTCAGAGGCAACATGAATCCTCTAAGTCAAGTCATAAAAATGTAACCATATTCAGAGTCCATTCGCAGGTAGGAATATTGCAGACAACATCACAATTCTCAGATTGCCATTCTAAGGACGCGACACTATTCCCTGACTAGTAGTAGGCCTGGACATCTTCTACACTGCTAAGTCTCAGGGTAACCCAAGACCCAGTCCCTCCCTTGTAATGGTACGACCTGAAGCAAAGTAAGTCAGAGAAATGTTATGGTACTTGGCCAAGAATAAGTCATAGCTCTGCCCTTCAAATACATTAATGAGTAGAAACCTGCTGTTTATCACATGTTAAACCTTTAGTCTTGGCCTTCTACATTTCAGTGCATGTTATGGAAATGCATTACAAATGTTTGATTTAGAAGAGGGCTAGAATGTTCTTGCTTGGTCCACTCAGATAGGAACTAAGCAAAGTATCACCTTGGCCCTGGAGTCCTTCTTACCGGAAGGTAAGTCAAGAAGAAATCCTCTAAGCCTTTATTAAGCTAAAACATCAACATTGCTTCTCAATGCCGTCTCCACTTCCCTAACTTACCCCAAAAGAATTCTTCGCTCTTCGATTCACACCACATCAAGACAGCACTTGGGCATCTCGAGGGACTTAGCTCATGTTCCTGTGACATGTTCTTTTAGCTTGTGGAACAGAAAGAAGCCTCAAGGGGCAAGGTCGGGGCTGCAGAGTGGATGAGGTCAAATTCCCCAAAGAAGTTCTCATAGGACACCCATTGCTAGCCTTGAGGAATGGCGTGTTGCATGATGGGAAAAGAATTCCTCCTCACAAATTTCCTGGAATTTTTCTCACCAATGCAGTATTCAATTTTCCTAAAACTTCGTCGTAATAAACCTAATTGTCCTGTGTCTATTGAGAAAATCTATTGAGACTATCCCTTTGGTGTCTCCCATATCAGTCATCATAAACTCCTAGAGTTCATTTTTCAGGTCTTGCAGGTCCCTTTTGAAACACCTGGTCCATCTACGAAATTGTTGTCATGTGGGTCAGCCTTCCCATGAAGCTGTTGCAAAGCTTCAATGACTCAGGAAGATGTCCATTAGAGTTTTATTAACATTTTATATTAGCCCTCACCTCAAAATCATTCTTTTACCCCCAAGACACAAAAAGTAACCCCCTTTTCTGTAAGGCACCCTAACAAGTGCACTATTGAGAGAATTAGTCTGCCATCATCCATGTTCATGGAGGTGTGGTAGAATATGTTATTTGGAATGACCCTTTGCTTACATGAACTGGAACTCGAGAAGCAAGATTATCTGTCTTACTCTATGATTTCTGTCATCCTAAGGTGAAATTGAGGTATGGTCAAAAAATGATCATTTCACCCTATTTTCCACGAACCTTCTTAAAGCTTCCCTTCTCTACTAAAAGGAGTCCTGGAGGCTTAGATTAGACATTGGGCTGCTAACAGCAAGGTCAGAAGTTTGAATCCGCCAGCTGCTCCAGGGGAGAAAGAGGAGGCTGTCTGCTCCTGTACGGATGTACAGCCTAGGAAACCCACTGGGGCGTTATACTCAGTGTCACTATGAGGCGGAAATTAAATGTCCCAGCAGAATGTGAATGTCCTTGGCCGACTGCAAAATTAAAATCGTGTTCCAGCCAGTTTTGCTTATAAACACCTCTCGTTTGCAGAAGTTCTTGTTTTCTTCCTAAAGTCTCTCTGTGCTGGTGACCAGCTGTTCCACAATGCTTAAAATGAAAATGCCTGGGAATGAGCAGCTCCCAGAGGGGCAAGGTGTTGTACCTTTGTCCAAATGGAAGAGGGCA
>NW_022106189.1:38727325-38728308 GCF_000313985.2 Echinops telfairi
GGGATGTCTTGCAGGAAGTGAGCCTTGCCAGCGGAAGCAGGGAACTGGCTAAGGCAGCTGCACCCTGGTCCGACCATCACAAATCAAGAGACCTGAACTAGAAAGGTGAGGCTCATGGAACCATTTATCCCTCTGCCCTTCAATTAACCCCGTATGTGTTGGCACAATAAACTAACTAACTCAATCAGTGATTTATGATTGTAATTGCTAATGTCATTCTTGTTGTTTACCTTATTTTCAGATTGGATATGCATTTAAGTTGGGTTCGTCACTTTTCGAAACACGATTTAAGTGTGAATAGGGTGAAGGCTTACAAAGACAGTATCACCAGTTTCGCATTCAAGAATCCCCACATCGTTTGTTCCAGCTTGTTCATTACAACCCCTTCAAGGTGCCATCCCTCCTCCCGCTTCTCCCCTATGATCCCTATCTACAGTCCTCCTCCTTCCCTATCCCTTCCGAATCTTGTCCTTGAGTAAAGACGCTGATCTTTTGATGCCAACTGGTAGGTTATTGTGAGGTGCGCGTATCTCACTGGTATGACTGTGCTCTTTAGAGACCTGTGTATTGTTTGGTTGAAAACAGAGCCACAAGGACGCGTTCAGCACTAGATTTGAAGGCCGAGGAAGGGCCATAGTCTGGGGGATCCTACTAATCTCTTTCCGACCAAGAAGCTTGGTCTTTGTTATGACTTTGGGTTTTGCTTCACGCTTTTCTCCCACTCTGCACAGGACCGTACATTGTTTTACTTTCAACTTTGCCTGTCTTCCTGAACATCCTCTGGTTTGTCCTCTGTTTTTTCTCTCAGGCTTTCAATCATGCAAAGGTTCATTATTTCCTTCCCCCACGATTATTCGTGGTGCAATTTGTGTTGTCTGAAATATTCATAATACATTAATTGTTTTACCTGCATAACAGAACTCGGCAGCAGCATATTCTGATTAGGATATCACTCAAGTTGATTATTATGCCAAATCTATCTT
>NW_022106189.1:38729652-38731490 GCF_000313985.2 Echinops telfairi
GGTCCAGGGCTTGTCTTCTTAAAAGGATTCCCAGGGGATCTGAATGAGCAGTCAAAGATGAAAGTCCCTGTGTGAGAGCATAATTCTCAACTTCAGAATTTCCCAAAGAGCTCACACAAATAGGAATCCCCTCAAAGTCGTCTGTTTAGTCCACGTCCTACGGCCATTTGTCACACCCCTTGAAAGCCTTGCAATGTGGTCAGAAGCCTGGCACCCACTGTCTTGTTCTCAGCTGTTTGAGATCTCCTCCTTTCACCATGAATCCTAATTCAGCATCCCATCACACGTTTTAGAGTATGCATCAGCAGCAGCATTATTTTTTGCAATACAACTGTTAATTCGCCAAGATCATTCCAATTCCTTGTTACAAATATTTACTTTGTTTCTGGCTTGGAAACAGTACTATGAAACTTATTCTTATACCTGGCTGTGCACTGGGATATTTTCTCAGGAGAAACCCCTAAATGTAGACCTACCGTGCCATTAAACATGAAGCTTTTTTAATTTTGCTTATTGCAAATTTTTCTACAGAGAGGTTCTATACATTGTTGCTCTGCACATCAAACTAAGAATGCCTATTTCCTCAGGAGGGAAAAATATTGGGTATTTAAAAAAATCAAGTAATATATACAAATGTTATCTTGTACTGGGTTTTAATATGTAGAACAATTACTTTGGTGGCTGTGTTTCCTTCAGAGGGTCTGCGGAACACACCAGGACTGCTATCACAAGGACAGCAGATTCCAACCCAGAGGAGGCTGACGGCTAAAGAGCATGAGCTCTGAGATTGTCCTTTTCAAATCCGACATCTTACATCGTCTGGTAACTAAAATTATCTGCCTGGGATGAACAAAGCAGATGCAACAAGGAGCTTTTCCTAAAAATTAAGGAATGTTAGTAGCAAGTAACACATGTTTTTAAGTATATTTTCTAAATCAAAACCTAATAAAAAATAAAAACCCAAAATTGTTACTTGAAAAGCCAAGTTTCAACCAAGTCATTTGTTTGAAAATACTCAATTGCTTCATATGCACGGTAGTAATGTACCTGGTTTCAAAAAGGACACATTTGTGCTGTTATTTGTTCAGCTGATTATAACTTTAATCATAATTAAATAATTTTGTACTAGTAATGAACTAACAAAAATAGTATTATCAGGCTCTTTCTAGTCTACAACATAGGGTCACTCCCAGTGGGAACTGACTTGCTGACACCACACAGCAGTCTACATTACTAGATAAATGCCTTTTGATTGCTAATGTATTTTTAATCTAGACTTCAAAATATTCTCAGTTCCATTTTAACGTTGAATATATAGAATTGACTTAATGACAACTTAGTGGAAGTGAGTTTGGAAGACATAGATTCACTGCTATTAAGTTGTCAACTCATAGAGACCCTAGAGGACAAGGTCGTCCCCTGTGAGTTTCTGAGACTGTAACTGTTTATGAGAGTAAAAATCCCATCTTTCTTCCAAGGAGCACCTGGTGGTTTCAAAAGTTTGACCTTGGAGAATGCAGCCCAACATGTAACTACACCACTAGGACTTTATGCACACACACACACACACACACATTCTCATGCACACACTTTTTCTAATTAGCACAACACATTTGCTAATCAATGCTAAATTGGCTAATTAATATGACCACTCTTTCTTGATCTACATGGGTACCTTTCAAAGACCTAGTCATTAAGTGAAACAGCATTATGTGAAAATGGAGGATAACCACATCATATCACAAAATAGAAATTGCTTATATGATTGCATAACTGCTAAATTACAGTATTACATAACTGCCAAACCATTGAGGAGCATGATCCAGAGAAGCTAACAA
>NW_022106189.1:38732420-38733383 GCF_000313985.2 Echinops telfairi
GAAAGCATATAAATATTAGAAGACAGGATGAATTAATTCCTTTATAACTTAGGAGTAAGTAGGAAAGCGATCTCTTAAATAAGACTCAAAATGTAGGAACAATAAAAAAATGATACATAAATCTAACCATGTAAAAACATCAAATCAAATGTAGACTAAAGAAACCCTAGGAAAATACTTGCAACTTATATCAGTCCAAAGGGTTAATATCCCTTATACAAAAGCACCTAAAAATAGAAAGCATCCTAAAATGAGTGAGCTATGAACGCACACACAAACATGCGTGTGGCCCTTAAAATTAAAATGCTCAACCTTACTCATAAAAGAAACTAACATTAAAAATACTCTTTAAAATGCCATTTCTCACTTATTATATGGGTGAGAAAATTGACCATGATTTAAGAAAACAAGAACTTTTATATGTGATTAATAGGAATGAAAAGTGATATAACCCCTCTCGGGGGAAATCAAGCAATACATAACACAATTGCCACAGCATTTAACTTTGGGGTATGACCTCAGTAATGGACCAAAATTAGCACCAGTATAGAAGCTACTCTGGCCCCAACTAACCCACTCTCACAGTTTCTGAAGTGTGGATCTTGAACCTCCAAGTCTAGTATTATTGGAAATGTAGGGGAACCAATGGGGAATGTTGAGAAGTGAGACCGGAAAGGTGGGCAAGACCCGGAGCATGGAAAGCCTTGTGTGTTCTGGTCAGGAATCAGAATCCATCTTCAAAGCCAAGAGAGATAAAGTGCAGTGTGGACCTGCGCGAGTTGTGATGTTAGAGGGGTGTGTTGGAATGACACCTGGCAGCAGCCTGAAGAGTGGGTTGGAAACCACCAGGCAAGAGGCCAGCCCATCGGTGAGGACATTTTAGAGGACGTTTGCTTGAACCATGGCGAGACCATTAAGAACGGAAGAGGGTGGGATCAAGCTGGCCACAGCAACGCCAAAGAT
>NW_022106189.1:38735073-38736900 GCF_000313985.2 Echinops telfairi
TCTTACAATTTGTCATGTTAAATTGCCAAGGTACATTATCAGCATGAGCCCACAGCTGCCCGATTTCAAGCACCAGGGAATGTTATTTTTACTCTTACAGTTACAGCAAGACTCTAATTACTGCAACTGCCGATGTCACCTTAATTACAGTTCTATTTAATGATCACATTGGGCACTGCTATAGTATGTGGACTTGCTGCAAGTAAAATACGGCAGAGCCAAGGACGAGGAGAATCCAGGGGCCATAAACTTCAGACAACTTATCTAAGAGTGCCTGTGCACATGAGCCTTGGTTGAGATTTCCAGCTTTGGCCTTTGACAGGTAAGAGAGGTAAGAAAGGGGCTCATTCTATCTCTTTCCAGCCAGCACCGAGCGATGAGCATCTCCCAGGACAAATGGCACAAGGGCTCCAGGACCAGGAGCAAGAGAAAGCTCAGCCACAAGAAGCAGAAGGATGAGGTAGGTAGGACTGCCAACACTAAGACTGGCCCTCGCTGCATCCACCTGGTTTCTGTGAGAGGCGCTAACCAAAAGTACAAGGCCTTCAGGCTAGTTGTATCTGCAAAACAGGGAGCATTGATGTTGTCTGCAGTGCATCCAACCATGAGCTGGTCCACACCAAGACCCTGGTGAAGAACTCGTGCCCATTGACAGTCCTACTAGGCCCTGGCCCCAGGCCATACAAAAGGGACTAAACTGACTCCTGACGTGGACAAGCTATGAAATAAGAAGAGCTCAAAGAAAATTCGGGGAAAACATATGATGAAAGGAAAAAAGAATGCAAACATCAGCAGTCACCTGGAGGGGCAGTTCCAGCAGGACACGCCTCTTGGATACTGTGGCAGTTACATCAACTGTTGTCAATTTGAGACTTAAGAGTGAGGGAGGGGAGTTTAGCCTGTCCATCAGGTCACAGCTTGATTACCTCTTTTGGAGGTGCTAAGGAGATAAATAGCTCGCTGGGGGCAGAACACATACTTACTCCCTGCAAGACATTCCTGTTGACAAGACACTTGGAGCTACACTAGAGCCCTGGAGGTGAAGGAGCCACGTGGGACCCCTGCCAGCACTGAGATGCTTCTACTGCCACTGGATCCACAAGACTTTCCACCCACTGGCCTGTGATCTTCCTGCATTCAGCATCATTGCATGGCTGGTGAGTCTAAGGAAGAATTTATGGATTCATATCGACATACGGGGTAATATCGGACTTATGGCCTTAATCTGGACGGGGCTGGGGTGTTTTCTTAATATACAATCACTCTTTGATATAAAGTTCTTTCCTACATCTGTGAGGCTCCCTGGATTTGTTTCTCTAGTCTACCCAGACTAACACAGATACGCAGCTTCGAGGACAGGACAGGATAGTGTGGCTGAGCTGGAGGACAGCCTCTGTGTTAGAGGACAGAAAGCTGGAGCTCCATCTCAGGAAGAACAAGGCTTGAAAAGGCAAACAAACCCTCCCATCATACCACATGCAGGATATGTGTTTATTATAGAAAAAGAAAAGATGTATTGTAAAAATGCAACGCCTGCTTTCTAGCCAGGGTATATTGAAAAGAGTGATCTTTGATGCTTATATTTCACAGCATGTACAAATCTATTAGAAACACAAGCAAATCATCAGGCAAGTCCTTATTTGTGCTAAGGGCTTGCACCTTTCCTGGGTGCTCACAATATGACTGGGCCAGGGAAACTCCAGGAGACTGTGATGTAATGGTGCGAGAGGGACAGAGACACTCATCGGTGACACGTAAGCATCTGGACACAAAACAGCGCCTGCAATAGTGTCACTGGAGGGGTTGTGACCAAGTGTGGTTAACTTA
>NW_022106189.1:38738494-38740458 GCF_000313985.2 Echinops telfairi
AGAAATAGAAAAAATTGTGGTATCCATTTGTAAATATGATCGCCAACATCCCCAAAGACAGAGACAGCAGTTTGTGACATGGTTTGCTATGTAAATAGAGAACAAATAAAAACGGGAGACACCATAGCAGAGAAGATTAGACTAATGAGAGAAGTGGGCTGTGACCCAGTTGTGGGGTGCAGTAAGAACTACATTCAGGTATTCAATCAGACTAACCTAAAGTTTGGTGGTTTGAGCCCACCAGACACTTTGTAGGGGGAAGACAAGGCAGCCTACTTCCATAAAGATTTCCAGCCTCACTATAGAGGAGTTCTACTGTGACTGACAGGGTTGCGATGAGTTAGAATTAACTCGATGGCAGTGGGCTTTGGCAGAGGGGGAAAGGCCTCCGAGATGTGGACATTGTGAAGGGAGGGAGAGAAAATAAAAATTCAGTTATAACATTAACAGCCAGGTCTGAACACAGCAATAGAAATCGCCATGCATGCAACACAAAAATTCTCTTCAAAATCCTGAATGCCTACACCCAGTAAAAATAGAGGTTACCGAAAGCTTAACTTGGTCAAAATGGGGAAGTAGGGTGGGAATGGAGTATTTTGATCTAAACGAAACTTACTTAAAACTGGGAGTTTCTAAAAACTGGAAATTATCCGGGCCTTTCCTAAGCTAATCAGATGCTAAGGAATCAGACCGGAGATGATCAGGAGTCGCCAGTACTTCCATAAGGCTAATGTTACTCTTTAGGAGACATAAAGCTGCCTTAGCATCAGGCTTATTGTAGCAGGCAGCTTGAGGAGACTTATTTGCCCAGCTTAAGCCTTTAAAAACTTATAAAAATAGCAAGCGCATCTCATCTGGCTCTACTAAAATAACATCCCGAAAAGGAACCGCTTTCAACAAGACTGAAAAAACAAATGCCTCCCCAGAGTGCAGGCCTATCTTTGCAAAGAAGGCTTGGTGTTAAAGCTCTTGGGGAGTTTTATGTAGAACCAGATGGGGCGATCCTCCACTCCCTCCCCCTTTATTGTCTTCACCTCTTGTGGATGGGTATCCAGAGGCATCCTCAGCTCGCAGTGGTCCTCAACACGCTCGCCTAACTGCTTCTCAATGGGTTTATTTTCAGGAAGTCTACTCCATTGACAACAGTGGAATCAATACAATTAAAATGAACAAACACCTTTGCAAATCCCCACCTTTAGTTTCAACAATGAGCCTCTCCTTAAAATCCACAAAGACTTTCATTTCAGGCTGCTTCCCCAGCTGGAATTCACACTGGCCGCACATTTCGATCAGCTGAAAATAAATCTGACTTTTTTTTTTTAAGATCAATGCATGAAACTGCTCTTAGAAATCCAGCCGTGCTCCCCAAATCCTACCTTTGCAACAAGCGCTGCCAGCTTCGGCCTCCTTCTTCTCCATTATTGGATGGGGTTTACAATCTGCCTCCCCAATTCCTTAGCACTCAACTCAACCCAACTGTTGGCCATCCAGTGGGCTCACTCATAGCGACCCTGTTAGACAGGGTAGAACTGTACCAGGAAGTTTCTGAGACAGCGATTCTTCACAGGACGAGGAAGCCTCGCCTTTTTTCCAATTCAGCTCTTAATTACCAATACAACTTTCAAGTTAAATAGGATGATATCTGTATATAGCCAATGTTCTGCCCTTGGCCCTCACTACTGTGGAAAGTGGAGAAAGTGTCCTATTGAGGCTTTCTCTGAGGGATAGGAGATAAGGTACATTGCTGCAGAACTGTCTCATTCAGTGGTAACTTGCTCCATAAAGACCCTTCACTGAGGACATTGGGCCTCCACTCAAGTACTCCCTCAACACAAGAATACTTTCTTCTATTAAATTGGTATTCTATGATGCTCACCTTCCCGACACAACCACTGAAGACAAAGCAGGTGAATAAGCAAATGTGGTGAAGAAAGCTGATGGTGCCCGGCTATCAAAAGATATAG
>NW_022106189.1:38741408-38742644 GCF_000313985.2 Echinops telfairi
AGCCTCTAATAAAATGATTTTTTTAAAAAGTTGTATGAACCCCTAATAAAATAAAAAACCCTTCACTGGTTTCCTTCCTTGCCCTGCCTCTCTCCCCCACTCCTCCATCCGTGCATCTTGGAATCATCTCCCAAATAAACGACTTGCATTTTAGGTCTTTGGGTGGATGGGTGAGGGGAAGTAGTTAATCAAAATGGTTTACTAACAGCTTGAAGAAATCCGTCTTAGGAAAAATACAACCAGGATGACTCTTCGAAGGAAAGATGGTGACATTCTGACTTGTTACCTTTGCGCACGCCATTGGGAAAGACCACTCACTAGAAAAGGTACCCCCTGGGGGTTGGACAACAGAAAAGTGGGTGAAGGGAGACACTGGACAGTGTAAGATATGAAAAAATAATAATAATTTATAATTATCAAGAGTTCATGAGGGAGGGAGTAGGGGAGGAGGGGAAAAGTGAGGAGCTGATATCATGGGCTCAAGCAGAAAGCAAATGTTTGAAGAATGATGAGGGCAACAAATGTACAAATGTGCTAGACACAATGGATGGGTGCATGGATTGTGATAAGAGTTGTACGAGCCCCCAATAAAATGATTAAAAAATAAATAAAAAGAAAAGGTGCCCTGGTTGGTAAGGTGGAGGGTCAGCACAACACGAGGGGACCCTCAGTGAGATGCATTGACATGAGTACCACAATCCGTACCAATGACACCAGTGATCATGACGATGGACAGCATTCGATATAAGGTATCTATGAGTCAGAGAAGACGCCATGAAAACTAGCAAAACAACATTTTTTTGTCATGTAAATCCATGGTAGCTTATAGAAGAAAAAGACAGATAACAAAATACAGAGCATCGCTCACTCCCATTCACTCTCCCAATAGCGAAATCCAAAATAGAAAAGTCTATGTAGGACACAACAGTGTTGTTTTTGGTTTTGTTGCTGGGTACCCTCAAGCATGTTGTGACTCATAGGGACCCTATGCACAACAGAGCGAAACAACACCCAGGCCTGTGCCAGCCTCACGAGTGCTATTGTTTGAGCCCGTCCTTGCCACCACTGTGCCAAACCATCTCATCTTTTTAGCTGCCCCTCCACTGTACCAAGCATGATGTCCTTCTCCATGGACTGGTTTCTCCCGATAACATGTCCAAAGAATGTGAGATGAAGTCTCTCCATCCTTTCCTGGAAAGAACATTCTGCCTGTACTCCCCAGATAGACCTTTTTTT
>NW_022106189.1:38744272-38746850 GCF_000313985.2 Echinops telfairi
TATGGGTCAGTGAGGGATGTCGTGTCTCATAGTGGAGCCAGCCATACAGACCTGTTGTTCTTTTGGCAGTTCTTGGTACTTTAAATGTTCTCCACTGGCACCATAATTTTCCTTTGGTCTTCATTAGTCATTGGCCAACTGTCATATGTGTATGCTATGATTGAAAATACCATGGCTTTAGTAAGGCACACCTTAGTCCTCATTGCTCTTCAACATTTTAAACACTTCAACACTTTAATGAGATCTTGTGCACCGGATTTACCCAATGCAATATGTCATTTGATCCCGACTGTTGCTTCCATGAGCATTATCTATGGATCCAAGCAAGATAAAATGCTTCACAACTTCATTTTTTTCTACATTTACCAAGATGTAACCTATTGGTCCAGTGCAAGGATTTTTGTTTTTTTAAGTTGTAATCTGTGTTGAAGGCCATGGTCCTTGATCTTCATTAGCAAGTGTTTCAAGTCCTCCGCACTCCAAGCAAGCTGGGTGTGTCATCTGCACAGCACAACAACACAGAGGTAACGATACACATGGACGTCCGCAGGTGGAATACATAGAGATCAAACCGACTACCTCTCTGGGAAAAGATGGTGGAAAAGCTTAAGATCAGCAGCTAAACCCAGGCCAGGGGTTCACTGTGGAACAGACCATCAATTGCTCATATGTAAGTTCTGGTTGAAGCTGAAGGAAATGAAAACAAATCCATAAAAACTAAATACAACTTGAGGATATCCCATCTGAATTTCAAGGACATCTCGAGGATAGATTTGGTGCAGTCAACATTAAACACAGAAGGCCAAATGAGCTGTGGGACGACATCGAGAACATCAAACATGAAGAAAGCAGAAATGTCATTAAAAAATGATAAGACAAAAAGAAAAGGTCAAAGTGGATGTCAGAAAAGACTCTCAAACTTGCTAAATGTAATAGCTGACGTTAAAGATCATAGCCCAACACATAACTAAATCACCAGGGCTTCTTCAGTGTAATAGTAGGTGGTTAGAATGAACTTTCTTTCAAATCAGGATTATCTCCTAAGAGGGTTCTGGTAAGTGCAGGTTGGATGTTATACATTTTCCTTATTAACTCCTTTTTTATTTTGTGTAAGTCTCATAGATAATCAAAAGCACAATGATGAGGGTATTCTTATAAAAAATCATAGCACAGTCAAGTATTTACAGAATCTAATAGAAGTTTATAGAATCATTATAGCGTCAACTTCTGGTTTGATCCTCAGATCACTTGTATCTTTCTGGCACCCTCCTCTATTTATCAACGTCCATGGGAGCTCATAAGGGATGGAATTGAACATCTGGACACTTACATGTGCTGTCATTCTACACCAGCATAAAAGAAGTGACACTTAGGGAAGGGTGTTCATTTGGTTCTAACACCTGATTATGAGCCCATTCCCCAACCAAAGACCTGAATGCTTCCAACTATAACTTCTTCCAACTCTTTCCCCTCTGGCTGGACCTCACAATCAAAGTGAAATTTATCTACTTAATTTAGCACTTGCTTTGCTCAACTCATTTATCAACTTTCGGCTGACTTCTTTCCAAGTGGCAGATATTGGGACGTAAATATTTTCTATTCCACATGTAATATGTAGCCCAGGGTAACTTTCATCAGGAGTGGCAAAAAGCAATGCGAGTTGATGGACTGTTTTCCTTCACATTACCTTCCTCCAGGTAAACTACTTTGTAGATTAGTAGCGGGCTTCCCTTGATTTATTTGTGAAGGCTGCCCCATACTCCTTCACACGGTACTTCTCTATGAATTATGCATGCTGCTAAGGTCCAACTCCCAGCAAAGGAAGTGGACTATCATTGCTTCTCCTATAATTTACATTACATCACCATAAATGACTTAAAGTTCTAAATTTTTCATTCAGATACCACTTGATAGAGAGAGAGAGAGAAAGAGATTTGATCTACCTGGTTATATTAGCATTTGGTAACACTCTTTTTATTTTTGTTTAAAAATCAGTATCTCCTATGTGCTTTGATTATAAACTACTCTCTCTCTCTCTCTCTCCATACATATATATGGAGAGAGAGAGAGAGAGAGAGAGTAGATAGACTTACACCTACTCCAAAATATAAAAATATATATATATACGTTTTTCTACCCAAGAAGATATGTGATTGGGAATGGGGGGAAAAAAGAACCAGAAACTATCAGAAATTATATTGTAAGCCTTGGTTAGTTGCCCTAATTTGATATTTAGCGACGACTATTTTGTTTAACTTCTGTCTCCTTTATTGCCTCAATGAATTGCTTTTTCCTGTACTACTTATCTTCCATCTTCTCTTTTTGCTCATTTGTCCCCTTTAGTTCTTAAAATTGTAGCCGAATGAGATCAAGCAGTCCTTGAGGACCCCTAGCTCAGTGGTTCTCTGAGTAATCTGTGGACCCTCAGCAGCTTCATTACCAGGCCCTGTTCCACAGCCTCAGAACCACACACTCTGGGAGCCGGAACCAATGATCTATTTCCACCAGTCCTCCAGGAGATTCCGAATAAGCTCGTCTTTGATTGCCCCAGATGAACTGCCACATGTGCTTAACTCCA
>NW_022106189.1:38748357-38749355 GCF_000313985.2 Echinops telfairi
CCTTTGTGTTTCCACAATGCGGCTTAACCCATGGCCCCCCCGCAGAGATCCTCGTATAGAGTGAGGGGAAGAAAACCCGCCCTGGGAAAGAACTTGTTTTAAAAGTTTAAAATAAAAGTGTTTACTGTTTTAAACTTTTTACTGTGAATTAGGTGAACGTTTGCAGAGTGGACCATCCGTTTTTCTGGTCAGCAACTCACACACATTCTCATCTCATTCACGGTCACCCCTTCCATGCAGTGTCACTCAGCCCCCTTTGCCATTCCAAACGCTTCTTTCTAACCCTTCTGAACTTTGACCTTGGGCAAAGGTTGCCCTTTTGCCCTTGGCCACTCTCTCAAGGGGTCCACCAGTCTCTATTCAATCAGCAATCCTGGTTTTTTCGCTGTGTTTTTGCTCCGCATCTTTCTCCCATGCTATCCAGGACCGTCTAACGTGATCAACATGGTGCTACTTACCGGGAGGCTAGTCTACTAGGAAGCACTTGGAAGTCATTCGCAAAGAGTAACATGAATTTCCTGGTTTCCATTTAAAATAGCAGGGATTTTCATTGGTTGGTTGATTTTTGCTTGCCTTTGACCCCCTTGCAGTTTCAAACAAGCGCTGCATCCTTCAGTAAAAGGAAACAGAGGAGTGAGGCAGTCCCAAGCACAGCCCATCTTCAGAAGGCGCTGGGACATTCGTGAGTATCCCTATAATAAGACGCTGCGTCTTCCCATGACTCAACTAGGAGTGGACCGTTTCAGTTAAAGCTGTGGTCGTTGCATAACCTCCCGTCAACTTGAGGGTACTAAGAATGAACGGGGTGCAGTTCAGCCTGTCAACATGCTCTTCCTGTACTCGCCATCGCTGCGTGCGCCGCGTGAGTCTGAAGAGGAATTCATGGGCTAATCTCGAACTTATGGACTTGATCTGGACTGGGGTGGGATGCTTTATTGATGTATAATTACTTCTTGATATAAAGTTCTCTTTTACATATATATATATGTGTGTGTGTG
>NW_022106189.1:38750766-38760309 GCF_000313985.2 Echinops telfairi
GTTATGAATCATGAGTGACCCTTAAGAAATAAGCCAGACTGATTTAAAAATGCTGTTGAGAGGTATGATTTTTAATTCACCTTCTCATTTTCCAGGTTTAAGAAATTCCCAACTGGACCAGCTTGAGATGTCAGGATGACTCATGTGTGACTTATAGAAACCCAGTTAATGTAGAACTCAATCATATTTATAAGTGCTCACACACATGTACCAAGGGACTTCGAGAAGTTCATGGAAAAACTCCAGCAACTTTCAACTCCATTTTTCCATACACTTTTTGAAGCCCCCTCATATCTACATATATACAAGGAGCCCTGGTAGTACAGTGGTTACGTGCTTGGCTACAAAGTTAAAGGTCAACAGTTCAAACCCACTAGCTGCTCTGCAACAGATAGGGCATCTGTTTCTATAAAGACTGTAGTCCCAGAAACACTATGGGGCAGTTCCACTCTGCCTTGCAGGGTCGCTATGAGTTAGAATCCACTCGATGACACAATTACCACCACATACGTAAATGTGGAAAAACAAACAGGAGCTTTGTCTTTACAGCAAATGTGAAAATGAGGACTAACCCAAGTTTTCTTACTACAAAAGTTTGGTCATGTACTGCCCTGGTGCTGCCCTGGTGGCGTAGTGGTCTCATGCTCGGGGTTGTGATCCTCATGGCTAGTAATTCAAAACCACCAGCAGCTCTATGGGAGAAAGATTGGGCTTTCCACTCCCATAAATAGTTACAGTCTCTGAGACCCACAGGGTCTCGCTCTGAGTCAGCCTTGACTCCATGGCAGTGAGCTTGAGCTTGTCTATTTCATTTCACTCGTGCATTTCAATGCTCATTTTGTTTTGGTAGCAAAGATACACACATGTACATATGTATCATACACGCCTAGGTTTACATGTGTACGTCTATGTAAGTGCATCTCATATATTTAGCATATATGTGTACATATGTGTTCTGTTTGTACATATACCTTCAAGCCAACTTTTAACAATTCACAAGAAAATGGAAATAAGAGGTAACGGAATTTTCCCATGAACTTTTTGAAACACACACACACACACACACAGGAGTGGGTCTCTGTGTGGGATTAATACTTCTCTTACAGGTCAGATGCAGGGCCTGGTTGATAAAATGAAGAACTCCATGGCAGAGGCAGTGAGGCACAGCAACCCCAGGAAGTCAGAAGCCATGGTTTGACCATAAGTCGTGCCGCTGCCCCTGCTGGTCACTTGGTGTGCCAGCCCTCGGTGAGGTCCCTTGTGCCATTCCCACAGAGAGGAGTGCCAGAGCTGCTTGGCCACCTACCAGGATGGGCAGGGGGGCAGCATGGGAAAAGATACACTGGGCATGTGCACTACCTTTGAAGGAAAGGAGGGCCGCCTACACCCTACATATTCTTACTTCCAAAGTGTGGTCGTTGCTTGTGTGTGCCAACCTCTAAAGGCTTCCGTCGCATTTATGTATTTTTAGTGCTTTTCTGTTGGTGGCCAGGAGCTTAAAAAACGGGTGCCCAGTGAGGTCAGAATCGACTCGATGGCAGTGAGAATTTTAAAAATCAAGGAAGCCCACGAGCAGGAAAACGTGGTCAAGGAAACCTCCCCGCCCACAGGAACCCCAGAAAGACTTAGATTGGCTGCAAAGAACATCCACCTCTATGTCAGAGTGAGTTGTTCTAAGAATACGGTGTCCAAGGCCACCATTCTCCAGCGCAGGCGCAGAACGTGCTCGGCTTCTCGTTCAGACCCAGCGCCTTGCCCACCGTACCCATCTTGCTACATTGTAGCCCAGAGTGTCCTCTCAGCAGACACTGAAGCTGCCCCTGCTGACGGGTCAGCCTCTCCAGCAGGCACGAGCGGTAAAAGAACCACGACAAATCTCCCCAGGTCCGACTGTGCCATTCTAGAGCAGGGCCATATCTCGAAGAGATAACTACGCACATTAACAAATCCCCATACGCTTCTCGCTTGCCAGCCGGTGATTGAAACCAAATGTAAACTTTGGGAAGTTTGTTTCGTGAAATTTCTGACATCACTTGTAGAGACTATTTAAAATTCAGTAAAGTTTGCCTCGATCTTGCCCCATAGAAAGGGTACTTGAGCAGAGCAGGTGGGTAAACACACTGTTCTTGATCAAGGCGGGAGCTCTGGTGGCCTAGCGGTGATGTAGTGGGCTGCTATCCACAAGGTCAGCTATCCACAAGGTCAGCAGTTCAAAGCCACCAGCAGTTCCGCAAGATGCGGCTTTCTATTCCCCTAAAGAGTTCCAGTCTTGGAAACCCACAGGGGCAGTTCTTCGGTTCTATAAGGTCACTACGAGTCGGGATTGAATTGATGGCAGTGTGTGAGCTGATATTGGAATCTTTCGGGAACTCCTAATTATTGATTCAAAGTTTGCCGATGGAATGCCAGTGACATTTGTTTCTCACAGAATGACCGAAAACTGACTGATGAGAGAGAGCTAAGGAGATCTGGCAGGCTTCTTTTTCACTCCTCCCTATTGTGTCTTAGGAGCCTGTAGGTGGCACCAACAGTTAAGGGCTTGATTACTAATAGAAAGTGTGGCGGTTCAAATCTACCCAGGGACACTGTGAAAGAAAGGCCTGCCTGGAGATCTACGTCTGGCAGGTGACAGCCCTCAAAAGCCTACAAGCACAGTCCTACCCTGCAAGACCTGGGGACAGACGCCAGGAGTTGGAATCAACTTGATGGCAAACAGGTTGCTGTTGTTTTTAAGCATTTGTGTGTTTTAGATGATTCTACATTTTCAGGATGCATCAACTCGGCTAGCTACCAAAACCAAAGAATCAAACTCACTTCGGTGGAGCCGATTCTGACACATAGGGACCCTGTCGGACAGAAGAGAAGGCCCCCCCGGGGCTTTCTGAGACTGTGCATCTTTACAAGACCGCATCTTTCTCCCGTGGAGAGGCTGGTGGTTTCAAACATCTGACCTTGCAGTTAGCAGCCTGATGCACAACCACTATGCTGCCTGGGCACCCCTGTTAGTCAATCAAACACTGATCTTGGTCTTTTTAGGAAGGCATTTCTAGTAGGTGTGGTTAAAGTAGGCAAGCAGCTGGTTTTCAGTCAAAGAGATTATCCTTGGTATTGTGGGTGGGCCTGGCTTAATCAAGTAAAGCATACTGAGAGCAGAGCAGATGTTTCCAGAAAGAGAACGTAATTCTTCCTCTGAACATTCGCTGGAACCTGTATCCAAGAGTCCCAGGAAGTCCTTCCAGATGACCCACCCTATGGATTTCCAACCAGATAAACCAACTCCTTATAAGAAGTCTCTTTCTACATATATCTTACAGGCCTGGCTCCCAACTTAACCCCCAATGACCACAGTGTGAATGAAAGAGGACATGGGTCAGGTTTAGAATGCTTTCTGCAGATGGCATGACGCACTGGATGTAAGCGTGGGACAAAGAGAGGGTCCCCAAACCCAACCAGTGGCTGTCACATCAACTCCAATCCATGGCAGCCCTGTGCATATTCTGTGCTCGCGAGTTTTCAGTGGCTGTGGTCACCAGGCCTTTGCTCCAAGGTACCTCTGGATGAGTTTAGCCTTAGCACCACCCAGGGGCTAGTCAGCTATGTGTCCGTTGGTGTTGTTAGGGGCCATCCAGTCGGTCCTGACTCGCAGCAACTCTGTGGGCAACAGAATGAAACACTGCCCTACCCTGTGGCTTGCTCACAAGTATTGTTAGGTTGGAAGCCATGGTTATAGCCTTGATGGTCTTCCTCCCCCACCCCCCCAACCCACCCCAGACCCGACCCTCTGCTTTCCCAAGCCTGATGTCCTTTCCCTGGGTCCTGTCTCTCCTGATCACCTGCCCAAAGCCCAGGAGACGATGTCTTGGCATCCTGGCATCTAAGGGGGGTTCTGGCCACACTTTCTCCTAGCCAGATTTGTCACCGATACCATCTATTCTAATTCCTCTCCACGTTGGGGTTGTCAGAAAAGAATAAAGTGAACCCTTTAGTTACCGTTTTCTCCTTTGGTATCGTATTTCCTCCAGCCCCACTTTGTCTCTGAGCAAATGATCAGCAACAAAAACAAGACCAACAATGATGCTGCCGTGCATTTGGAGAGCTAGTCAAAACAGCAATGGCCACAAATTCATGCCCAGGGGCCACAGGTAGAAATGATGCTCGGAGCACATCCCCCAGAGAGAGACCACACAAATACAGCAGCAAACAAAGCTCATGCCTTCCGATGGGAGACTGGTTAAATACGAAGCTTCGTGGTCCGTTCACATAGAAGGAAATTACCAAAGCAGGGAAAATGATGTCTGATAGGAAAATAAAAGAAGATAAAATGATTGCCATGCTTTACTAGTAAAACTGAGAACTATTTAGAAAAACAAAGAAACCCTGACGTTCGCCCAGTAGTTACATGCTTGTCTGTGACCTGGAAAGTCTGCAGTCGAGCACACCAGCTGCTGGTAGGAGCGAGATGTGGCATTCGGCTCCCGTAAAGCTTTCCAAAAGAAGAGGCCCCCACGTCACGATCCAGTGGATTCTGACTCATGGTGGCCCCAAGTGACGCTATCACAACTCAAACTCTTTGACATAAAACTCTGAGCTCTTCATGACTGTCTCTGAAGAAACCAAAAAAAACCCCATGGCCACCCTGTTGATTCTGACATATAGAGGCCCTACAAGCCAGAGCAGAACAATACGATACAGCTTTCAGGGCCAACATCTTTATGGAAGCAGACTGCCACGTTTACCCTGTAGAGTGGTTCAAACCACCGACCTTTCTGTAAGCAGCCAAGTGCTTAACCACTGCGCCATCAGGGTGCTTCATCACTGCTCAACCACCACGGCTCCTTTGGTCAAGATGACGGCTGTGGGAACCCCTGGAGGGTTGGAGCTTCGTGTGCATTCTGAGTCTATCACACCCTACTTGGCCATCATTGGGCCATTTCGCCAGGTCCCAAGCCTATATTCTCAACTCTCTGGTCATTGCTGTGAGTATTGAGAGTGGAAGTTTACAGTATAGTGATTAACCAAGCAGTCCTGAAGTCAAAATAGAAGAAATGTAATCCGGTTTTGAGGATATGTATTTTATGGGTGCACACACACAAACAGGGGCATTCCAAAAGTCTCATGTAAAAATTCCATTATGTTTTAATGACATTTTTTTCCATAAATTTTTGAAGCCTTCTGGTGAGTCTGAACTGACATGTCAGATGCATGACAACATGTGATCCACATATGGCTAATGTGTACACACAGAGATCAAAGTGTGTGATTAGTATTAAATGCAGATACACAAGGGCTAAAGTGTACATAAACGATTAAATCTAGAGACACAGAGGTCAAAGTGTGTGTACAGTATTTGAGGCATACACACAGAGGTCAAGTGTCCATGCAGTATGAAATACATACACAGATACACAAAAAAAGAAATACATACACACAGAGATAAAAGTGTATAGATAGATAGATAGATAGATAGATAGAGGTATATATATATTATTCAACGTATACACACAGTGTTTAAAATCCATATACAGTAGTGTTAAGTGCACAAAAGTATTTCCATTTCACACTGTACACGTTAGATGATTGCCTTATACCCTGCTAGGCTTATGAGTTCCTATCATTCAATGAAAGTCACCAGAATTCATTGCCATCGAGTCGATTCCAACTCACAACAGCAAGCAAGGAAAGAGTCGAACTGCCCCTGTGGGTTTCCAAGACTGCAGCTCTTTACAGAAGCAGAGAGCCTCATTTTTGCCCCACTAGAGCAGCGAGTGGTTTTAAACTGCTGACTTTGCGGTTAGCAGCCCAACCTGTAACCCACCACCGCACCAGGGCTCCATTATTCACTCCATATATATTTATGACCATTTTAATTTAATTAATCTCTTCATCTAATTCCATACCGATTTATTAAGTGTCTTTCACATCCAGGTACTACATGCCAAGGGCAGGGGAAAGAGTAGGCACTCTGATAATTGTCCCTGTGCTGTGTATTTTCCACGGAAATGAAGACACTAATCATCATCCTAGCAAGACAGCTGGTTCTGTCCAAGATCCGACCATGGCATCCTACGTGTCTGCTTCTCTGGGCTCCAAGCACTTATGTAGGTAAGATCCAAACATCCTCCCATGGCTCTCTGATTAGTTCTGCTGTTAGTTCATGAAGACTCATCATTCCAACCCTTACAATAGCTTACAGCAGCCGGGATGAAGACCTTCTGGATACAGGAGAGAGAGGGAGAGTGTGTGTGTGTAAGAATCACCACGGCTACTTGTTTGCCAGCTGAAAGAAGACCCATAAGGCGTGCTGTGTTCTGCCCAGGAAACGTCCCTCAATGTCTCTCTGTAAAAGGAGCACATGACCAGCCCGGCTGCTCCATCCCTTCGATAATATACATTAGCAGTTATTAAGTAGGTTTAGAAAATGCAAGCATCCCATTCAGGGCTGAAAGGGTGTTATAAATTGTATGCCAGCGACGACGAGGGCATTTCTCAAAGGCATTGTCCTCTGGGGGCTGGGGGGGAGGGCCCACTCCCATATCTTACAGAAGAAGGATAATACCTGGACCAATTTCACACAGCGATTACAAAGAGTATCTGAAACGTTATTTTAAGCGACTGTAAAATTATCCTCCCCAAAATGTCAGCTTAGTGCTTATCGATAGTAATTTGCAATCCGCATGCTGTCAGGGTGAACTACGCACTCCCATCCTCACAGATAATATAGACTACATGTGTTCAAAAGCATTTATTCAAATGCCTCTCCGGAGAGGTGAACAGGGTGGCTGCTGCTAGAACATTCCCCGCACTGGATGCCGAAGACCTAAGGAGTGTGCTGCTCCGCTGGAAGATTAAAGCGTCTCGGGCTCCCTGTGTCCCTGGCAGCTCCCGGCGTCCTCATCAATCTCTCCAGCAGGCTGCGGGGCATAACTTTCTTTCTCGGTGCCATTTTACAAACAGGAGGAAGCGAGCTACTGTTGTCACACATGACAACGCCACCATCCCTCGAGCTTTGCTGTTGCTGCTGCGGTGCTTAGGTACCGTCGAGTCGGCTCCAGTTCACAGCGACCCTGTGCACAACAGAAGGAAACACCGCCCGGTCCTGCGTCATCCTCACACTGGTTGTCAGGTTCAAGTCCACCGCTGCCGCCACTGCGTCCGTTCATCACATTTGAGGATCGTCCTTTTTTGACCAGCCTCTACTGTACCAAGTGTCACGTCCCTGAAGCTTTGGAGGATGGGACATCTGGCTAAATGCTAAGGAATAGGGAAACCGGGTCCCCTGGGGCAGGCACAGAAATAAAGGGCTCCCAGAGACACAAGTCGGAGTCCCTGAGCTCCTGATATTGACACGCCGTGATGACACGTGATGAGCACAAAGATGGCTCATCCTCCTGCGTTGTGAGTGGGGCAGGCCACGGATGCCTTGCTTCTATGGGTTTCTCTTTGTGTGTGTTTCCAGTCAAAGAGAGCCACGTGTCCCTGCGGGCCAGCAGCAGGTTGGCAGTACCACGCTCTGCCTTGTCTTGGCACTGCTCCACACCAGCTGTTCTTCATCTGTTCCCTCCCCAGCCGCACCCCACACCTCCTGGATAATGTCCCCGTTGGAGCCAGCCCCTGGGCTTAGCCAGGGGAGGGCATAGATTCCACTTCAAAACTTACCACTTCAAAGTTAGCGGGGTAAGTTTTGTGTTAGTCTGGGTAAACTAGAGAAACAAATCCAGAGACACTCATATGTATGTAAGAGAGAACTTTATATATCAAAGGGTAATGATATATGGAGAAAACATCCCAGCTCAGTCCAGATCATGTACATAAGTCTGATATTAGTCCATATGTCTGATACCAAACTATAAATTCCTCTTCAGACTCATGCAACACATGCAATGATGCCGAATGCAAGAAGATCACAGGAAAGTCTTGTGGATCCAGTGGTGGTAGAAGCATCTCAGTTCTGGCAGGGGTCTCCACGTGGTTCCTTTAGCTCCAGGGCTCTAGCTCAATCAGCGTAGCTTCATGTGGCTTGTCAGCAGGAATGTCTCACAGGGAGAGAGTGTGTCTGGCCTCCAGTGAGCTATTTATCTCCTTCATGCCTCCAAATGAGGTCATCAAGCTGCGACCTAATTGACAGGTTAGACTCCACCCCTTCGCAAGTTGACAAGAGATTATGTCCCTGCCACAACATTGAATTCACTGATTTGTTTGTGAAACAAAATGTTCACAAACCTCACCAATCCAGCCATCACACAACTCTGGAGGCCTCCCTGTCCTGAGACCAGAACATTGCAGGGTGAAATGCCTTTACTTTTAAGACCCAGTAGCTGACCAGCTGAGGGCACAGCATCTTAGGAGGTTGATGTGCATCCTCCCAGCCAGGGTCAGAGTGTAAGGGAGCCAGCCCCTGCTCACTGCTTCCACTGTCTCCACTCAGTGCAAGCCACCAGCAGCTCCCCTCTAGACCACTGTTCCACACACACCCCTGCTTCCCTCTCCCTGCACACCTCCCACCCCCCGCAAACGGGCCATGTCCCTACAACCTGCCAACCACACTGGAGTCAGAGTGACCTCAAAATGTGGACTCTATCTTTTCCCTTCTTCAGAGCTTTCTTCAGTGGTATCAGACTGCTCATGAAACAGTAGCTGTGATTCACACGAGCTCTGGGTGCCACCCAAACTCCTGATAAGATCCAGTCCCCATGGCTCTAAGAGTTTGAGCGCATACAATCCTGAGAGACCACCAGACCTTAAATTTCATCAGAAATAAGTGAAGCTCATTTACCTGCAGAAGGAACCCTGGCAGTGTAGTGGGTTAGATAAGCTCTGGACCGCTAACAACAAGGTCAGTAGTTCAAAGCCACCAGCTGCTCCCCGGGAGAAAGATGAATCTGTCTGCTCCCATAAATATTTAGTCATACAAACCCACAGGGGCAGTTCTAGCCTCTCCTTCCAGGGTCGCTAGGAGTCAGAATCAACTCGATGGCAGTGTGTTTGGTTTGTTGTTAATTTACTTTCATTGGGTTCAGCACTGGGCTCTGGATTTATAGCCCATTTGTAGTCTTCCAGGCAACCCAAGAAGAAGATGCTGCTTCTGTTTAGTTAGGAGGCTGATGAAAAACATTTGGAAACAGATAACAGGGATTAAGAGACAATACCATTGTCATCACCATTGAACTCACTCCTATAGAATCTATTCTAACTCAAAGACCCTGTAAAGACGGTAGAATTGCCCCTGTGGTCCTCCACGACTGTTAATCTGCTGACCTTTTGATTAGGAGCCCAACACATACATAACCACTAAGCCTACTGCTTTAGGAGTATATGAAGGGAGAGATTTAGTAGCCCAGTCAACATCACAAAGACTCCAAGCCAGGATGTCTGGTGCAGCACGTTGGCCTCTAACATCTACACTCTACTGCCACTTGCAACTGAACAAAACACCATTATCCTCTGCTCCCTCTCACTTTCAAATCAAGAAGATGTAGCTACTGATGAGTTGTGGAAACACTTGAACCAAGCAACAGCATTTTTCTAGATTAACTCTCAAGCTCT
>NW_022106189.1:38760629-38768650 GCF_000313985.2 Echinops telfairi
TTGTACATGAGAAAGGTAGCATCTCACGCAGGTGGGGAAGGTATAAATAGAGAACACATTTTCTTTTCAAACACCTGAGTAGTCATTTTAAAAAATTCATAAGAAGTTGGATCCTTAACTCAAACCATACATTCCAAGTGCATCAAAAATCAGGAATATTGTGAAATTATATTGACATTGGGAAGTAACTGTCCTCTTCAACTCAACTCTACCACCACACCTTAGCCATCATCATCTTCAACCATTTTGGAAATGCAGAGGCTTCAAATAGTTCACGGGAAAAAAGGTGTTAAAAGATCATGGAATTTTTCCAGGAATGTTCAGAAGCTCCCTGGCATAGCTGCAGCATCATGACACACCGAGGCTGGTCGCCCCATGGCATTTTTGTGATACGAAGTGTTAGTCTTTGTTAGAACTTCAACCAATTTGCACTGCCTGGAGAGCGTGCGTGCACTGTAGCTGCAGCCTATCCTACATTCTCGGTTGAGAGCATGGTTTGGGAAGCACCAGGTCTTGTGACAACCGCCTAGTTTTCATGACCCATTTTTCTGGGCCTGTACTTTTCAGTGGCACATGTGAGAGTGGAATTTAAATAGGCCTCTTGGGTATTATATACCAAAGACCCTGCCTCCCATCACAGTCTGTGGAAAAGAAGCCTACCTGTCTACTCTTTTTCTTTTCAAGGGAATAGAGTTGACTATCATCTTAAAAATCTATGTATATGTTTCTCTACGTCCCAAACTAAACTGAGTTTGCAGTCACTCTTCAGAGCAACCATCAAATCAGCTCCAAGAGGACAGCCCGAGGCACCACCGACTGTGGCAGGGACCTGCCCCAGGCGCACAATCATGACTTAGTTTGAGGCCATTGTTGTGGCCACTGCTGTGCCAGTCCACCTCTTTGAATGCCGTCCTCTTTTTCACTGACTCGCTCCTTTACCGACAATGTGGTCCTTCTCCGGGGACCGGTCCCTCCTGATGGCTTGTCCAAAGGACATGACACAAAGTGTTGACCCCTCGCTCCTAAGGATTATTCTAGCTCTAGCTCTTTCAACACAGATTTCTCCACTCTTGGCAAAGTCCATGATAAAGTCAATATTCGTCGCCAACCCCATCATCTAAACGCATCAATTCTTCAGTCTGAACAGAGCTTAGCAAGGGATTAACAGATGGTGGCAGTTCCGTTTTCTCTGACAGAGAGCAACAATATCCAAAACAACAACAACTCCACATGCCTTTCCCTGGCCCAGGTGGATGATGCTTCTAAAAACAGCAGCAGTGCGCCACAAGACCAGAAAGTCCCAGAGTGACATGACAGGCAAGTATCGGTTTCTATTCGTGCTGGCAGGAAGGGCTGAGGCTTAGCGGTCCATAGGAGATGAGGGGAGTGAATGAAGCTATAAATAGGGGAAACTCCCCTGCTCTGCTAGGTCCAGAAGCAATGGGTTAAGGGAGATTTTTTCCCCCCCTGCAGTATTTGCTTACCACAGAGACAAGCCAGAAGGCTATCACTAAATAACACAGTAATTTTAGTAGACTATGTGCTATGCTTTTTGTTGTTGTTGTTTGTTTTGTTTTGTTTTTTGCAGCTTCAAAATTTTTCTTAGGTCCAAACATTCACAATGTTATGTGAAAATCATCTGAAGTATTTATGGATAATATCTTTTTTTCCATTTGGGCTTGCTCATTAATCTAGAACATTCTTGACCAATAGAATGTTCAAGGATGCTGGAAATGTCTTAACTGCACTGCCCAACATGGCGCCACAACTCATTAGGCACTTGAAACGTGGCTACTGCAACAGAGGTCTTAAATTTGTGATTTCACTCAATCGTAGGCAAAATAAATGCCAGTGGTCTCATGTGGGTTCTGAATGCAGGCGAGGTAAGTGAATCTCGGAGTAGGCAAACGCAAGTGCTCAACCCTCCCTCTGTAGGAAGCTATACAGTCTGGGCAGATTTGGGGGAATGATAGGAGCCTCGGTAGCACAGTGGTTAGGCATTGGGCTGTTAACCAGAGGGTCAGCAGTTTGACACCACCAATGTCTTGATGGAAGAAAGACTTTCTACTCCTTTAAAGAGGTACAGTCTTGGACATTCGCAGGGGCAGATTGACCCTGTCTTGTAGGGTCTCTGTGAGTCAGAATTGACTCAATGGTAGTGAGTTTAGCTTCTTTTAGTTTGGGGGAATCTGAAAAATAAATTGCGCTAGGTCATTTGGGGATTTGAAGCCATTTGAAGTACAAGCAAACCGGTAAGAAATTTACCAACTTTCCTTCCCCTCTGGGTTCCCCCAGAATGAAAGGAACCATCCCCAAAGTGGGCATTAGCACAGAGAACGTCGCAGGAAAGCCCTCTAGATTTGACAGGAAGAGTACGAAAGAAGGGTCTTCGTGCTGGGGCAGGGGGCGGCGGGGGGTGGGGGTGGAGGTGGCTAGTCACTGACTCTCGGTTCTCTCACACCCCAGCCTACAGCAACCTGAGAACATTTCTCTCTCTGATTAGAAGAGCCAAGGTCCAAGAGGGGACAGCAGTCCCCATCGGTGGGTTCCTCCTGGTGTTTGGTCTAGCTCTGGGCAGCACTGCGCGTGGATGTGTACCACAGAGTGTGACACTAACGCCCACCTTTCTTTCCAGAAGGAAAGCAGAGAGCATCCGAGAGCACTAGGGAGAGATCATGGGGAAGGAAAGGTGTTTGAAAGCTCTCTGGGAGAGTTTCTGATGGACACAACTTTACATCTCACTGCTATTGAATCTACTCTGATTCATAGTGACTCGATAGGACAGGGTAGAACTGTCCCTGTTGGTTTCTGAGCCTGTAACTCTTTATGGGAATAAAGATGTTGCCCTTCTCCAGAGGAGAACCTAAATAAACAGAGAAATGTGCTTACAGATTTGAAGATGCGACATAGAAAATGTACCAATTATCTCCATGTAATCAACATCATTTGAAAGCAAATAACTGGTGTTTTGTTTTGTTTTTGCAGATCCTGACAATCTGACTCTAAAATATGAATGCAAAGACCAACCATAACACTCAAACAATTCTGAAATCGAAGAATCAAGTTGGAAGATTCAGATTAATCAATTTTGAGACTGATCAACAACCTACAATAATCAAGGCATTGTGACATTAGTGAAAAGACAAACACATAGGTCCATGGAAGTGGACAGAGTCCAGAAATAGAGCCACACACCTAAAGAGTCAAAACCCGTGGCCATCTCATCAACTCTGTCTAACCTAGGACACAGGAGAACTTCCCCTGTGGGTTTCCAAAGTTGTAAAACTTTCTGTGAGCAGAAAGCTTGACCATCCCCCTGCATAACTGCTGATGGTTTCACACTGCTGGTCTTGCCCTTAGCAGACCACTATGCCGCCAGGGCTCCGGAGTCCCACACACGTGACTAATTAACTTCAAGCAAAGGTATGGCAAACACAACAGAAAAATGCAGACTCTCCAGCAGATGGTATTACACATTACAAATCTAGAACTCCTAAAGCAACATTATTACAACCAAAAGGGGCAAGCTAGAAGATGGGATATTCATTGGTAGTTTGCTTGCATCCAAACACAATCGCACATTGAAAACACGCAGAGATATATTTAAGAAGACTAGAGAGAATGATTATGAATATGATCGTGAGATGTGTAAGCTGGTAAACGAAAGGGCTAGGCAACGAGCACCACTGTTTTCTTCATTTGTTAAAGGACAGTGCTGTAGTCTTAGAGTCCCTGGGTGGAACAAGCATAGGCTAAGAGTTTGAGGCTAACCAAAGGAAGGTCAGGAGAATGGCCTGGCTATCCAATTTTAGGGAAATCAACCATAAACCCCTAAGGTACATCATTCTACGCTGACCTCCATGGCGTCTCCTTAGTTCTAATGTCTGGATGGCAACTATCTTAGTTGTCTTTACCATTGGGTGTATAAGCTCATTTAGTAGCTGGCTGAATCACCTACATTCTTCAAGTAGGAATGAAGAGCGCACATTGGTTGTGCTTCTGTTGAACTGGTGCTGCAACCGTGAATGGTCAGGCTGGTCGTAGTCTTGTCAGTCACCTTGCAGGCACGGGAAAGTTGGACATTGGGTAAGGAGGACCGAAGAAGAATCGATGCTTTTGGATTACGGTGCTGGTGAAGAACATCGAAAGTACCATGGGCTGACACAAACACAAACCGACTTGTCTTGAAAGAAGTATCATCAGAATGCTTCTTAGAGGCACGGTTGGCACCTTCATCAGAAATACTTTGGAAATGTGTCAGGAGAGACAAGTTAGCCTTGGAGGAAAACATCATGCTTGGTAAAGCCGAGGAGCAATGAAAAGAAGCCGCCTGGCAAAGTGGATTGACCCAGTGGCTGTAACAATGCGCTCAAATAAAAGAACAATTGGGAGGATGACTCAGCAGGACCAGGCAGTGGTTTGTTTGATTTTTCTGTTGTACTATGAGTTAAAAACAACCCAGTGGTCCCTAAGAACAACATATTCTAATTGTGCTTTTGAAAAATTCTACTCTCAAAAAACATTTCATGTCCAAAATTACAGAAAGCATACAAACCTCGGCCTGTTTTAAAGTACCTGTGCCCTTGGTGGCGACAGCCAAGGTCGTGCTGGGAAGTTAGAACATGACCAGCAGCATTTTGCCCGTATTGTAAGGTCTAATGTAAGAGTGCAGTAAGAAGGGAACCTGTGAGATGAAAGAATTTAGCAAAGGCACTTAATCTCTGTGGATCACTATTTCTAGTAAAGCAAAGACTGAGATGTACGAGTTCAACTCCCAGCTTGGTCATCCAACGATTTTTTACTCTCGTCTTCCTAATTTAATAGCAATTAAGGCAAATGCCAATTTACTTGCCTTGCTTTAGATGATCAAAAGTCTTACTATAGAACCATTTCAGAAAACAGCAATTTCTTAAGAAGCTAAGTAAATACCAACCATATCCCTGCCCATTTGATTCACAGACATTTACCCAAGAGAAATGAAAGCATTTGTCCTCACAAGGACCAGGTTGTTATGTGAAAATAGGTGTTATGAAAAAAATGGGAGATGACCACATTGAATTTCAAAATGGAAGGTAATTATATCATCACATAACTGCCAAATCACTGAGAACGATGGCCCAGTCAAGTGGACACAGAACCTTGGTAGTCAGAGGGTAGATTTTTCCTCTCTCTTGTCATACGTGTGAACTCTAGAATAACATGATAGTCGATAAGTGAGGAGTGGGTGTGCATACTTTTTTATATCACTTTTATTTGTAATAGCCCCTAACTACTACGAATTACCAAAATATTCATGGCGGATAAATTGTGGGATATCCAGACAATAGCATGCTCTTCAACAATAAAAAAGAATTGACTAATGATAAACACAACATAGAAGAATCTCAGAAAAACTCTGCTAAATGAAATGAGCCAGACCCCACGTCCCTAAAAGAATCTGAGTATGTAGTACATAATACTATTTACATGAAACTGTAGAAAAATCAAATTACACTTTACACAATTGATGTGTGTATGGATTGTGATAAGAGTTGTACGAGCCCCTAATAAAATGATTTTTAAAAAAAAAGAAAAATCAAATTAATTGATAGTAACAAAAAAGTAGGAGAGTGATTACTTGTAGACAAGATAGGTAAGGCCCGGCCAGAATTATTATACAGAGCCCAAAGAGCTGTTTGGAGTGGTAGAAGTGCCCCTATTTTGATGGTGATAATGGTGTCAAGAATGGGCATGGCAATACGTATCAACGTGTACACACTAGGCAGACATATATAGGTCAATTGTTGTTATTGTTAACTGCCATCAAGTCTCTCCCAACTCATAGAAACTCTAGGCACAACAGAACAAAACTGTGCCTGGTCCACACCTTCATCACAATCGTTATAATATTTGAGCCCATTGTTACAGTCACTGTCAATCACTCTATCAAGGGTCTTTGGCTGTCCCTCTACTAAAAGCCTGCTGTCCTTTCCCAAGGATTAGTCTTTTCTGATAACATGTCCAATGGACCTGAGACAAAGTCTCACCATCCTCACTTCTAAGGTACATTCTATTATACCTCAATAATAAAGCAGGTTGGGTATTGGAGTTTGTTTTTTCAAGCCTTAAAATATACATACAGACCTATCAAATCTCGTGCCTCAATCCAAAAATATGGCACTATTAAAAGCAAATGTCCAGTGAAAATGGGCAGTCAGGTTGGCACTTACCAAATGCATGTTTATCTCTTGCCTATAAACCCCAAAGAGTTCATGCCATCTCACCCCACCCCCATGAGTTTGAACATGGGGGGATACTGCATGAATGATTTCTGCCCTTGAACAGCTTCATCTGGATTGGGCTGTGATGCACGATGGTGTTGTTGCTACCAGTTGCCTTAGAATCCTTAGTCATCTATGAGAACTAAGGGGCAGGGCTGTGCCCTTCATTTTACTAATCAGCTCTCGACCTGAATACTGGAATCACAAATATAAAGTTAAGCTCATGTATTCTTCTGGGGGGCGGGTAACAATGTACAAAGTTGTGGCTAATTTCACCATATCAGACTCAAAGCTCTGATCATCTTGGCGCTGTTCACCCTGTGGAGAAGTCAGTGGGGCTCTTTTCTCCCCCTTTGATGTGGACCATTTCATTCTCGGCTCCATTTTCCAACTCAGTGTATTTTATAATGATATCCATCATGTCTGTTTGTCAGTTTATGGCAGCTTAAGAAATTGCCTCAAGGCCAGTAATGAGAAGAAATCTTTTCTACTTCCTGTAGATTGTTTTATGTGCTTCACAGTTTCCTGCACCAAATAATAAAAAATAACGTGATTTTCAAAACCCTCCTTTATCTTACATCTTTCTCTTCTTCTATCCCTTTGGGGTTTGTTTCCCTTTACTTTACGGTGTTTAGTCTACTGTTTTTCTTGGTAATTAACAAGACATAAAAGACAGGGGCATATTCTCATAATGGAAAGGCTTTCAAACCCTAATTTCAGCTGATCTCTAAGCCAGCATGAAGGAGTCTGGTGGTTTTAGTAAATAAATATATACATAAGCACATACATATATATACACATACACACACATAGACATTTTTTTAACATGGAGTCGGCACTTTAAAACTGTTTTTTGAAATAGAGAAATCAATACGTGCTAGGAATGGGGGCAGGCAGTTAGTTCTCAAGAATCTACAAACTAACTTTAATACAGAAGGAAACCAATAGCTTCTTCAGTTCAATTTTAATAGCACCTGGAAATGCCATTAAGTCTTGGAAAGGTCAATTATTTCTGCTGTTATTAGAAATACTTGGGTTATGGTTAGGGGAAGCAAGACTTCCCAGAATGAGAGGCCTTTAACTACATTTTCTTCTCTCTCTCTCTGTCTCTCATCTCTCTCTCTCTCATCTCTCCCTGTCTCTAAAGCATCACTTGGTGCAACACCTCTATGCTTGGATTCCCCTTTAGTGGGGCTTGGCATTTCCCTTCCAAACCTCATTTTTGCTGCAGCTCCATCCTGCAAAATCTTTAAGTGATATCCTGATGGGAGTAGGTGGGTGATAAATTACCCCAAGGCAAATACATTTTTTTAATGTTCACAGATCTTCCCTTTTCTAAGTATTAGCTCTAGTGAGCTTGCTTGGTCAGCCATCAACTGTTGATCACCCAGCACTTAGCAGAAAGAAATCAGTCATAAAGGGAAAGAGTGAATAAATAGCAGCATCTAATTTTGTTTGCCTTTGAACCTTAATCCAGTTTCCTGTGAAAGGAAGAAAGTCAAGTGAGGAGGGAGGGTAAGAGGGAGGGAAGAAAGACAGAAAAGGTGGGAAAGAAAGGGAAAGAGAGAAAATGGTTGAATTGGCAGATGGGTGGATGCAGGAATAGATGGGGGGGGCGGGAGTGAGTAAATAGAGGAAGATTAAATTCTCCATTCTTTACTCCTTGAGAGGGATAGTTGGGATCATCTTCCACTCCTTGCACAGGATTAGCCTAATGAGATTCTCCCTTTCCATAAGTTCAATATTTATTTGAGTGCATTT
>NW_022106189.1:38769652-38771312 GCF_000313985.2 Echinops telfairi
TCCACATGTTGTATGTTGGTACTTCTTGACCTCTCCCCCTTTTCCCTTCATGTCCTTTCATCTCTATTACCCACATGCTTATTACTATTCATATAGTTTGTCTTGTTAAGGGAGAAGAAGATTCGCTCATGCAAGAGAAAGTATGGTGTGCTTCTTTCTTAAGTCAGTAGAGTGGATGGAAAGGGGTTGTTTAATGAGAAAGCTTTGTCAGCCAGGCGTGGGCTCCCCTGCAGCACAAAGGGGACTCGAAGGAAGCAGCTCATCCCTCACTGCCCTCAGCAGATGGTGATAACAAGCCACCTCACACTGCCCACAGCAGCAGGGCACAAGTCCCTCCGTTGGAGGCTATTGCTTAGGCTGAAAAAATAAAGAGAGAGAGAGAGGGATCTGAGGCAAGGTATGACTCAGATGAAGAACAAACTTTCATCCGGTAATCTACCATCCTTTGGGCAGTCATCCTATGAAGCCAAAAACCCAGTGGCATCCCCCGTGGTCGGGGAATAAGAGCTGTTCGGATAGTGGCCTGTGCTCCCAGCCCGTGGGAGGATCACACAGGCAGTGAAAGGCAGGGCAGGTCAAGAATGGAATGAGCCCCTCCCATCTTCTTTGCCAAGGAGCCCAAGTGCTCGCTAGGCAAGCAATGATTGGACTGCTTTCAAACTCAGCAGCTGCTCAGCAGGAGAACGATGGGGCTTTCTGCTCCTGTAATGATTTACAGCCTCAGAAGCCCTCTGTGGGGTCGCTATGAACTGGCATAACCTTGATTGTAAGGGAGTTGGGCTGGGTTAGGTTGGGTTTTGATGCTGCTTTGTCTCTCCCTGCCTATGTTGTTGTTGCGTGCCATTGTTGTTGGGTGTTATAACTCCTGGTGACAACGTATGACAGTAATGCTGCCCCACTTGGGATGTCTAGGCTGTCACCTTTACAGGAGCCTCTCACCAAGTGTTTCAGTGAGCAGCGAAGCCCTTAACCATTGCACCCCCAGGCTCCTCCCTACGGTGGGTCCACATTAAACATCTGTGCAAAATCACCTCTTTTGAGTTGTTTCCAGTTGATCCACAGAGGTTATTGGTTATACCCTAGAGGAGAAGGAGGGGTTAGGATGACTATGCAGCCAAGTGGGTAGATCAACCTTTGACTGAGACTGGGCTCTAAAGGAGGCGGGGTGGGGGTGGTGGGGGATACTATGAAGATTAAAGGTGTATTGTATGCAGGTGGTGACGGTTTTCCTTGTGAGATTATTGATCAGGTGGTCATGTGGAGCTGAAGTCATAGGTTTCAAAGGTAGATTATACTTAGAGTCATGCGCAGGAGTATGATCACTGGGGAAGAATGTAAACGGTGAGAAAAAATGGGGCCCTAGCAGGAGCCATGAAGAACATTCAGAGCCGTCAAGATGATGGATGGATGGATGGATGGATAATGGACATGGGGAGAGAAGGGCAAAATAGCAGGAGGAAGCCAAGGCAAGACAAGTGTTTCAGAGCAAGAACAGGCATCAAGATCAGATACTGCTGAGAGGTCAAGGACGATGGAGCTGAAAATGCACACTGGTCAACCCTACCAGAACACTGTGGGGAGCCTACGGGAGTATGTTTTAATAGAGTGACTGACTTAGAGGAACGTTCAGTGGGTTGAGAGGAAGTGAAAGGCTCATGTG
>NW_022106189.1:38772148-38773517 GCF_000313985.2 Echinops telfairi
TCTACTGAGAAACTCAAAGTCGCCAGCTTTGAAAGACATGGGATGAATCACAGGGCCTGTTTAAGAATTTGGAGAAAATATAGGGCAATTTAAAAAAGCAATAAGCTATTTTACTCAGCAGTCTGGCCATCTGAAAATGCAGCCTGCTCCGGCTTTCAACGCTCTCTCCTGCATCTCTGATTTTCCATCACTAGGAAATAGCATTGGGATGCTTGCCTCCGAATGAATATGTTTCTGATAGCGTCAGTAGTCAGGAAGCACGATGCAGAAAGCCCATTTGAGTTTCTTTGTGTACTTTGTGATGGCTTATGTTTAATTTGTACGATTAAAACCATGTGCACCTTGACCCTAGTATTCAACACGTAAAGATACGCAGTGAGCTAAGGCTCTTGTTAAGAAACACCCTTTGAAAAATGCAGCAAGACCTATTATCCAGAGGTGGCTATTACGATTTAAAAAACAATTTATAAATGCTAATACAAATTAAGAAACCTTCAAAAGCACAAACTTCCAGTATTTCCAAATAATTACTTTTTCAGAGTCTAGTATCTCTCACTATCCTACAAACATAGCGACTGTCCTTGTCTCTCCTCTGATCACCCATTTTAAATGTCCTGTCTTATAACTAACGATCATAGTATGACTCAGTGGTTTGGGAATCCCAAAATAGGTGCTTACCAAGAATCCTAGAAATGTAGCCTTCTCTGTCAAAAGGATCTTTCCAGATGTAAATAAACTAAAGGTCTTGGGAGGAGATCCTTCTGCACTAGGGTGGGCCCTCAGGGGATGAGGAACAGAGACCTGAACAAAGAGAAGGCGTGTGAAGACATCGAGGACACCGGCGGGGGATTGGGTGGTGCAGCTGTAAGCCAGAACCCCGTAGCAACCCGAAGCGGAGAAGAAGCAAGAAACGAACTCTGGTGTAGAGGCTCCAGAACAAATACAACCAGCTGACTTGTAGATTGCAGATTCTAGCCTGCACAATTGTTACGGGACACATTTCTTTAAGTCACCCAAACTACGGGGACTTGTTAAGCCAGTCCTAGGAAACGGGTACAGAGGGTAAGACGAGACAGTGTTTTAAATTAACATTTCACCTGAGACCGAAGGAGCCCAGGTGGGGGAGTGCATTACGCAATGGGCTGCTGACCACGACCCTCTCTGCCGGAGCAAAATGAGGCTTTCTGCTCCCCTTAAAGTCTCACTGCTTCAGGAAACCACTGGGGCCGTCCAGTCCTGACCTGTAAGGTCACACGCTGAGTCAGAAATGACCCATGACAGTGAGCTGCTGTTGCTGTTGGTTTGGCTTTGAGACGATAGGGCATTGCGCTGCTGTAAACTTGATGCTAAGTGAACGTACAACAGGAAC
>NW_022106189.1:38774566-38776333 GCF_000313985.2 Echinops telfairi
TTGTATCTAGCAATACAGTGCTTCCCCCATGGCACCATCAGGGCTCTTGATGAGACTCCATAGGAAGAGGGGAACAAAATAAAAGCAACTAATATTCTGCACAGAGTCAAAAGCCAACAGTACAACTAAGAAATAAGACTGGCATTGAAATATATGCATATATTCACATACCACAAAAAAACAAAGCTACAGAACTTTAAACTATGAGACTAGAAATTTTAAATGTTTAAAATCACTTAAAGACATCTTGCAGAAAACTTTCATCAGGGAGAAGTCATTAGATAATTAGAGGAGGCCCCACATTCCAACAGCAGTGCCAGCACCTGTGTGTTGGGAACCAGAACTACTATGGCATTCACTAATTTAGGGACACAAGACAATTTCCTCAAACTGAAGGCACCTGTTAGCACCACGTGTGACTACAGCCACAGAGCAAGGTCTACCACTGCAGAACTTCAGACAATGAGGGAAAACAGAAGAATCTACAAACTCCCGGGAAGGAAAAAGCAAATTAAAGTGAGCGTTCCCCTCTGTGCCCGCCTGAAGGACTAGTCGTGCAAAAGTTCAAGCGGTGAAGTAGCTTCAGCCTTACAAATAGCATCCACTGGCATCACATCCACTCCTACCCGACCCCATAGGACCAAGCAGAACTGCCCTTGTGGGTTTCCAAGCCTGTAAGTCTTTATGGGAGGAGAAAGCCTTCCCCTTCTGCCATAGAAAGGCCTGTGACTTCAAACTGCTGACTCTAATAGTAGCCTTGAAAATGTTAAGCAATAGAATAGTATTTAAATGGGCAAATTGACATAACAGTCTAGGGCAAGCATGAGTTGTCAGTAAGTCGGAAGTGGATAACTTAGGGACTGCCTGCTTTATATATGTATCATGGTCATACTTTCTTGCACAAGAATAGCCAGCTAAACAAGGAAGGCGGGAGGGAGGGGACAGGAAGACTAGAACTGAATGTGATTACACAACTCACTTCAAAGGCGATTTAATCATCGGGGGGGAAAAGAAGAAAGAAAGAAAATGTTCTAAAATTGACTGTGGTAAAGACCGTACCATTATTCTTGACATGATTGAAAGATTGAACTGTATGATATGTGGTTTATGTGCCAATAAAACTGTGGGGGAAATAAGTAAGGCATAGCAAACTACTCCCAACAAGTTGGAGATGGAAAAGGGCCCCAAAGTCCAACTCTTGTAAGATGTCCGTCAGCTCCATGTCCCCCGACTCCTCCCATGAGTACCTCATGTCTCCGGGTTCTGAGACTCACTGCGGTGTCCCACAGAACTCATGGAAATTTGAGGAAATGTCTCACGTCCCACACAGTGGTGAATGCAGTTCAGTCCAAAGTTCATAGGTCAGGCAAGGGGAAGTTGGTACTGGGGCCTGAGATCAAACTCCACCTCTGGCTCTGGTGGGTGATGAGATCATAGCCCCTGCTTCTCATTGGATTCATTTTATACAAAGCAGGATGGTACTGTAGGGAATCCTGCTCACAATTACTCACCGGTGAACCCTATCAATATCTTCACCCACTTTCTCACCAGACCCATGCAGGAAAAGATCATTGGGTGGGAGTGACAATCAAATGTTGCCCTGATAGGAGCATTTACTCTCCAGCCTGGACCTTATCTTATTTGGGCACATATGACCGGAGGCAAGATGCTTCCCATAGGTATTGGCCTCCTACCAATCTTGATCAGCAAGGCTTTCTCTCAGGTTATTCCAGAAAGGTCCTTTCTGTACTCAGCTGTGAGCTATAA
>NW_022106189.1:38777132-38781738 GCF_000313985.2 Echinops telfairi
CAAATTCCCATCACCATAAACTGAACCTCATTACTTCTTCAACAAAGACGCCCTCTTCTCCCCTCCTTCCTGCTCCTGGCCATCTGGATTAAGCTTGGTCCCCTAGGTGTGTGTCTATCTTTATTATTTCCTGAAAGCGAGATCACACCTTACTTATCCTCTGAAGATTGACTTATTCCACCAGCATAACGTTTTCAAGGTTCACTCATGCGGTAGGATAGATCAGGACTAAGTCCATTTGTTATCACCACTATCCAGAAACAAAGAGGTTGGGGGAAGCAGCCTTTTAGTATTTCTCTGATATTGAGGAACAGGCGAAGGAAGCCATCCTCTGATGGGGTCAGGGTGGGAAAGAAAGGCTACTCTTGGGGAGGAAGAGGAGTCAAGAAAACAGAGGTGCGTATTCCTGGGGACGAAAGCTTCAACTGCTTGACCTGTCCTACGGAAGGAACCTTGGGTCCTAGAACATAGAATAGAAATGAGTAACATTGCCTCATTCTCCTGCAGTCCTCTTTTGAATTTACTTGGCTTCTAGAGGCCTGAACCACTATTTTTAGTCCTCATTTCCATGGGGAAATGTGTTATGCATTAAAAGAATCCATTAATAAATCTGGGACTGCCTATAGTGAGACAGCTTGCAATTGTAGTCTCACAAAGCCCAGTCATTCATCCACCAGATTGTAAACGTTCACTCCCACAGATAACCAGTTTTTCATAGATCAGCGTGAAATCAGACTGGTAAAAAGAAGGCTCCTAACTCAGTGTAGCTCTCCCTCCCTTACTAGTGATGCTCCGTGACTATATTGCTGTTGCTTTTCTCACTCAGCGCTTACCTCCCTCTAGGTGATGAGCACTGTGCTGCCCAAAGACCCGGGCTCCCACTCCCCAGCGACTTCAGGACAGTGCCCAACACCTTAAAGGCCAGCCCTAAACATATGGATGTGTTGGGATCCCACGAACTCATGCCACAGGTGTCTCCTTGTGACTGTTTTTTTGGTTGGTTGTTTTTCTTCTGGCATCTACACGACTGGTTTGCTATAACCCACTTCTGGTGGGCCAACATGCATTGCAGTCTCACAATGGTAAGAAGACCTGGGTCAACTTAACTCCAAGCCTGTGCCTGCCGTGAACCAAGAGACCTGTGGCTCCATCAGGGCCCCATTGCAGGGCACCATCCTGGCCCAGAAGAGCGCAAGCCAATACAGCCAAATATCAGATAGCGGCCAGGAAGACAGCAAGTAACAAGAACAGCACGGCAGGGTCATCAGCCCCAGCAATGAGCTGGCTCAATCTTGACAGACGTCTGAAATAACCACTGAACAATAATTACGATCATCTTCCAGGACAGGCTGTGACAGTTTGAGGTATATCTAATTACTAACAAAATCTATCCTCAACCCAGAAAAACTACTGAAAATAGAAGCAAACGTTCTATTATTGACTAAGCATGATTCCAGGATTCTGAAAAAAAAAAGGGGAAAGAAATCTTACCCTTCACGGAGTTGTGGGGGATACAGCCCATTACCTTCACGTTCCTAAGATAACGTTGCGAATGGCCTACTATCTTTAAGGATAGAGTTAGATTTGCCATTGGAGACCCCAGGCCACTTGGGTTTATGCTAATCTCCGTGCAGGAAACCTGAAGGTAGAGGGGATTTCCGGAAGTTAAAAAGTTTAAAGAGATGGCTCCCAGTTCTTGAGTTGATACCGTAGATTTACAGTCATGCATGAGAGCCATCCCTGCATCTTTAAGTCTAATCTGTAAGTCAATCAGAACAGGTGCGTGAGTTTCTGATTTAGCCTCACCCTACCACAGGAAAGGTCTGGAAGTCTTTTCAAGGACTTCAAACCTCGGTGCGCAGCTCGTAAAGGTGTTTGTGATAAAGAATTGGTTGCCCATCAGCATGGGCTCAATTCTTTCCAACTGGGGGAAATTTTACATAACGTTAAAAAGCAAATGGGATTGGTCAGTAATTAGGGAGTTCTTAACGCAGCGAATGGCTGTGTATGTTTTTTAAAGAGACATCGAAAGCATTTACCTTTACCTCCTATCTCAATGAAATGGGTTGACACGGTGGCTGCAGGAATGGGCTCTGACAAAACCAGACTTGTGAGGGCAGTGCAGGATCCGGTAGCGTTTTGCCCTGCTGCACACAGAGTCCCTGTGAGTTGGAACCAAGTCAACGGCCCCGACCAGTCATTAACAACATGGATTTAGAAGGAACTAGGAAGGAGGGGTGCTTCTTTTCTTTTCTCAATAGGGAGAACAAAAACTTTATTGTCATCTTGTATTTGTTCTCACGCAAGGTGGCATGGTCGTTATATGTTGGGCTACTAACCACAAGGTCAGCAGTTCTAAACCACCAGTGGCTCCAAAGGAGAAAGATGAGGCTTTCTGCTCTCCTCAAGAGTTACAGTCTTGGGGGGGGAGGGGGGAAAATGAGGAGCTGATATTAAGGGCTCAAGTAGAAAGCAAATGTTTTGAGAATGATGATGGCAACAAATGTACAAATGTGCTTGACACAATGGATGTATGCATTGGGATAAGAATTGTACAAGTCCCCAATAAAATGTTTTTTTTTAAAAGGAGTTACAGTCTTGGAAACCCATAGAGTAGCTCTACCCTGCCCTTTAGGATCACTATGAATTGGCATCAATTCCATGGCAGGGCGAGAGAGAGAGAGAGAGAGAGAGAGAGATATATGCTCTCACAGGGTCTCCTGGTCTCCTGAGTTTCAATGACCCAGATAGGTTTGGTGGGTGGGAAAGAGTCTGAGAGTCCATTGTTTCAATATGGAGGAGAAAGCGTCTTGGAGAGTCAGCACATGTCGGGAGACCACAGGAAAGGCCAGCACCCTTGGGAAGACTTGCTGTGGACAGAACTCTCGGTTTCAGAAGTTCTGCAGGGAGGGACACCTCCATATGGTTTCACCTCAGCGGTCTCTCGCGTGTTTGATTTTCAGTGCTCAACAAGTCCCGCTTGTGTGTGCCTTGCTCATTGCTCCATCTGCTGTTGGTCTCTTTCTTTCCTTTTTCATCCACTGGGTACGCAGCACTGGCTTCTGCTTCACACTGATCACACCTGCCAGCTATTGACTGAATCTGCTGCTGCTGCGCAGAGAAAGGCAAGGGAGCCGCAGGGACATGAGAGGGCGAGGCTGCCAAGAACAGCAGAGGATTGGGAGCTTGGCAAGGGTGCCCTTGCAGCAATGCATCATGCGGCACGTGAAGAGATCGGTGCATTTGCAGCTCCCTGATCATCTTCAGAGCACAGGCCTTTCCCTGAATCCAAAGTGGGAGTCATTTTAAGTCTAAAAAGAAGACTAGATCAAAGCTGCATGTCAATAATTAAGAAGAAGAATAGCAACTCTTTCTAACGGGTCTCTGAACGTGGGGTGGACTGATCCAGAGGCTACTCATTAGGGAGAGGACAGGAGGGCGTTCTTTGAATTGATAGACTGAGTTTTACCAAGATACACAAAGCAAAGATAACAGTGAACCATCCACACAATTATCTGTGGATGAGACTTGGGAACAACTGTGGAGATTTAGGGATATTCCTTGTACATCTCAAAGAGTTGTCCAGAATATAACTTTAATTCCATGCCTTGAGTGTAAATAGCATCATGGAAGGGTTAGGGGGTATGGGTGGATTACTTGCAGCTAAATTGCTACTGGAAGTAATCATATCTGGAGTAATTATTCTTTCTTTCAGAGATGGCTCTGTATGAGAGTCACTGGCTCCAAGTAGCCATTGCAGAAAAAAAAACCAAAAAACTAGTCCTTTTCTGCAATGGATTCCTCCAATACTCTCTTCATTTTATACCTTATTTGCTACCTTGGCCTATGTATGACTCTTTGAAGATGAGCATGTAGACTTGATCACGTGTCTACAGTTTACCTGAAAAGTGAACGAGGCCAATAGAGTGCTGGCAGTATAGCTAAGACAAACTGCCAATCACCGAGGAAGCCTGTGGCCACGGCTACAAGCAAAGTGCCCTTTCTGCTGGGGCACAGCCTGTGGCGCAGGGGGAGCTCAGGGCTTGTCTTCTGGTCTCGACCACCTGGACAGATAACAGCAGGTGGAGGTAAGCAGCAGAAAACCCTGATTATTGAATTCATAAATGGCTACAGAGACTAGGTGCGATATATTTGGACAGTAGGACATTAATGGAAGACCTTGGAACTAGCATGACTATGTGAAAGAGAACCAGGTGAAAGAGGAGGAGGGCTACATGAGCGCACTGACCATGGAAGAGCTGTCAACTCGCTAATTCGCCGGACCAGGGAATTCACAGGGACCGGTTGAAGGAAAGGGTCTGCCCCTTGGTTTCAAAGGATCAGAGTGAGCCTTGAGGTCTTCTAGAGGGAAAACTCAAGGTACGCCCCGGGAAGAATTCAAGGAATCGGACTTAAGTTGCACAAAATGAAGTTAATTTATACCAAGTGAGAGTAAAACAAATGCTATTTTTTGTTTGTTTGTTTGTTTGTTTAAATCCATCTTTCCCCTGAAAAATCAACATAGAAAGAAAAGGCCACTATGAAAAGGAATTTACTGAGTAATTAATCACCCCCCCCCCTTCATCTAGACAACTCCTGGAAACCA
>NW_022106189.1:38782430-38784376 GCF_000313985.2 Echinops telfairi
TGTATGGATTATGATAAGAGTTGTAGGAGCCCCTAATAAAACGATTAAAAATGGCATAAAATATACATTGAACTGTATAAAAGAACTCAAAGGAAAAAAATCTGACAGCACATTCTGATGTCCCTCTGGCACACACATTCTTCAGCACTCCCTAAAGAACTATTTCGCCGTCACCGGGTTAAGTATCATTGGCAGGTATATTTCATAAGGATACTGAAGGCATTGGGATTTACTAAAAACACAGCGGATTGTATTTGTTATGTCGCAGTGCAGTTGTGATATATTCCAAGGGCAGACACTCACTCTAATCATTTGAAACAAAGGGACAGACCCATTCATCCAACTAATCAATATGAATTCCCTGGTCCAGAAAAGAAGTATAAATCAACAGCTGCTCCGTGGTCACTGTTTCTCATCTAACCCTCCTCCATCCACGCCAAAGGAAGAGGGAAAGTGGGGCCTGTGTCAGCTGGTAGGCGACCTGGGGCTTATTATCGACAGACATTGCCATTGGGCTGCAAATTCTCCATGGCAGCTATACTCAGATCGATGTCCCTGAAGGTAAGGAAGAGGAGTGTGTGGAGTTTGGGCATTTATTACTTTTGCTGCCCACAGTCTGGTGTCTTATCGAAGATGCCACTATTTGTTAGGGAACATGGAAGCAAAGAAAAATCAGGCAAAGTTGGCTTCCAGCCCTCTAGCAGAACACATATTCACTTCGAGCAGCTCTTTGACCGGTACCTTGTTCTAACTGTTCCAAGATGTTTGGTAGAGACTCGGCTAAAATGAGGGGAAGTCTGGATGCGATGGATTGATACATAGCCACCAAGATGGATTGATACAAACATTGCAATGGTCATGAACTTGGCACTAGGCAAGGCAGAGTTTTGTTGTTATGCAGACAGTCACCGGCGAGGGCTTCCACTTCCCAACAAATAACAAGAGAGGGAAACTCAACTGTCCCCATGAAAACTGTCCCCGGTTCCTCAGAGGCAGCACCCGGCTTCAAGACTTTGTTGGGACAGCTTTGCCAGCTGAAGAACATCGATTCTCTTGACCCTTCCCTTCCCAACCCGTGCTTTCCCCAACCTGGACCTACTCACATACATCCTTAACAGACTGTCTCAGCCTCCAACTCAGCATTGATCCATGGCATATATTACAAGACATCATTTCCGTTTCCAGCTCACCAGACCAGGGTTTTGCAGGAATGGATTCGTTTATTCGCTCTTGGCATGGGCGCCGTGAGAAGATCCCTGGACAACCCTGAGCGGAAGGCCTAGTTACTGGGAACCCAAATAGTCCTTCAGAGAGTGCTTCCGAAGCAGACCTGCCTTGTCCTAGACCACACCCCTTCCTTGGTTGGCCTACGGCTAAGGGCTGAAGAATGAAGAACGAACTGCCCAGCACAGGCCCTCTACACTGAACCCAGGACCATCCCAATGGCCATTCTAGTCCCCGTGTTTCCAGTTGAGCCTATATTGCAACTCCACCTCTTCCTCTGCCCACATGGACGGTGTTATCCCTGCCATCAAGACATGTCCCCAGTCATCTTAGTAAGTAGTCCGCTCACAGTGCTCTCCTCCGAGTCAATGCTCTGAAGAATTCCGCGGGGGCCAAGCCCAGTAAGCATCCCCCTCAAACATCTCTAGTTAATGGTGTTTTGATGGGTGTTTAAAAAGGACTTTGGGCAGGGGGTGTCCTAGTCTGTAGCATGTGCTGATTTCTGTAGTGTAACTATTCCCAGCATGGCTGTTTTCAAGCTACTAGTGGTTCATCAAACACTCTTAAAGCTCCTGAAAATATCACTATTAGGTCTCCGAAATCACTGTCTCCCATCTACTTGCACCTCTACAGCTGGGCAAAGGTATAAAGTTTATGACATTTGCTAGCATCCATCCGCCCATTCATCTATCTATTACTTCAAATGACTATTATCAACCATT
>NW_022106189.1:38784892-38814321 GCF_000313985.2 Echinops telfairi
ACAAATAAGGTAAATATTACTTTATAAGACCTTCATTTCCTTTCATTATATTTATATACACTGTGTGTGTGTGTGTGTGTGTGTGTGTGTGTGTGCAGGTGTAAGTGTTGGCTCACAATGCAAACTGTACTTCTTGGTGTAGCAGTAAATAAAATTTTGAACAAGGCTGATTTACTTCCATGAGTCCAAAAAAACAGCTATGTTTTCTCTAATTTTACAGACGAGAAATCAGACATTAAAAAAATTAAGTAACGCATCCAAGAGCAGACAATTGGGACGCAGCCAAGGTAGACTTGGAAACCAAAACCCATCTTCCCTTCCACTCCAACAATCATAAATCCACAAACCTGGCTCGGCCGCCGAATTACCTGGGCCTACCAGCCCAGGGAAATGTGCAAAAAAACACAAGGATATTAGCCATGGAAAGGCAGTGTGTGGGTCCCCATCTCTGCCTCTTCATCACATTACAACCCAGGGGAGAAATCTGTCTTCATGGAGACTCGGGGTTCTCATCAACTCCCGCTTGAAACGCTGTTTTAAAGATTAAAGAACAGGTATGCCGAACTTGAAATTGAACAGTTGCTCAGCAAGTGGTGATGAGGTGGTATGGGGCTCATCCATTATATAGGAAGAAATTGCCTTTCGCGTTTCAAAATTCTGGGTTGGTATATAAAACTGCAAGCTGAAACCCACTTCCTATTGAACAGCTGATATTAATTGAACAGCCTAGTGTGGTCCTAAGAACAGCAACTAGTTTTTCAGTGAATATTGTTCTTCGGCAAATGTCTGGTCAACCTAAATGTTTGCACTTGTCACCAAATGTATAGAATATTGATCAAAACCAGAAAAGAAAGAAATGAACTGGGAAAAATGAGCTAATATCAAACATTTGCTGTCAGGCATGTGATGTACTGCTAACCTCAAAGTTGGCAGTTCAAGCCTACCAGCTGCTCTGCAGGAGACAGACAAGGCTGTCTACTTCCACTTTGGAAAGCCTAGTTAAGTTCACTATGAGTCACAATACTATGGCAGTCGGTTTGATTGGCGGGTGGGGGGCGGTTGATGGTGGACAGACTGAAGACCAGGCAATCTTTGAGTGGTGATGTTGATAAATGGCAATTAAAGGTGGAGTCATAAGGAGTGGCCACTTTGGCCATATTTAGTAAAACAATTGCCTGGAAAATTCCTCCCCAGATAGCTGAAGAAATTAAAAAGAAAAGTCACTAAGGGGGAAGGATGTGAACTTGCGTTATCAAAAGAGGTGAGGTTGGGAGCAAAGAGAAAGGAGTCCATATAATGTTATTTGGCCCAGGAGGTTTCTCCTGGAGTACCAGAAACATCAGAAGACTGCCAAGAAAGGCAGTTCAGGGGAGTCATGAGCATAAAGCGGAGTGTGCCCCCAGGACCTCATTCAGGCAGCAAGCAGCCCATCGAAGAGACCCCAGGGGGCTGGCAATGGTTCAGCGGTAGAATTCTCACCTTCCGTGCAAAAGAGACGGTTCCATTCCTGGCCAATTTACCTCAGTGCTGTAGAGGCTGTCAGCCAAGACCTTCTGTTGCTTTGATGCTCAGCCGTTTTTAACAGAGCATCTAAACTAAGGTGGATCCGAAGGAAGATCTGCTGGTCTACTGCTGAAAATCAGCCCATGAAAACTCTTCAGATGCTACGGCAACTTGTCTATGTTTTTCTAAGCGAACCCCGTCCCCTTCAGCCCACTCTCCAATCTCTTATTACATTGTCCTTTGGTCTTAGACAAGAGATCAGCTTTCCTCCTCCACCTTCAGGGCCACAGAGAAAAAGGTACAGACCAACCTGGATGGGCGTGGGGGTAGCTTTCTGTGGAGGCTCTTTCCAAAGTTTGAGGGGAATTATGTGGGAAATCATTGATGTAAGGATCCTACCTTTGTTTTCTTTTCTTCTTTTTTTTTCTAATAAAACATTTTATTGGGGGCTCTTACAGCTCTTATAACAATCCATCCATCAATTGTATCAAGCACATGTGTACCTATGTTGCCATCATCATTTCCAAACAATTTTCTTTCTACTTGAGCCCTTGGTATCAGCTCTTCTTTATACCTCACCCCTCCCTCACACACCCTCCCACTCGTGTGAACCCTGGATAATTTAGAAATTATTTTGCATACCTTGCACTGTCCACTGTCTCTGTCCACTGTCTCCCTTCACCCACATGTCTGTTGTTCATCTGGTGGTTGGGGGGCATTATATGTCGATCATTGTGATTGGTTCCACTCCCCCCGCCCCATTCCCCCTAATCTCATGGTATCACTAATCCCATTACTGTTTCTGAGGGGTTTATCTGTCCTGGATTCTGTATGTTGTACATGCTCTGGTCTAGCCAGACTTGTAAGAAAGAACTGGGGTCATGATAGTGGGGGGAGGAAGCAATAGAGAACTAGAGGAATGTTGTGTCATGCTGATGCCATACTGCACCCTGACTGGCGTGTTCCTTCCTTGTGATCCTCTGTGAGGGGATGTCCAATTGTTTACAGACGGGCTATAGGTCTCCTTTCTGACTCCCCTCATTTACATCAAAATGTTTTTTGTTTGGGGTGGGGTCTTCTGATACCTGATCCTGTCACCACCTCATGATCACATGGCTTGGTGTGCTCCTTCCATGTGGGCTTTGTTGCTTCTTGCTAGGTCAGTGGTTCTCAACCTTCCTAATGCCGCAACCCTTTAATACAGTTCCTCATGCTGTGGTGACCCCAACCATACGATTATTTTCATTGCTACTTCATAACTGTAATTTTGCTACTGTTATGAACCGTAATGTAAATATCGGATATGCAGGATGTATTTTCATCGTGACAAATGGAACATAATTAAAGCGTAATGATTAATCACAAAATAATATGTAATTATATATTGTGAAATATTGATGTGTTTTCCGATGGTCTTAGGTGACCCCTAGTGAAAGGGTCGTTGGCCCCCCAAAGGGGTTCGCCACCTAAAGGATGAGAACCACTGTGCTAGATGCTCACTTGTTAAACGTCAAGCCTTTAAGACCCCAGAAGCTATATCTTGTCATAGCCGGGTACTATTAGCTTTCTTCACCACATTAGCTTATGCAACCGAGCTTATCTTCAGCAATAGGATCGTGCACTTCAAAGCAAGCGCAGGAACCATCACTTCCTGTTTGTAAATTCAAATGTCAAACACAATCGAACTCCCATCCAAGAACAAGAGTTTTTTGGGGTTTTTTGATGCATGGACTTTCGTTTCTTTAAAAAAAATTATAAAATACTTAAAAGCTTAGAAAAATGTCACCATTAGAAAAATACACACACGATTTAGAAAATTTTAGAATATTTAAAAATATTTGGTGTGGAAAGGGAAATGAAATGCCTAAGTAGGCATATAATCTCTAACAATAAATTTCTCTCAAGATAGTATGAAGTACAAAATTTAGTAAAATTTGCCTTAAAGGGAAAAAATACATCAAGGGGAAAAAGTCTGATTTTTCCCTCCATAACTGAACTGTCATTATGCCCTTCTTTTTTAAACTACAGGTGCATACAGAGGGCTTCGTGGCAGGATGAGAGGACAACATAGACCCCCGAGGAGCTGACCATAAGTAGCATTTTTTCAATACAAATGGAAACACTTGGGAGATAGGCCAGTTCACCAGGGAAGAATTAAGTGATCCTTACTCTTTAATGGATTCTTCGGAATATTTTAGAGAGAGCATTCCATGTGGGGGAAGCTTTAATTACAAGAAATAATTGTAGGTGAATTCAAGGCAGTTCCCCACCTCACAAGATAAATTATACCATGAGACAAGGACATCCTATGTGAGATATTAATGGTTTCATCTGCGTGACATTGCTAAGAAATGTCAAGTCCAAAGAATTACCCAGGAAAAGCACCATTGAAAAAGACCCGCTCACAGAAACAAGCCCCTTTCACTCACAATGGAGTTTTAATCAGTCAACATCTTCCGTAGATTTAGTGATACCCACAATGACACTTACTCGCTAATAAGAAGTAAAGGTCCCTAAAATCTGAGAGTGGATTAAGCTGTAGCCATTAGAGAGGGAGGATGTGAAGTTTTTCTCTAAACGCTAGATAATTTGAGGGCATGCTCCAGATTGGAGCCATATTGGTATCATCCATATTCTGTATTTCCTCAGATATGTGTTCATTATTGGGAGTGATTCCATGAGCCCTTAAGGCATTTTGGAACTCACCGGGGAGCTTGATGCTGGGCCCTACATTCTGAAATTATGGTTCCTTGGGTCGGGAGAGTAGTAGTAGCCCAGGAGTTCTTTCAAAGCTGTTCAGATCATTGTAAAGAGCAAGGCTCAAAGCTAGATGCAGCTACTCTCTTTGCCCTTATAGCTTGTGTTGCTGGCTCTTCCTCACTCACTGACACCTTTGCCATGAGTTCTGGAAGGCTGTTAGGGAAGAATGCAGCATCAGGATTGGAGGAAGGCTTATTCCTCACTGGTGACATGCAGATGACCCAAGCTCACTTGATAAGAGTCAGGAGGAGGTGAGGCACTTGCTGAGGAAGCCCAAGGATTGCCGTCTTCAGTATGGATCACAACTCCATGGAAAGAACAAAAACTAAAATTCTTACAATTGGCCAGTGGGGAACATGGTGATAAATGGAGAAAAGATTGGCGTTGAAAAGGATTTCTTCTTGCTTGGATGCAAATCAATGCTCATGGAAGTCAAGAGATCAGATGCCACATCGCATTGGGTAAATCTGCTGCAAAGTGTTGAAAGGCAAGGCTGTTATTTTGAGGACTAATGGGCCCCTGACCCAACCCATGGTATTTTCAATTGCCTCATATGTATGTAAAACTTGGACATTGAATAAGGAAGACAGAAGAAGAATCAATGTACTTATATACTCGAGTATAAGCCGACCCAAATATCAGCCAAGGCACCTAATTTTACCACAAAAACTGTATTAAAAATGTGCTGAATAAATTGATTTAAAAAAAAATCTTTGAAGGTTAAAAAAAATGTGCTGAAAAAGTCAGCTTATACAAGAGTCTATATGGTATTTGAATTATGATGTTGACAAAGAATACTGAAAGTACCATGAACTGCCAAAAGAACAAACAAATCTTTCTTGGAAGAAGTACAGCCATGATACTCCTTAGAAGCAAAGTGGCAAGATTTCATCTTACATATTGTCTGGAGAGACCAGTCCCTAAGGAGGACATCATGCTCGCTAAAACAGAGGGGCAGCAGTAAAAAAAAGGGAAGACTTGACAAGATGGATTGATACAGTGGCTGCAACAGTGGGCTCTACATAAGAACAACTGGGAGGATGGTGCAGGTCTGGGCACTGTTTGTTCTATTGTACGCGAAGTCACTATGAACAGGAAGCCACTTGACAACACTTAACAACAACAAGAGAGAGGAGCCTCAGAACTTCTCCCAGCTGCCAAGCGTTGTCTGCTGATTTGCCTTCTCTAGCTTTGTTGATGTCCCCCTGGGCCGGTGTTCTATCGTTTCAGGTAAGGTTTCCTCCCAGGAAAGTCACATCCCATCAAGTTCCAATGTCCCCGAGATTCTGGTTGCTGTCCAAAACCCCCAAGCCTTGGTACAGAAGCCCTCTCGAAGGTTATTTGTTCAAAGACAACCTTTGTGTCTGTGAGGGAGCAAGCTGGAATTAAAATGTCCAGAACAAGTCCCATCACATCCCCAAGGCCCCCACCCTTTTTCTAGCTCTCCTAACACCCTGTGTTTCTCTTGTCGCCTCAGCTTCTCATTTCGCTCTGTTCCTATCAGCTGTGTTTAATGCACATTTATTTTTCCTGGCTGTTTTCTGTGCACATCACTTCTTCTCTTGCTTCAAGAGCAATTCTGCTGAGCTAGCCCGTTTCACAAATGGTGCTGGCAAAACCGGATATCCATTTGCAGAAAAATGAAACAGGATCCTTCTCTCTCACTGTCTACAAAACTGACTTAAGATGGGTGAAAGACCCAAAAGTCAATCCTAAAAGTATAAATATCACTAACGAAAACATAGGGACAATCTTAGGGGTCACAGTACATGACATCAATACACTATCAAACATAATGAAAAACTCACAAACAATAGAAGATAAAATAGATGACTGGGACCTCCTAAGACACTAAACATTTATGTGATTCAAAAGACTTTATCGATAGAGGAAAAGGAGATCCTGCAGACTGGGGGAAATTTTGGCGATGATAGATAAGGGACTAATGTCTACAGTTTATAGAAACTGCCATCACTTCAACAACAGAGAGAGAAATGATCCAGTTTAGAAATGGGCAGAGGACATGAGCAGACACTTCACCACAGAAGACAGCCAAGAAGATATCAATGAAGACATTTCTTCAAACAAATGAAGAAATGCTTGTGATCATTAACCATTAGAGCAGTGGTTCTCAAACTTCCTAATGCCATGATCCTTTAATACAGTTCATGTTGTAGTGACCGCCCCCAACCATAAAATTATTTTCATTGCTACCTCATCACTGTAATTTTGCTACGGTTATGAATTGGGTGACCCCTGTGAAAGGGTCATTCGACCCCCACAGGGGTCATGACCCACAGGTTGAGAATTGCTGCATTAGAAAGATACAAATCAAAACAACAATGATATGTTGTCTCCAACAGTAATAGCAAAGTTCAATAAAACAGAAAAGAATACGTGCTAGTGGGGTTGTGGATAAAGGGCTATCTTCTTACATTGCTGGTGAGGCTGTATAATAGCATAACCATGGTGGAAAATGGAATGATGCTTCTTCAAGAAGTTGGACATAGAAATAACATGTGATCTAGCAATTCCACGACTGGGTGTATATCCTAGAGAAATAAGAGCCAGTAGCACAGATACATGCACACCCATGTTCATCACAGCACTCTTCACAATAGCCAAAGAGACAAACTAAGTGTTCATCAATGGCAGCAGGGGTAAATGATGGTACATGCACAGAGTAGAATACGAGAGCATTCGAAAACAGCAATGAATGGGTGTAACGACTCATAACATGGCTAAGTCTGGAAAGCATTGTGCTGAGTGAAATAAGCCGGTCACAAATGGACAAATATTAGGAGACCACAATTGTAAAAAGCCAAGAAAAGGATTTCACATACAAAGAAACATCCAGTGATGGTTACCAAGAGCAGAAGAGAGAAGCAAGGGCAGATTACTAACTAGAGGATAGACACAATGGAGTGGAGGCAAAGGCATTACATGATAAGAGTGAGATCAGAAAAGAAATGATGACGACACAGTGAGAGAGGTAAATACTATTACACACTCATCCTGCCATAAGAACAACCTACAAGTGGATGCACAAGACATGAAAGCTAAACAGGTATGGGAATAAGAATGGGACTACACCTATGAATATATAGGTAGGAGTGACAGATGATAATCCTACATGCGCTTTTACCTTTGCTGCAAAAATATCCATAAATATAATCGAGCACACAAAGAGAAAAGTAATAAAAGTTCCTGACCCTTAACAAACACCTTCAGGGAATAAGTCTCTGGGCCTAGGGGATGAGGACCCTGGTCCAGGGGGACATCAAGGTCAGTTGACAAAGAGAGGGAAAGAGAACCTGCAGAAGGGAAGCCCATTTTGGCAGTGACACAGGAGACAATGTTCTACATCCTGCTTTAGGGAGCCGCGACAGGGGTCTTAAAAGCTGAAAAGAGCAACCTTCTAAGGGGAAACTATGGGTCTCTCCCTACCCTGAGCAAAGAAGAGTGAAGAAAATCAAAAAGGCAAGAAGGCAATTAGTCCAAAGGATCAATGGACTCCACACACACCGCCATATCCATGACCCTGAGGCCAGAACGAGACAGTGCCCGACCACCCCTGCTGACTGCTCTGAAAGGGCTAGGAGGTCCTATCGCAACAGGAGGTCCCGGGGAAAGGGTGGGGGGGCTGGGGGTGGCAGGGGATAGTGGAGCAAAGCTCAAAATTATTTTTTAACAAACAACCAGGCTTACTGCTCTGATGTAAATTTGTATAACTACCTAGACCCTTTAGGTCAAAGTCTGATCTCATCCGCCATGTGTCTTACCCCCAGCCCCCACCCCAACTACCAGCATTCACTCCCACTGCCAGGTCAACTTTCAGCCAAATAATAGACATGCCGATATGGTGAACAGCCCCACTGAGTGAGAACACTCAGCCATGAAACCAAAGAGTCAGCATGTGCCACAGATAAGGCTCAGCAAGGGGGAAGTGATGGCAAAGAAGAATGAACAGAAATGGTAAAGGCAGGGAAAGTGGGAAGGGTGGTATTACATTGTGCAAATCACCATTGATGTCAGCAAACAAATTATGTAGTCATTGTCTAATGAAAAGCCAATTTACACTGGAAACTTTCACCTGAAGCACATTATGCCTCTTAAAATAGAAAAAAAAAATTAAAAGAACCATCCTACTCCTATAAGCTTATGCTACAGAAATACCTAAAGTGTCTCTCAGTAATGGTGAATGCATTCAGCGTTTCCTCACTCTATGTAACATGAACACTGCTTGAGGGAGGGAGATGAGTCGCCATTCAAACCTGGGAAGACCACTAAGAGGTCTTCTTAAGTTTAAAGAAAGCAAGCCACAGACTAATAGGGATAGCATAATCATAATACTATATAAAAGAAAAGAGAAAAAGGATGTCAATGTAGAAACACAAACACATGCATGTACATATAAATATACAGGTATAGGTCCATTGATAAAAATGTATATATATGAGCCCTGGTGCGGCTGTCAGGTAAGGGCTGGACTGCTGACTACAATGTAGGCAGTTCAAGCTCACCAGCTGCTCCGAGGGAGAAAGATGAAGTTGTCTGCTCCTATAAAGATTTACAGCCTTAAAAACAAACAGACAAACCTTTATAGCCTTAGGAACCATATTTTGAGTCGCCATGAGTCAGATGTAACTTGATGGCACTGAATTTGATGGGATATATATGCATAAGTACATAAATGTAGAGACAAATGTATATGTATTGATACTAGGTAGATATACAAGCACATATATAGGCACATAAATGTGTGTGTATGTGTGTGTATATAACAACCTACTACCACCAAGTCAATTTCACAGACATAGAGGTGTCGAAGGACACTCCAAACTATTACTAGTGGTGTTATCTAGAGGGGAGAACACAACTGGGCATGAGGGGGATAAAGGAAAATTGATACCTTTTACTTTCATCACTTCTTACATTTTCAAGAAATGTTTGCGGATTCTTTTTAAATTAAAGGCGAAGCGTTTCTACAAGATAGTGTAATTGGGCTGTCATTGGTAGGTTTGGCTAAACCTCTGGTGTTCTGGGAGTGGGGAAGATCAGAAGACAGTGATGATGCAGAAAGCATAGCCAAGCCTTTTGATGGATTACCTTCTTTTGTTTATTTGTTTGAATCATTTTGTTGGGGGCTCTTACAGCTCTTATCACAATCCATACATACATCCATTGTGTCAGGCACATTTGTACATATGCTGCTATCATCATTTTCTACTTGAGCCCTTGGTATCAGCTCTTTCCCCCCCTCCCCTACCTTCCCTTCCTCATGAATGCTTGATCATGTATAATTTTTTTTTCATGTCTTACACCAACCGCTGTCTCCCTTCACCCACTTTCTGTTGTTCATTCCCCTGGGAGGGGGTTATATATCGAACATTGTGATTGGTTCCCCCTTTATCCCCCTACTTTCCCCTTATCCTCCTGGGATTATCTTCTTATAATAAGTATCTTGGCACCCATTCTCCCCAAAGGTGGATCTAGAGTTCCTGGTACCTAAAACGTATAACAGTCTTGGAAACCCACAGGGGTCGCTATGAGCCAGCATTGACTAGAGAGTAGTGAGTTAGGTTTGGCTTTTGAGAAAACAGATTATAGAACCAAAGGCTGACAGTGGAAGCCACTACCTGCCAGTTTACTCCTGCAAAGATTACAGTCTAGAAAGCCAGATGGGACATTTCTACTCAATGACTATGAATTGAAAGCCGACCTGAGAACTCCTAACAACAATGTTTAAGGGTGGGGGCGGGGAAACACTACATTTTAAATATAGAATGTATTAGAATAAACAATTACAAGATTTTTTTTAACTACCTAGCATATATACTTGCTTGGTACATCTTTAAAAACACTTTTCCAGGGAGGAGCTAATGGCTGTCTATTGCATGCCTTGCCTCTTCCATGATGTATAGTTCCCAAATCCATAGGATACAGTCTATTCCCATAGACTTGCTGGTCCAGTACTTTCACTTAGGGATGTCAGTGGTCCAGTACAGTTGCTGGGAATAATATTCCTGGCAGGCAAAGTTATACTGAGATGGCATGCAGTCATTTGACTACACACAGAAGTGACGGTGGGTCATTTGACAGATAGTATGACCATATATACTCAAATATAAGCCTACCTGAATATCAGCTGAGGCACCTAATTTTACCACAAAATCTGCATAAAAATGTGCTGAAAAACTCAGCTTATCCATGAGTATATATGGTAATCCAAACCAAATGTATCTCCCTGTCAGTTTCTCTCTAGCTAAATTCCCAAAAGGCCCAAAACCTTTCCAAAACTCAGACAGGAAGAGAAATTTAAGAGCAAGTCATTAGGTCAAACCTAATAGGGCTAATTAAAACTTAATTAATTAAAGCCATAATGAGGAAAATTGTTAGGAACAAATAGGGAAGCCTTTGAAGTGAGCAAAAATAACGACTGTTTTGTTTAAGTGCCCCCTGGCAGGTGGTTTAATGTGAAAACAAACGATATACAGGTCCTGGGACCAATATCTTCCAGTAGTTTAGCAACTGGGACATTTGGAGACATCTCAATTCCAGTCTTCTCATCTTCAGGGCAGTCTGAAGACCTCTATTTCCACATAAAAGCCTGTGATGGATCATAGTGGATCCTGATTTGAGTCCCAATTCCATCATTTGAGACCTATCTCCACTGTCACTGAGCCCATTCCATACTTCAAAACTCACTGTTTTAAAACTCACTGCTCTTGACTGTATTCACTCTCACAACACCCCTACAAGGCAGAGTTGAAGGACCCTGCTGGGTTTCCAAGATGCAGTGTCTTTGTGGGAACAGAGAGGCTCTTCTTTCTCTCATGGGGCAACTGGTGAGTTCAAACCAATAATCTCATAGAGTCCAATTTGTAGCTCACTACACCTCCAGGACTCCCATCTGACTCCTAACAATTCTATAGAGTGTTTCTGGGGCTCTGTAGATCTTTACAGGAGCAGACAGCCTCATCTTTCTCCGGGACAGCAGCTGGTGGGTCTGAACTGGCGGCCTTGCAGGTAGCAGACAACTCATCTGACAACCTAATACCTAAAAAACCTCACTGCCATTGAGTCTGGCTTCGGTCCACCCTGTCAGAGAGCGTTCACCAGCCCCTGCGGGTCTCCGCACTCTACGTCTTTCCCAAAGCAGATTGCCTCATCCTTTCCCTGGGCAGCAGCTGGTGGGTGCCAACTGCTGACCTTTCAGTTAGCAGCCCAACCACAGCCCTCGACGCCACCAGGGTTCCTCTTGATTCTTCAACCACACCAAATCAACCTCACTGCCATCGAGTCAAGGCCAGCTCATCAGGACCCTACAGGACAGGGTAAAACTGCGCCTGTGAGTTTCCCAGACTGTAACTCTTTATGGGGAGAAAGCCCAGTCTTTCTCCCTCCAAGGGGCTGCTGGTTTCCAGCTGCTGCCCGTGCAGTTCTGCAGCTCAATGCATAACCACCAAGGCTCCTCCTTGACACCTAAATTGTCATCATGTCATCCCAATCGCAATACTCACGTCTCTCCATTTACTCCTAGGGCTATCCCTACCCCACCCTACCCTCACCCACCTCCCACCCGCTACAACTCCTGCTGTAATAATCCACCAGCCAGAATGTCCTTCCACTGCCCACAGCCTGTCCAGAATACGTGTTTTCTCTTTTTTCTTCTGTACAAGCCTTGCTAAGCTCCAAGACGCCATGGAAACACCACACCCTAGGTGAAGCACACCACTCTTCGGTCTCATTGGCATTAATTCCTTCTTCCTTAGTCCTCCAAGGCCTTTGCCATGGGCTTCTATTCCTACACATGACATAACACCTAAGAGAGCGCAGCTTGGAGGTATACCTGCACCCCTCGGGGCTCTTTGGGCCCAAGTGGATCTTATTGACCATGGATCCACACGAGTGGAGAAAGGACTCAATAAATCTGTGTGGATTCAAATTATGCTGGATAATTGTAAAAGTATGTCACTGAAAGTCAGTCTTGTTAGAAAGCCTGTGAAATGCCAAGTGTGGCCTTTTTAAAAGGTTGTTAAAAAGAATTACTCAGTAGTTATTGTTCCTCGGGGTTGAAAGCCCTTTTCTAAAACTTTGAAACACAAATTATGACTGTCACACAAATAGAGACTGAAAACTGGTGAGACTTTAAGTAAATCATTGATTAATGAGAGAACAGTGAGACACTACCCTTTGTTCACAGGAGAAATCTAAGGGGAGCTCACATACACAGATGGTCAAGCGTGCAGACAGGAATGTAGAATTAGATGCAAAACTGGTCAATAGCCCCTGGGCCACAATCAGATGTACTCTAGCAGATAAACATTATTCACATTTTTGGACAGTCATCATGTGCATTATTATCAGTTCTCTATAACTTTCAGAGTTGTACAATCACTCAAAGCCAATGAAAGGCGCAGATAACCCAGAAGGATGCCCAAGAAAGGACATCTATTTATCACTTTTGCTGACTTCAAAATCATTTATGCTTTTTCCCCAAAAGATCACAATAATTTAAAAGATTATTCTCAATCACACACACATACACATGCAACCAGTCTCATTAAAATTGGTCAAGCCACTCACTAAATTTTAATGGCCTGTTTACTTGTCCATCACCTTCACTCAAATGTTTTTGCATCTCCTCTACTGAAATGTCAACTCCTCAAGGAAAGCGACCAACCCTGTCTCTGCTTAAGTATTAAATTTTGCTTCAATGCATTAGTAAGTTTTTGCTTCTTTGATGATACTATTTAGGGTATTATCACAATATATCTGAAAAGATTCGACTCACTGATGGACTGTATACCTGACAGAATTTTTCTGATGTGTCATTATAACAGACAACAGGGAAACCTTTCAAATAAATGCCCCCATCAAAGGGAGGGCAATCTGTTTTATAAAACATTATTCATTTATAAATATCATCAGGATAAAAAAAAGTAAAGTCAACGGGTTTATATCCCCTTAAGTAGAAAAATATTTGTGAACTCTGGAAGTCATCATATCTTTATCTTGAAAAGACTCTAATATATCTTTATCTTGAAAAGAATCTCTTCCACATTGAGGAGAAATGACCTCGTTTTCTGAATTGTTTGACATCACTAAGCCCAAGCACCAAAGAATACATGACAGCTCTAGTGCTCTTGTTGAAAATTGGAAGCATCCCACAATTAAATGCAATGCAACCATTTTATCTAAAAGAACATCAACCCGTCTGCACAATCGGTTAGAAATGACCCACTCCTATATGTAAAGGGACCACATAGAGACTCAATTATGGGATGCTCACTTTGTATCTGGAAAGATTCAACTCACCGATGGATTCTATACCTGACAAAGTCCTTCTTATGTGTAATTATATCAGACACCAAGGGAACCCTTCCAAGTAAATGCCCCGCCAAAGGGAAATTGTTTTATAAAAGATGATTCATTTGTAAACAAGCTAGGCTTCTGAGAGGGAAAATGAAATACAACATAAAAGATTTATACCTACTTAAAAAATAGATACTCATGGGCACACGGCTTTAGCAATGTTTTAGTTATCCAAACCTTTAGTATGGATTACTCCTCAATAAAGAGAGTGAAAATCTTCACTCTTGGACCAAGAAATATCATCAGGATAAAGTGAGGAAAGATTGAAGGGCTTCGATTTACTTCGATGCAGAATCACGAAAACAAAAGTTGTATTGCATCAAGAAAATCTGTTACAAAAACCTCTTCAAAGGGGCAAAGAGTCAAACTGCCACCTTGCGGACTAAGGGACACCTGCCGCAAGCCCTGGTCTTTCCATTATACAGTGCCATGGCTGAGAAAGACCAAGGAAGCTGTGATACATTTGAATTCTAATGTTGGTGAAGAATATGGAATATACCATCGACTTCAAGGAGAATGAGCAAATCTGTCTTGGCAGAAATACATTGAGAATGCTCCTTAGAAATGAGGATGTCAAGATTTCATCTCAAGGTAGCAGGCAGACATTGGGCCTCTACTCAAGTCCACCCTCAATGCAAGAATACTTTTTCAAATAACCTGGCATTCGGTGATGCTCACCTTCCCGACATGATCGCTGAAGACAAAGTGGATGCATAAGTTAATGTGGTGAAGAAAGGTGATGGTGCCCAGCTATTACAAGATACAGCATCTGGGGTGTTAAAGGCTTGAAGTTAAACAAGCGGCCATCTAGCAGGGAAGGAACAAAGCCCATATGAAAGAGCACACCAACCCCTGTGATCACTAGGTGTCCATGGGATCAGGTATCACAACAAACAACCATTTTGATGCAAGCGAAGGGGGGCGGAATGAAGACCCAAAGCCCAGCTCTAGACAATTGGACATCCCCTCATGGAAGGGTCACAAGGAAGGGATGAGCCTGCCAGTGTTCAGTATAGCAGCGACAAAACACACAACATTCCTCTAGTTCTTTAATGCTTCTTCCCCCCACTATCATGAACCCAGTTTTATCTTAAACATCTGGCTAGACCAGAGCATGTACACTGGTACAGATAAGAGCTCTCAACACACAGAATCCAGGATAGATAAACCCCTCAGGACCAATAAAGAGAGTAGTGATGCCATGAGGGTAGAGGGAAGGTGGGGGGATAAGGGGGTGAAAGGGGGAACCGATTGTATTGATCGACATACAAATCCCTCCCCCCTGCCTTCCAGGGGTATGAACAACAGAAACATGGGTGAAGAGAGACAGTGGATAGTGTAAAATATGAAAATGAAAATAATTTATAAATTATCAAGGATTCATGAGGCCAGGAAGGGGAGGGAGGGAGGGAGGGAGGGAGGAAGGGAGAGAGAGAGAGGAAGGGGAAAAAAAGGCTCAAGTAGAAAGAAAATGTTTTTAAAATGATGATGGCAACATATGTACAAATGTGCTTGATACAATGGATGCATGAATTGTTATAAGAGCTGTAAGAGCCCCCAGTTAAATGATTTATTTTTAAAAAAAGACTTCATCTCATAAACTTTGGACCAGTGCCTGGAGAGTCGCATCGTGCTTTGTAAAGGACCGGGCCAGCCAAAAAAAAAAAAGACCCTCAATGAGATCAATTGATAGTGAGTGCAACAATGGGCTCAAGCACAGGAATAGGTGTGAAGGAACAGGACTAGGAAGTGTGTTCTTCTATTGCACACGATCACTAGAAAACAACAGTTAGTCCATGCTCCTCGAACAACCTCCACAAGTGGCTCTAACAAGCAAATGCTATTTTCCCACGGGCTGGGAGGTTAGAGATCTGAATTCAGCATCCTGACAAGGGAAGGCTTTCTCTCCGTGGCAGCTCGGCAGTGGCAGCTCGGCACGGAACTAGCTAGGTCCTTTCTGAGCTTTTACTCCTAGGTAGTCTTCCTGGGCTTGACATTTCCTTTCATTATTTCTGCCTCTTTCGTTTGCTTGTCTCATCTCTTTTATGCCTCCGAAGAAGTGGACTCAAGATACACCCTACACCAGTCAGTCCTGCCTCAGCTACGTAACAGACCGGGAGCATGACCGCAGGCCTCGGGGCTGGGATCTCTACCACGTATTGGGGTGGGCAGACGTAATTTAATCCACTCAACCTTTCGGCCGCACAAAAGGTATGCCCTTTCCACATACAAAATGCATTCAGCCCCATCCGTGATCTCAAAAGTCTTAACGTCAACTCCAACAAAATCTCGTCTTCTGAGTCATCTAAACCAAACATGGGTGAGACTTTGGGTATAGTCCATTCTGGGGCAAAACTGCTCTTCATCGGCAAGCCTGTGACACCTGTAAATTATCTGTTCACAAAGTCCAATGCTGACACAGGCCCAAGAACATGGCTTGTGCCCACACCCTCACCACTGTGTCCTGGGCCCCTCCCTACAGCATATCTTAACTCCAGTCCTCCCCCTGGAGCTGAGTTTGTCATCAATTTGTCATTCTCAACATTGCAGAACATGTGATTCACCACTGGAAGGGGCCAATACCAGTCCCTTTCATCTTGCTCATGCCCATGATATTGGTTTTTATTCATTCCTTTCAGCTTGACGACTTCCAATTTTCCTAGATTCATAGTTTGCACCTTATACTTTTGATTACTGACAAGTGTTTGCAGCTATTTCTTCTCATTTTGAGTCAAGCCACATCAGAAAATGACAGTCCTGAACATTTGACTCCACCCACCTCACTAAAGTCAACTCTACTTTGAAGCAGCAGCTCTTCCTTAGACATATTTAGAATGCTTGTCAACCTGAGGGGCTCATCTTCTACCACTATATCAAGCAATGCTCCACTGCCATTCATAATATCCATAATGTTGGATCCCTGGTGATGTAGGAGAACATTGGGCTGGTAACCACAAGATCAGCAGTTTAAAACCACCAGCCACTCCAAGGGAGAAAAATGAGGCTTTCTATTCTCATAAGGTTATCATCTGGGAAACCCTTCAGAACAATTCTCCTCTGTCCTATAGGGGCAATGTAAGCTGGGATAGACTCAGTGGCAGTGAGTGAGTGAGTGAGTGAGTGAGTGAGTGAGTGAGTGAGTGAGTGAGTGAGTGAATCAGTCAGTCAGTCAGTCGGAATGTTTCCACTGACCAATTTGTAATGAAGTAGATCACCGGGTCCTTCTTTCTAGTCTGTCTTGGTCTGGATACTCTGCTGAAATCTGTCCATCATGAGTGGCCCTGCTGCTATTTGAAATAGCAGTGGCATAGGTTCTAGCATCACAGCAACACACAAACCACCACAGTAAGACAACCTGAACAGATAGGTGGGAGACTTTTACTATTAAAACTCTTCCACCTTGACCCATTACTCCATTCCAATAGCCACGTCCATAACTTTGATATCTGTTGGAGCAGCATCCCACTCTTCCAGGATCAGATTCTGTTTGAGTGATGTGGCCCTGCTCTAACAGAAACACCACAAACAAACAGGCACATATTTTCTCACCATTTCAGGTCTAGACTCAATGCAGGGTCTCGGGGCTCAGGGAAGACTTTCTCTATCTGTCAGCTCTGGAAGAAAGAATTTGCGTGTTCTGGATTTCTTCTTCTGCGACTTGGCTTGTCTCTTCACCATCTCTGCTCCCGTTGATGGTTGATGACTTAGCAATTCTCTTTCAGATCTCAAAGGAGAGGGGCTCAAGAAGCCCCTAATCCTGCCTCATTGCCATAACAAAGACAATCTATTGCCAAATCCAATTATAATTGTAAGCAGAGAGGTTCAAATCCAAAAGGCATATTTTTGAGGGAACTTAATGCAGTCCATCACAAACAGAAAGGATGTGTCTTGAAAATCACTGGGCACTGGTACACATTTTCTATTTCTGACTTTTCTTTTTTTGGTCTTATGCCATCAAAGCTGTAGCTCTTGAAAAGAGACCGGTGGGGAAGAAAGGCATGGTGTTCTGTAACGTCTCCACAGTAGACTGACTTGAGTCCTTGTAATAAAGTGAAGGGTTTCATTATGCTTTGCTGTGCTAAAAGACCTCTGATGTCCTTCTCCTGGTGTGATTTTCATTATAGCTCTTTTCAAAGTGCTTGAATTGGGATTAGTTGCTGGATAAGAAACTTCTAGCTCTTTGAGTCCCGGGCACAATTTTTATCTAGTCTGAAATGCAGAATTCATAACTACATTGAGTCCTTCAAGAACTGGGCCACCACGACCTTAAATGTCCCTGAAGAGGAAGACATGGACCTTAATAATACCACAACCCCAAAAGAAGTCTCGGGATTAGACCCAAGTCAATTCTTTTCACCAGAAACAGGACTGAAATTGGCTGGCATGGTGTGACCAGGCAAGGTTATAGGCTATTGGAATGAAGTCTCTCCACTTGGCCTATGCATGGTCATGGACGAGTGTGACAACACAAGTTCTAGGATAGTACTGTCAGCGTATTGAAAGCAACTTCATGAAAAATATCCGACTGGTCAAATGATCTTTTGTGGCAAAAGGAATGCCCACAAACAATTGTACCTGCTATGAGGTTGTGGACTTTCACAATAGGTAGTGGGAAAGCCATATGCCTATGCTGTAATATACCATAGTTCCTGTTGACACATTCGGGGTTGGTTACTTTGAAAAGCACATATCCTACGCCCACCTCTTTCATGTTTGAGATAAAAAAGCTAAACCAAGCGTTCGGTCTGAACAAATGAACCTGCATACAGGTATGCTTTTGAACCTGACCTATTTTCTTTTAAGTATATAGTAAAGACCTTATGAGCATCATGAGCTTAAGAAATAATATTAATTGGGTTGGGAGGCTCATGTTTGGGAAGGCAAAAATAAAACAACAACAAATCCTCACTGGCATTGAGTTCATTCCAACCAACAGCAACCCAATAGGCCAGGGTAGACCCGCCCCTGTGCGTCCAAACGTATTTAACTCTTTACCAGTAAAGAGCCTCATCTGTCTCCTGCCAAGCACCTGGTGGTTTTGAACTGCTGGATTAGCAGCCCAAAGCGTAGCCATTACACCACCAGGGCCATTCCAACAAATTTGGTTCGAGTTTCAAGTCTATGATACCACATGCCCAAAGATGGGATGAAAGGGTTTGTGGCTCACATGATAAGGAGAACAAGGTGGCATCTCAAGCTGACCCAACCAGGTGTGAGGGCGCAAACAAAAGACTCTATCTGGAGATTGTATATAGGCCAGGGAGGCAGCTGGAGTGGGAGTTCTGGGCATGGACCAGAACTGTGCTTGCTTGATTGGAACTCCCCGTGGGGACCAACTCAGGGAGCACCCAGTCTCTCTTATCAGCTTGCCCAGAAATGGATCCAAAAACCTTGCCCCCCTACATTGTGAGTCTGTGCTTGGCATCGCCTGGCATTTTGAGAAATGGTCCTTGTTAGCATGGCTGACTCCTGAGATTTCCACAGATGTTTCAGTAAGGCTGTGGTGAGCGATTTTGTTGGTGTCCTTGTGGGGACTCATCGCCATCTTTGTGTTCAGATGTGTAAAGGTTTGCAAGCAGGGTACTTTACCTAACTCATCACTCTACCCAACGGCCAGCAATCCTCGTGTCTAAAATTTCCTGGCACACTAAATTCTTTATTCCTTCTCATTCTTTATTCCTTCAGGAAGTATGTATGTTGCTTTCAGATGGGAAATTAATTTCCTAAGACCCCTTTCAATATGAGATGCTTAGATAGGAGCATAAACTCCCTATATTTCTCTGATTTTAAAATTCATATCTATTGTGGAAAATAAGAAAAGCCCATGAAAGCTTAAAGAATATTAAAAGATAACCATTTATTAACAACTATAAAGCCATATTCCATCTATAGATATTATAGTTCTGCTTTAAACCAGTCTGGTTATTTTTTTACATTTTCTTCAGACTCCCATCCAAAGAGGTAACTCATTCAAATGTGTTCCTTGTGGTTTGTCCCCAAGCAGAAGTCCAGCTGTTTCGGCAGGTGTGGGAATGATGCGGAGTTCCACTGCAGCAGGTGTTAGATACCTTCTCTCCTGGAATCTTCTCTCTCCGCAAGCAGTGGGAGTTACAGAACCTGTTCTGAAAGCCCCATATCTGGGAGCTAGAGATTAAGCAAGAATGATTCGCAGGGCTGAAAGAGGTTGTTTGTTTCTTTAAAATCTCTCCTTCAATCTCTGAGAAGATGCATTTTCTTGGGGACCCTGTCGGCTCAGCTTTAGCATCAGAAGAAAGTGTGAAGGTAATTAGGGAAGATGGGCCGTGTCCCATTTGTTTAAGGTTAAACTGGATCCAGCTTCTGCAGCAGCTCACCTGCCTTATATAACTGCTGTTGCTGTTGTTCTTGTGAGGTACCAGTTCTGACCCATAGGGAATGTATGCACAACAGAACGAACGCTGCCTGGGTCTGCCCCTCCTTAAACGTGTTCTTCTGCTTGAGCTTTTTTGTGGCAGCCACCGTGTTCATTCATCTCCTTGAGAGCTTTCATCTTTTTAATGCTGCCTCTCCTTTACCAAACATGGTGTCCTTCTCCAGGGACCGGTCCCTCCTGACCACATGTCCAAAGTATGTAAGAGGAAGTCTCGCCACCCTTGCCTCGAAGAAGCACTCTGGTTGTGATTCCAAGATGGGTCGGTTTGTCCTTTTCGTAGTCCATGGTATTTTCAAAATGCTTCTCTAGCACCACAATTCAACTGCATTGATTCTATTTCCTGCTTCTTGATTCCATGCCTAACTTTCACATGCATAGGATGCGATTGAAAAGACCCTGGCTTGGGTCAGGCACATCTTCAAATTAACATTCTTGCTTTTCAATGCTCTAAAGAAGACTTAGACAGGAAATTTACCTAATGCAACTCATCTTTTGATCGCTTGACTGCTGTTTCCATGGGCATTGATTTGGGATCCAAGCAAGACAAGATCCTTTGTAACCTTAACTTCTTTCTCCATTTATCATGATGTTCATTATTGGTCCAGCTGTGACGATTTTGGTCTTCTTTAGATGAGTTGTCATCCACACTGAAGGCTGCAATCCTTGATCTCCATCAGCAAGTGCTTCAATTCCTCCTCACTTTCAGCAAGCAAGGTTGATTAAAGAAGGAAGGAGGGGCACAGAGCCTGTTAGAAATCTTCCCATCCCATTTTATATTCAATAGCTTAAAGCTACCTTAAAAATAAGTATCTGCTGGTAGAAGTAGGGTACAGATCTCAGCTTTCACACACACATAAGCTAACCCACTGACATCAGTTCTGACGTATGCCAACCCCAGGTGCCACAGAATAGGGCTGACTTCACAGGGTTTTCTTCGCTGTCATCTTGGCGGAAGCAGGTTGCCATGTCTTGTCTCCATCGGGCTGTTGGGTGAGTTCAAACAGCCAACCTTTCCCTTTAGTAACTGAGAACAAGCTGTTTGCACCTCTCGTGGAATATCTACACCTTTTGGTTGTTTTTTTCTCTTTGTGTAGAGCACAATTAGCTTAGTGATCAAAATAAGGATGCCATTTACACATATCCCTATTTTTATATTCTTATTAATGGAGCCACAAGATAGGCGATTAAAGTCCTTTTTATCTAGAAAGCATTAAGAATGACCTTTACAGTCCCATCCAGATATTGAGGAATAGACGAATGAAGAGCTTTCACACCGCCCCATCCCCACCCCCGGCCCCCATCTGCTGAGTCTACTACCCAAGTTCATATTAACTAGCTCTCAACTAGTTTCTGAGCCACTCAATGGTCTTACCATCTCGTCCATATCTTTCTTCTCATACGCAAAACCAGTATGCCGAACTTGGTCAATGTTTTCTCTTTTTTGTTTATTCCTGGGGGAAATATCTATGTAACAAATCATTTGCCATTTCAACATCATTCGCATGTATCATTTCATGGTATTAGCTATATGTATACTATTTTCAACAATTATTGTTGTTGTCAGTTGCCATTGAGTCTGTTCTGATTCATCGCATGCAACCCTCCACCCAACAGAAGCTAACGCTGCTGGGTCCTGCTGGGTCCTCACAACACTGACATCTCGGAGGCCGTTGTTGCAGCTACTGTGTCCGTCCATCCTGCTGAGAGCCTTCCTCTTTTTGCTGCCCCTCCAACTTTACCAAACATGATGTCCTTCTTCTTCAGGGACCGGTCTCTCCTGATAACACGGCCAAAATGTCTGAGATGAAGTTTCCTCATCCCACTTCCAAGGAGCATTCTGGCTCTAGCTCCTCCAGGACAGACTTGTCTGTTCTTTGGGCAGTCCGCAGGACTTGCAACGTTTCTCTCCAGCACCACATCAATTCTTCGTCAGTCTTCCTGATGCAATGTTCGACTATCACATGCATGTGAGGCAACTGAAAATACCATGGCGTAGGTCAGGCCCAGCTTAATCATCAAAGTAACATCCTTGCTTTTCAACACTTTCAAGAGACCCATGCAGCACATTTATCCAAGGCAATACCTTGCCTGATCCCTTGACTGCTGCTTCCATGAGCATTGATTATGGATCCAAGCAAGATAACACTCCTTGACAACTTTCATCTTCTCGTCACTTATCATGAAGTTGCTTATCGGTGCAGTTGTGAGGATTACCATTATCCATTTCCAGTCTCCCTTAACAGAAGTTCAGACTTTAAAAATTCTACTTCTGTGCTGACTGTGGCACCTCCCGATGTGTGTGCCTCCAATCATGTGTCTTGAGAAGCCTGGCACACAGCCCAGTGGTGGTTCTATATCTATGGTTTCAAAGCCCTGGAGGAGATAAAAAGGAAACTATTCATTTGTACTGCATTCAGAGTCCACATGTTTGACCCTAGAGCCCCATACTTTGGGCTTTTTAAAAGCCAGGCTGTCCTTGTTATTGCTGTTAGGACAATGAGTCCATTCAGACTCATAGCAGCCCTACACGACCGAGTAGAACTTCCTCATAGACTTTTCTAGGCTGTAGAATTAAGACCCACTCATCTTCACTTAAGGAGCCTTAAGTTACATTGTGCTGTAATCACAAGGTTGGCAGTTCAAACCCCACCAGCTGTACCAGGGAGAAAACTGGGACTCTCTGCTCCTATAAACATTTACAGTTTGGGAAACCCGATAGAGGGCCACTGTGAGTCAGAATCTCCTCAATGACAGCGGGTGTTGGACTCTTGACAGAAGCGTATTGCCAAGTCTTTCTCACAGGAGCCAATGAGCAGACTTGAACCACCAACCATTCATTTAGAAGCCCAATGCTTAACTGTTACACTTCTCTGGCCCCTTTTTCACCATAACGCCAAGCAACATCCCACTCTGGGAAACACCAATGGATAACACTCACTTCATATTCCAACTGCCCTAGTGGGAAAAAGAAAAGAAATGAGTTCAGCTAGACTTCATCCTGGTGACTGGTTTCTAAACCCTCTCAAAGTGACCATGTCTGAATCGTCACCATTCTTTGCTCTGCCTGTTCTAAGTCTGGCACTTCAGAGATTGAAAGTGATAAAAGTCGGTGTAAACTGAAAAGGTTAACTCTTGGACCAGGAAACTGCACAGTTCCAGAATACAGCTGGCTCAAGCAAAGGCTACCCCATCTCTTGGTTATACGAGGAGATATCCAACCCCCCCAAAACTGGATTTCCCCCCCAAAGCTTTGTATTCAAGTTTTTTACAAAATAATCTTATCCCCTTCAAAGTCCTCTCCATTACATCTGATACATTTGTCAAATGTGTGATCCCATTCTTGTAAACATTTTTCAAACTCATCTGTCTGGATGACTGACAGCACCTCCCTCATTTTTTTGGTTTGGTTTTTTTCCCCGTCACTTTGTCTATGCTGTCAAATCACTGTCCTGTCATGTCCCTCTTCACTCACGGAAACAAAAAGAAGTTGCACAGAGTGAGATTAGGTGAGTCAGGTGTGTGGGGCAAGAGAGGCATGCTGTTTTATGCCAAAAACTGGCACACTGAGATGGCTGCGTAAGCAGGTCCAGTGTTGTGGTGACAAAACCAGAACCCCATCTGCCACAAATTGGGCCTTATTTGTTGCACACTGTAACGCAATCTTTTCAGAACCTCTAAATAGAAAGTTTGATTAACAATCTGAGCTGGTGGAATGAACTCCAAATGCACTAAGCCCTCACGTCAAAAGAGCAAATGAACATCATCTTGATCTTTGATTTCACTTGACGAGCGTTTGGGGGGCAAGGTGATGGCGTCTTCCACTGGCTTGATTGATGTTTGGTTCTGGGGTCATAAGAATAGCAGCATGTCTCGTCACCTTGGGGAAGAGTTTGGGTCGCTCCAGAACTGTTCTTTTAAAACACAGCATATTTCCAGTCAATGCGTTTTGCTGGTCAGTCAGAACTCGAGGCACACAGTTTGCAGCGACCCTTCACATTCTCAAATCTTCCACTAAAATTCCCTAAAGCGAGCTCCAGAATAGTTCCAATAACTTCCCCATCTCTTCAATGGTTCATCGTTGGTCTTAGAGCACAAGTGCATGAATTTTTTTTGACATTTTCATCCATTAGGGAAGTTGACAGATGTCTACAGTGAGGTTTGCAACCAAACAACCTATCACCTTTTTGTAAACAACAACAACAAAAACCCCACTTGTACACTTGAGCTTTTCCCATAGCGCTGTCCTTATAATCTGTGTTCAACATCACAACAGTTTCTGAGCTTTTCCCGGGCAGGAAACAAAATTTTACAGCCACAGAATGTTTTCTTACATCGGCCATCACAAAAAACAAGGTTCCAGCGAAACTGCTTTTAGGAAACCATTCACTGTGACCAGAGAGAACCTTCCCAGGTGATACCACTGGGTGCACTAACTCAAGACAAGTTACTCGTTGTTTGTGGGGAAAATGCATACTAGGAAAGTTCCATTCAGGGGAGCTTTTTATGATTTGGGAGGGGGGGCGGTACCCCCTCATAATTCTCTGCCTTGGTACCATTCTCAAACTTGCTCCCCCCATTGGTATTTAGCAAGTTCACCATCAGGAGCTCCATTCCCTTGGATGTGAGCAGAAGCACCAGACACTTAAACACATGCAAATGTGGACCTATTTAAATCTTCCACTATCTGGAGTTACAATTCTCCACTGATTTTTCCTTATTCCTCGGGCTTAGTGAAAAGAAAAAGGACAAACAAAACCATTACAGTGCACGTGTCCTTATATACAAGACAGCACTCTGGTGGTTCAGAGGTTAAGCATGTGGCTGCTAACCCAAAGGCTGGCAGTTCAAACCCACGAGCTGGTCAATAAGGAAAAGATGCAGCAATCCGTGACCATAAAGATTTACAGCTTTGGAAACGCTATAGCGCAGTTCTACTCTTTCCTATGGAGTTTCTATGAGTCAAAATTGACTCGGCAGCCTTGGATTGGATTTATATATAAAATCTTTCCCTCATGGGAACATTGAGGGTAGCAACAGAGTAAAGGTGAAGAAGAAGGCGAAACTACCAGGCAGAATAGACTATGATGGACAGATGCGGAGGAAAAATACATCATGCTATGACAGACCTGCATGTTAAGGAGCAGACCAGTTCTGTGAGTTAGAGACCAGATGAGTGGATCGCTGTAGGGGTTTCCATCCATCCATCCATCCATCCATCCATCCATCCATCCATCCATCCTACCTATCCTTGCCTATTCATCCATTCATCTGAGACTCTCCCATGTCTCCTACAACTAGAGACCTAGCTTTTCCGCATGAGAATGCACTGACACAAAGCATAATGGGCACACGCAGTGGACCATTGTACTGTTTGCTGCTACATAAATTTTCCCAAGAGCACTCCCCACATGCTTCCCCTTTCTCTAAGCTTCTTTGGTTCCTCCTGCAGACATAGTTCATTGCCTAACACGGGCGTACGTGGCTTTACAGTAAGTAAGCGACCCAGCAAAAACAATCGTCTCCACCACCATTGAATACCGTGCTTTATGCTGAATTATGTCAACTACGGTCAGTGAGAAGCCAGGATGTTTCAGCTAGGGAAAACTCCATTTGGCATGAATAAAGAATGTGCACCCAAAGAATGCTAAGATGAATACACAATTAGGCCACATATGGTTTCCAAAACTTAGAAAAGCTGATCAGAGGCAAGATGCATTCAATCCTTGGTGTGCTTATAAAAAGTAGGAACCGGCGGGGAGTGAGGGTGGGAGTTAGTATCATTCAATTGTGGATGTAATCTACAATCGCAGAGGCATTACCCTTTTTGTGAAATGTTTGTATTTCAAATTTGTGTGAGAATGTCATTTCTACATCCAATCTTGTTCTTTTATGTTGATATTAGTCTCTCCTTTCAGCCTCACAATAGAACATATCTCCTAGATGCACTGTCCTACCTGAAGAAGGTAAATATCATCACTGTTGCCCTGGGGGTCCAGAAAGCTCATTTGCTTCATCATGGTTTACATAAGAAAAAGCACAGGTACAAAATTAAATAGGATATATACTAGATGATGTGGGTCATGTTTAATTATTCTCCTAAGTGTGGTTATTCGAGACTTCACCTCCTCATGTGAATTCTGGATGCAACTCAATATACAAGGGGCTGGGCGGGGAGTGAGGGGAGTTTCTAAAAATTCATGGGGGAAAAGAATTAAGGTGAAAATGTTCCTCAAGTGTTGGAAGGTCCCTTATCTACTTTATAGAGCTGTCCACATGGGTGACCATCTATCATTTACATTGTTTCCTTTTGTTCAAGTTGTCATGCCCTCTGAAAGATAAAAGGTATCTAATATCAAACATTTGAAAACTTCTTTTATGAAAAGTCAAGATCTTCACCCACACATGTCTGCATAAATCATTCCTTACATGATATACTCATGTGTTTTCCATTTAGTGGGCACCTGTTCTATTTAGTCCTCTTAACAGCACTGCATAGCAGATATTCCTACCAAAAGAAAGAGTCACCTCTAAGGAAGTTATCTAATATGCTCAAGTATGTGCATGACATATAGGATCTCCACCTACCACAGAGAAGCTGGTTTCACATGGCAAGGAGCTAAGACAGCACGCCAGGCCTCTGTTATCCTCCACAAGTAACACAAGAACAATCAGGAAGTAATGCTCTACATTCAGTCCTGTTTTAAATTAGTGACAGAGAAGGCATATCATTGGCATGAGTTTCCTGCTAGGTCCAATCATTGTAGACATGAGCACATTGCCAGGCGGAGGTCCTGTATCCATGTTGTGATCAATGGACAGACAACCACGATTGGAAGCTGCAGCCACAGTATATAGAAGTGCAGTAGAGTTAAAGAAGCTTCCCATAGTGAGAGGAATGGTGGCCCCTAGGAAGAGTGCATTGTTGTTAAATACCTAAGCACACACACCCTAATAAAACAGGAATTTGATTTCCTTAAGATCTTCCCATTGAGAGGCGAACCCATGTCCCTTTCACTTGAAGCTGGTTCAGTTTATACTTGACCGAGAAAATAGACGGTCCACTTACTACTGTAAAGAATTTAACTGGCTGCCTTCAAATCGTATTGCACAGGATACTCAGTCCTGAAACCAGTCACCACACTGCAACAAAGTCCAAAGAGTTCGGCGGAAGACATCTATGGAGAGGAACCGAGGCCTGGGCGCATCTTCAGTTGCACTTGCAGCCAGCAGCTGGGCCCAATACGACAGCCAGGCAAGACATCGTGGACGTCGATCTTCAGCACCATCAAGCTGGCCCAGCAGATACTGCAGGACAGGAGACTAGACTTCCTTGCTGAGCACTGCATGGTTGTGAGCTGATGATTGTCTTATATGTTGAGCCATTAACCTTGGAGACATCTGTTATATTACAGTAGATAACTAGGACAACCAGGGTCACCAAATTTTTACTTTGCCTTTGCCTTGAGTCCAAAAACTTGGGCTACTGGCTTTTCTGAGAACCCGCTGAGTACTCAGAACTATGCTAAGCACATTGTAGTGGTGCAATAAATATTTATGAAATAGTCGAATTATGCATTCAGAAGGTATTATCATCACTTTGTCAATGGATACTTGGCACAAAGAACTTAAGTGACTGGCAGAAGTCGGTCTTAGCCTGAGCTGGATAGAAAAGATTTGCATAACCAAGTTGAATGCATTATCTTTCCGGACCTTCAGAATAGGCTTTATCCATTGAGTCAAATTCAGTATTTCTTTTCAGTCATGGAATAATAAGATGGGTAGTGATGAATACTTTCTGAGCTTTGAAAAGCAGCACGTTATAATGCTTGGAAGAATAGGCAGTAAACCATTAAGAGTGGTGAACTTTGGAAATTAGGTCTTGGAGTTTGGAGAAGCAATTGATTTCTACCCTTGAACCATTTTTATTTCTTGCAGTGAACATGCATTACCTTGATACTTTGGAATAGCAACCAAATAGGCCCAGTAAGGAAATGCACAAAAACAGTAGCATCAATGGACTTGATTATGAGGTTTTATATTGTCATGTACCGCCTAAATCACACACTGATAGCAAAATGATAATCCATGACAGTGGGCAAGGAGGAGGTGTGGTGGTGCAATGGTTAAGCGACCAGCTGCTGATCAAAAGGCTGGTAGTTTGAGCCCACCCTGTGGGTGCATAGGAAGGCCCGGAGACCTGCTCCTGTAAAGTTTGATGGTATTTTGTGCCTTTGAGTCTCTCCCAACCCATAGGACAGCGGAATTGCCCCGGTGGAAGTTCCCAGGCTGTAATCTTTACAGGAGCAGTCCCAAGGTGTGTCCCGTGGGGTTGAACTACCAACCTCTCAGTTAGCAGCCAGGTGCATTGTACTGCCAGGGCTCTTCCATAACGATGACAGCCTTGCGGACCTATGGAGTCTCTCTGAGTCAGAGTCAACTGACAGGGACTCAACAACAGTTCCCCCAAATTTTGATTTATACTCTTTGGTCCATTAAGATCCCCAATTTTATCTAGCAGGAAAAAAAATAGTTAAAAAAAATCACTGCATATTATATGGCTGCGCCACATAACACTAATTATCACATGAGCCAAGCCTCAGGTTCTCCCACGAACAGGAGGATCACACATCTGGTCGCCCACTCCCCGGCAGTATCTGGAAGCCAGTAAGAGCTCAGGGAAGATGTTGCGAAGGACTCGCTGTTTAAACAAAGCCTGGTCCTCTCGCTGCTTTTGTCCTGACAGAGTCATGTTTCCAGGAAGAGGGCCTGGCAACACACCCAGACTCCGGCTTTGGTGATTAAGTGGGAAGAGGGTAAGAGCCCATTTACGTCTGCTCAAGCATCGCTGAGGGATCCGAAATCTTTGCTGCTTCCAGCGCCTGTCTACTTACGTAAGCCAGAAAATTAGTTAATGTGGTACTTCAGAGTCCCTGCGGTTATAACTGAAAATTTTCTCTGACACAAGATTTCAGGATATTCACACTTGGCTCCCTGATTTTCCTATCAGTGGGTTGAGTAATTTTTCAGCCCAAATTATAAGTTTTCAAAGACCAAGCATTTTGTTCATTCGCTTATATATTCATCCTATAGCTAAAACGTAGGTGCTCCTTGACAGGCCTTCTACTCCTTCTACTGAAGAAAAAGGAAGTTGAAAGAAAAAATAATGAGCACTTCCTATTCTCAACAAAACTTGTCAGATGATGATTTCTATCTGCCATGCGACTCTGTTAGTTGCTAACGTGGCCATCCTGGCTGGCTTCTTTCCTGATAACAGGACTTCTTCACCTCTCTGGTACACCCATGTTCCTATTCTCTCTGATCTTCCAGGGTCACACACACACACACACAGGTACACCCATGTTCCTATTCTCGCTGA
>NW_022106189.1:38814421-38836646 GCF_000313985.2 Echinops telfairi
CACACACACACACACACACACACACACAGGTACACCCATGTTCCTATTCTCGCTGATCTTCCAGGGTCGGCATGGCCACTGCAACACACACACACACACACACACACACACACACACACAATTCATCGGCTTTAAATGCTAGTCTACAGTGATTTCTTTAAGGCTTTCATTTTGAATACAAAAACAAAACAAACAGCAACATTAAAACAAAGGTCTGGGCTTGAATGCTGAAGGTAAACCAAAATGCGCCAACATTTGTGACTAATCTGTGGCCTTAGATACGTGGTGATATCCCCATCCAGACTCTAAAACTCAGCATCTCAGGGACTACGTATGCATTGCGTATGCTTTCCATGCTGTCAAATTCCCATTTGGTGGGTGCAATGGCATGATATCTGGGATCTGATTGAAAAGACTCAAGCAAAACCTATTAGGGGTGGGGGCTCACTCACTACCATCCAACTCATAGCAACTAAGATGGGAAAATGTGCACGTTTGTAGGATATGAAGATGATGTGTGGATTATGTCCCATTGCTATTGTGTTTACAGAACTAAGAATAACATAATATTTGCTATTCTGCCCTTTGTCTGGTGTGTGACAGTAATAACCTACACAAATCAGGTTATACAACAATAACTTTTAATCATTGCTGATCTTCCCATCACCATAAGCAGAAACCTACTACTTCCCAGGTAACTGCTAATAGCTAATTTATATATTTTCTAGGTATTTCCAGATATTCCATATATATTTATATATAGGAGAGGTCTTCAAAAAATTAATGGAAAATGGAATGAAAAGATCATGGAATGCAATTCAATTAATTTCCCCACAAACTTAAAAAAATTAATTATGTAGGGTGAACGTTTATCAGGCAGATCATCAGTTTTACATTCAACAATCCATCTACATTTTGATTCACCTTGTTGATTACAATCCCCTCAACCTAACCTCATTTATCGCACTTCTTCCCCATGTTTCCTCATTTCCATTCCTCCTTCTTTCTGAACCCTTCTGAACTTTGGCCTTAGATCAATGCTCCCCTTTTGATCTTATATGGTTGATTATTCTGAGGCTTGCATACCCCTCTTGTGTGTGCTTCCCTTTATAGTCTATCTATTATTTGCCTGGAGATGGAGCACCAGGGATGAGTTCAATTCAGACCCAAGGGTGTCTAAGGACCATCGCTTTGGAGGTTCCACTAGATTCTATCTGGCCAGTCAGGCTGGTCTCTTCTATAATCTTGAGTTTTGTTCCCCATTTCCCCCCTATTCTATCTTAGAGCTCCCAAAGTAAACCTTTGCAGGCACCATCTCATTCTACTGGTTTCAGGTTCATGGACACTGATACTCATGTGATCCATTGGTCCATTCAGTCTCATAGTGACCCTGTAGAGGGAGAGTAGACATGCCTCTATTCAGAGACCTGGTGGTGTTGCCAGGTAAGTGTTGGGCTGTAATAATCACCTGTTCGAGCCCACTGGCTGCTCCTCAGGAGAAAGTTGAGGCTACCTGCACCAGTCACAACCGATAGTCTCAGGAACTCTGCATAGTGTCACAATGAGCCAGAGTCAACTCGACGGGCTTTTGGGTTCAGGTGGGTTGAGCCCCCTTTAGAAACCGCAAACTTTAAGATTACATGCTCTCTGCAGAGCCTCCCAAGCAGAAGAGTAAGTAGATAATGACAAGCAGTCCCTCACCACTGCATATGCACACATGTGATTCCAAAGACCATTCTGCTCTCCTTCCTGCCTTATCACCATTGACATTCATTCTTGAAACCCTGGTAACGTTGCCTCTAGCAAAAGTATGGAGACGGAGGTTTACATTTCGAAACCTCGGTCCCTCACTAAGCAGAGGTGATTAACAGAGTCTCGGAGCCCTGGTGGCGTTGTGGGGTTACCCAGTGAGCTGCTAAGCACAAAAGTCCAGTGGGCTCTGAGGGATAAAGAAGGGGCTGTCTGCTCCTGTAAAGATTTCATTTCAAAACCCAAAGGAGGTCTACTCTATGCTTACAACCCCTAGGAATTGGAAGCAACTCGATAATAGTAGTTTTGTTGTTTGTTGTTTGGGACCCAAAGAGTGGTGATTGTTGAGATAGTACAATGGAAGTATTCACCGTGCCCAGCATAAAAATATCTCAAAGTATGAACATATGCACTATGTGTTCAAAAATCATGTTATTTTCCTTCCATGTAGCTGTCCATCACTTAATGTTTGGGGCGAATTCCACAAAGGTGACATGATTCTATAGGTGGCATTCGGGGCTCTCTTATCATCGCATCTGAATGAAGATCTAGTCTCAGGCCCTTCCAAGAGCCAATTTTGGTGCCCAATTTAAGAAAAAAAGAAGAATATGAAATGATCATTACCAAACCATGTACAAACAGGTGTGATATTTAGAATGAGAAAAACAAAAATGACCTATAAAAATCTGAAAAGCACTATTATCACAAGATCTGGAAACCTATTCTTTTTTATTATTTGCCTGACCTGCTAACACAGTTCAGGTAAACCCTAACCTAAAACACCCTGTTCTTTTGTTTTATTGTCATTTTTTGCTCCTGCATGTTCTGACTGCTTTCTCGTGTGACAATGTATAGGTTGGTTTCTCTTGAAAGAAGAGAATTGTTTCTGACTCTCCTCTAGCCTGGTTGAATGAATTATTTGTTTTGATCACTGGTATGCATAAAGCCTGTAACTTCACCTACACATGTGCCTTCTGTTTGTAGGACCTCTACAGGTGTGTGCCTTAAAACTATAGAAATCTCTATTTCACACTGCTTCCAACAAAACAAAAAAAATTTTTAACCATAGAGTGTATTTTGCGTTAGAGTGGAGAAAAGGAAAAACAGAAAAAGAGCGATTAGCTAAGCATGCCTGAGGTGGCACAGCTGGCCGACTCCTGAGCTGGGATCCCACCCCAGACAGCTGGCATCCATTACGCGGCACACTCTGCCCAGCCTCTTGCTGCACGAAGCCTACCACCCCCATGCTGCATGCCTGATATCTTGATCAACCGTCAAGAGAGGACGGGCGAGCAGAGAAGACAAATGAGCACACGTGGCGCATTTGCAATGTACCAGGCTCCTCTGTTTGAAACCCTTCTTTATCTCATTTCCGCCTCAGACAAAAAGTCGGTATCATCTTCCCCCCGTTTCCAAATAAGGAAAGTCTGGTTGAGGGGGTCAAGGTTAACTAACAGAGAAGCAAAGGATGGGTCCCAAGTCGATGCTCTTTCCATCAGGTAAATCAGCTTCTTCACCATGTAGGAGAAAAATGTGGTGTCTGAGCCCTGATGGGATAGTGGCCTATGAGTTGGGCTGCAAACCACCGGTCAGTCCTTCAAACCCACAAGTTCCTCAGCACAAGATGCGGCTGCTCCTCATCTGAGACTTGCCGTCTCAGAAACCCCCTGGGGCAGTTCCACTCTGTCCTGGGAGTCGGAATCGACTCGCTGGCCATGAGTTTGGAGAGTTTGGGAGACAGATTGTCAAACCCTCTGCTATGGAATGGACTCCGGCTCTTGGAGACCCTATCGGACCGAGCAGAGGCCCCCATCGTGTTTACCAGCCAGAATGTCTTTAAAGAAGCAAACTCAAAACCCATTTGCATGGTCCCCCATCTGCATTAAGCCTCCAGTGGAGCCCCGCTAACTGGGGACCAGGGATGGGAACAAGCTTGTTGTCCGACAAATGCACGGGCGGGTGGATGACTGCAGTTACAGTTTGGTTAGGATGTGGCACATTGGCATCATTTGATCTCTCTTTGGATCTATTGTCGATTTGTTCCAGCTTTTTAAACATTTTCTGCTTTCTTTTCACTGAGGTTCTTCTCTATTTGATTTGGTCTTTGTTGTCGGGTTGTTTTTTTGGTTTGATTTTGTATGTTTTCTGTTTATGAAACCCAAGATAGGTAAAGCTACAGAGCCAGCAAATGAATCAATGATTTCCTAGGGGCATGACAGGGGAGGTTGATGGGATATGGGGAACTAACAACGATGAAAACCAGAAAGAGGAAATATCCTAAAGTTGACTGTGGTGACGATTATACAACTCTTTTGAATAGGATTAAAGTATTGAAATGGATAATCTGTGAATTATATGTCATTTAAACGGTTAGAAAAATAAGAAATAAGGAAGGAAGGAAGGAAGGAAGGAAGGAAGGAAGGAAGGAAGGAAGGAAGGAAGGAAAAGAAGGAAACCACTTTCTTTGTTTTTCCTGCAGAGCAGGAGGTAGGTTCAAACCACTGATCTTTCTGTTAGCTTCCTAAAGCTTTAACCACTGTCTCGCCCGGGCTCCTAGTGAATGGAGCCTTTCAAAGCAGACTGACTTCCTCACCCAAACCCTTGTGCTGGTTCTGTTCTCTGCCAGCCTGAAAGGCGATCACTGAAGGCAGGCTTAGATTTTGCTGCGCCCAACCCTTCTGACTCTAGGCTAACCCAAGGGCTCAAGGGCTCATGGGACAAGCCCATGTTGGTAACGAAGGAAAAGAAAGCATTGTGGGTAACGGTTGCACATCGGAGTATTCACAGAGAACATGTGTTTGGGGTTCAGGTCTACCACGTGTTCTGTGTCTTTGCCTGTGTCAGGCACTAAGGCATTTCTAGATCCCTCCAAATCATTTTGTCAATCTTAAGAAACTGTTTTCATTCTCCTAGAATCTAGATTTCTAGATGGGGGTCTTTCGATATCCTTCTGAATGGAACCCTGGTGGTGTTGTGGGTATGTGCTGGGTTGATAACCGCAAGGTCAGCAGCTCAAAACCACCAGCTACTCCAAGAGAGAAAGAAGAGGCTTTCTACTCCCCAAAAGAGTTATAGTCTCTGAAACCCACAGACAAGTCTACCCTGTCTTATAGGGTCTGTACACTTGGAATCACCTGGATAGCAGTGATTTTGTTAGTTTGGTTGGTTTGGGACCTATTGAGTCAAGCATGTAGAAGGAACGGTTTTCCTAATTTCATCTTCCAGTCAAATCATCTAGTTTAGCTTTGCCTTAGGCATTAGGTTCTTTGGGAGAATTTCCAATGACCTTCAAGAGACTAAGCTACCTGGACATGGCCTTCTAACATGTTCTCCTACTGCCCTCTGCAGGGCACCTTCCCAATACCTCTGCCAAGTTGACACTGTCCACTTCAACAACCTACCCAATTCAGATCATAGCTGCTCACAGTAAGGATATGCTGTCACACAAATTTTTTGGTGTTTCTCTGTACCTAAAGTTTTGACCATCTCTAATAACATTGGTAGACTATTCGGCACATGAATACACAATACCAATAAAAAGATGAAGACCCTCAAGGAGACGGATTGACACAGAATCTGCAACAATGGAATCCGACACGACAATTGTGAGGGTGGCACGGGACCACTAGGTGTTCCCTTCTGTTGAACATGGTATCACTATTCATGACAACCAACTCAAAGGCAGCTAACAACCACATCAAACATAAAACCAAGTATCTTTGGACGGGTTTGATTTGGACTGTTGATTATAACGGGGAAAAGGCAGCCTTGTTGTTTTCGTAAATATAACTTTTAGGTCCCTGGAGCACAGATGGCTTGTACTCAATCTAGCCAGCGGGGTCACAGTCAAAGAGGCCTGGTAATCTGCATCTGTAAAGATTCCAAACTCACTGTCATCGAGTTGATTCTAACTCGTAGCAACTCTACAGGACAGGGTAGAAGGGCCCCGGAGAGTTTCCAAGACTGTAACACTCTACTGGAGTAGAAAGTCTTGTCTTTCCACTGAGGAGCAGCTAGTGGTTTCAAACTGCTGACCTTGAAGTTAGCAGCCTAATCCATAATCATTATGCCACCAGGGCCATGGAACCCCCTACAGAGCTGTTCTACTATGTTACCCATGGGGTCGCCATGAGCTAGAATTGACCCAATGGTAAGTTTGGGGGGTTATTTGTTTATAGAGGGTGGAGGGGATAAAATAATTTGCAAAATAAATGTGCCACCTCTAGTGCTGGCAGTCCTGTAAATACTGTCAGTGAGAGAATCAGGACCACCCACAGCAGTTGGACCTGAGCGAGGGGAGAAGACGCATCTTTGAGGTTCAGCTACGGTTATCACTTGCTGGAAATAGGCTGTGACCAGCCAAAACCAGAGTTCTCCCATTACTGGGGCAATGGTCCAGGCTGAATGAGGAGGCCCCAGGGATGCCTGCATTCTCTCTGCTCTTGGCGCAGCACCCCGGAACTGAGTAGTTTGCTTTGCTTTGAAGGGGTACTCACCGTGGGCTTTTCTAGAGTCTTAAAGGTACTGGCAGAGAAGAGACTGACTTGCTATGTCAATAGGGAACTCCTCTGGGCCAATCACTTCTAGGGCAATCAGATATCTAGATCTAGGACTCAATAGGAAATGTTAAAAAACCGCTAAAGGCAACTGATCCAACTGCATACTCCTCTTAATCAAGGAAGCTGCACACACGTTTTGTATCGCACTGACACGGTGAGGATTTTAGAACCACACTGAGAAGAATAAGCATTCCAGAACACCTCAGTGTGCTCATGCAGAACCTGCACGTGGACCAAGAAGTAGTCGCTGACACAGAACAAGGGAATATTGACTGGTTTAAAATCAGAAAAGGTGTGCATCCAGAAAAGGTATGCACCAGGGTTGTATCCTTCACCACACTTGTTTGAATGATTGCCTCTTGCTGCACACAGGTTCTGCAGGGGCACACTGAAGTGTTCTGGAATTTCCATTCTTCTGAATGTTATCCATGGTTTGTTAGGATCCATACGGTCGAGTGCCTTGGGATAGTCAGTAAAGCACAAGTAACCATCTTTCTGGTATTCTCTGTTTTCAGCCAAGCTGCATTGACACCAGCAAAGATATCCCTTGTTCCACGTCCTCTTCTGAATCCAGCCTGAATTCCTGTTGATGTATGCTGCAACCATTGTTGAATGATCTTCCGCCAAACTTTATTTGCCCAAGATACTAATGCTATTGTTTGACGATTGCCACAGCTTTCTTTTGAATGGGCACAAACACGGGTCTCTTCCAGTCCGTTGCCCAGGTAGCTCTATTTATTCCTCGGGTTTGCTGCAGCTCTATCGATGGAAGAGCCATGTAGCAGAGCAGACACCTGTTGCCATCACTCATTAAGCACGCTCTCTGTGAGCAGTCTCTTAGTGAAACGAGGAAAGAAGACCCCAAGAGTCATCAATCAAGTGCACTGTCACTCCCCTGCACTTCACTCCCCTCTTAGGTTTGACCTTAGAACCGGACCCAAACCAAAATTAACCAGCAAATGGCCTAAGCGCCCTCCTGTACACCACCACTGTCTTACTGGGCCATCCAGCTTGGCGGGAAAAGGCAAGCTCAGCCTTAGCTTGCCTTGGCTGGAGGCCTTCAGATGCTCCACTCTGAATCTCACCCTCATTCCATCAATCTGCTTCTTCCATCTATCTACTCTGTAGACTAAAATGGGAGGTGGCATTTCTTTGAATAATGACTGCCTGATAATTCCCCACAGGTCCCCAAGCCAGGGGCCCAATCTTTGCATGCACATCTAAAGATCGGTTTCTCTATATTGATATCCAAATAGAGGGTTCCCCAGGAACCCTCTAATAGAAAGTTGAAAAGAAGCCCCACGATGCTGCTCTGTGAATTCGCCGTCCTCAAGAGTCAGAGCTCTCCTTGGTTAGTTTCACAAATCCTAGTTTTACAGACAGAAGGACAGCATCCCTGAGCTAAGAAAACCTGGAGATTACTGTCCTGAAACGTGTCCATCAGCTCTGTCAGCAGCTGCGTGTCCACGGCAGCCAAGCTTCCCCCTTGCGCCCGGAAGAAGTAAGCGAAGCTCTCTTCACAGAAGAAAGAGAAGACAGCATCCCTTCGGACAAATCTAGGCTGGGCTTCCAAGCGGTGGTGGAAGACCCAGAGACAAAGGAGCAGTTGCGGGGAGAAACAGAAGAGGGAAATCGATTTTAAACAGGATTGTCTGAAAGCAAAAGGTTCCACAGTCTGCCCGGAGCTTCGGACACACCTTCCCTTAAAGACAGATGTAGGAAGGGACTCATCTCTCTGCTGGGGGATAGAAATTTCTAACCTGGAGGGGTTGGGGGATCAGGCCGGCAGGAATTCAACACCCAGCTTAGTCAATGGCCAGCCGTATTTTCATTCACCTGCCTTAGCTTTCAATATTCTGTAAATGGAGGGATTATTATTCTGTATTAAACATTATTCTGTATATGGGCAGTGACATTCTGCTTTGGGCCCCCAGCACCGGGCATAGCTGGAAATGGGTGTGCAGAAGGTTTTGGGAAAGGAGAGTATGGGAGTGAGCAACCAAGTACCCTGCCTCTACTTAATACAATCCAGAAATACAGGCATACCTCGTTGTACGGTGACTTGCTTTATGACACTCCACCGATGATGTGAATTTTACGAATTGGAGGTTGGTGGCCTCTCTACATTTTGCAAGTCTGTGGGTGCTGTTTTTTGTTGTTGTTGTTTTTTCCCCCAACAGCGTGTGCTTATTTCATGTCTCTGTCAGATTCTGGTCATTCTAACACTATTCCGAATGCTTTCATAAAGCTTTTGCCCAATGAATAGACTACCAGACACTGTAGAACTGAGACGCACCAGACCCAAGCTGTGGCATTTACAACCACCTTCTGTGCACGCCAAAGCTGAAGCGTGAATACGGAAGTCTGGAGGGGGAAATGGATGCACTTCAAATGTGTTGGTGAAAATACTGAATATAATACCATCGACTTTCCGAAGAACAAACAAAGCTGCCTTGGAAGACGTACAGCCAACTATAGCTTAGAAGCGAGGAGAGTGAGACTTAGTCTCATGTCCTTGGGCCATGTTTGTCAGCAGGGACCAGTCCCTGGAGAAGGACATCATGCTTGGCAAAGTAGAGAACAGTACAATTCCAATACCTACTGACTCCGCACGGTTCCCAAGCCATTCCCAGGATGCTGGCGGTACTTCAGCCCATTGTTGCGACCACTGTGTCAATCCATCTCTTTGGAGGTCCCCCTCTTTTTCATGGCTCCTCGACTTTTCTAGGGCCTGGTCTCTTCTGACTTGAGCTCATCTGTAAATATTCACAGGGATTATTCTGGCCCAACAGCACAAATGGGGGCTGGAAACCCTATTGAGAATGATCCTGGTTTTCTAGAAAACATCAGAGATGTTTCACACCTTGTCTCTGAGGTTGTAATATCAGTCTTGCCAATAAACTGATTGTGGTAATGGACCCAGGTCCACTCAACTGCCAAGTTCATAGTCAGGGATATTTCTCCAAAGGTCATGCTACAATTGTGAGATAACCAAACAGCCCCCTTGCCTGAGTGACCAACGATTTCTTATAAAAACTATCCAGCCCTGCTCTGCAGCTTGCTCCTCACGAGCAAAGGTGACTCTTCAGACACAAACTCTTGAGAGTGGACTCTTGTTTGCCCTTTTCTTCTTACGAATCATTCAGCACTCCCTCAAGTCACACAAAACGTCCTCTCTTCTCCTTCCAACCAAGAGAACCTTCACAGCCGGGCTGGTGTGTCCTCACTGCAGTAAGTCAGTCAATCTATTTTGTTGGATAATGGTGGCAGGCTTGTGTCTGGTGGGTTTTCGCTGTGGGGATGCGGCATGTCTCTTACAAAACCAAAAAAACCTCAAGGCTTTCAACTTACCCCAGACTTGAAGACTAAGGTAAAGGAGTTTGCGCTTCCCCCCAAATGAGGATTAGAGTTGATAAAAAGCCCTTTCTATCCCCTCGGCTGGCTCATCTTCAACCAGCCCGCTGAGTCAGTGGGGCAGCTAGATGCAGGGAAACAGACTCGTCTGTCTGCCACTGCGCGTGTTTGGTTTGGTTTCTCTCTCTGACGCCAGACCTGCTCCTGAAGTGTGTCATTCAGGTCTTTAAAACCCAGCGTTCCCCATCTTTCTAAGCGAACACACCACTGGCTGAAACACCCAAACCCTTCCCTTCATAGTAAACTGTGTATTTGAGAGCGGAGCTGTACTAACCACGTCTCCAATGGTTGCGACCTTTCGGAAGTAGATCACCGGGATTTCCTGCCAAGGCGCCTTTGGGTGGGTTTCCATCATCTTAGCAGCCAATCACTTAAATGTTGGGGCCACCCAAGAATGCTCGTCTCTGATTAAAGCTACTTGGATGTTTGGCGTTTGACACCCATCCTTCATTGCAGAGCCAGGGAGGCTCTTTCTAGTCATTCAGAAACCAAAGCCAACTCCTTGTCTTCGAGTGGACTTGAACTCACAACAACCCTACATGGCAGAGTAGAACTGTTCCATAGGACTTCCAAGTCTCTAAGTCTTTACAGAGGCAGAATGCCTCATCTTTATCCCACAGCACTGGTGGATTCAAACTACTGAATTTTCGGTTAAACCCCACCCCCCATGCTTAACCCACTGCATCACCAGGAATCTGATCACTCAAGGTCCTCCTAAAATAGCATCTCTTTAGAGACAACTTTCCCTACCACTCAAGAACGAGGCCACCTCCTCCCGGGCAAGCAATAGTATGGGATCATGTTTGATTGTCTCCTGAGAACATTTCACATAAGAAACGCCTATTCCGTTATCATTTACACTATCTTAAGTCCTTGGTTATCCTCTGTCTCCCCAATCCACCACCTTCTAAATCTAGTATTTTAAGTTTCATGAGAGAAGCTGCTTGGTCTAAGTCAGCTAGCTCATGAGTCTGCTGCACATTTGTTAAATGAGAGCCTCACCTCTTCAACCAGGCTTTGTGCCACAGCTGGTTTATGCATCACTCTACCAAACGAAATGGGCAAGATCTGTGAACTCAAGTCGAGCTATGAGGAAAAATATCTTTGAAGCAATTGTTCCGAGGTCACCAAGAGTCACCCTTGTTAAAGAGCCCATTTTTAACGACATTAAAACTTTATAGATAGGGTTGACTGAGCCTTCATCATTCCCAGCAATACTATAAAAAGGTCTAGAGGTCTAGGCAATGATACAATTCATGAGCATTCCTATGACGCTGATCATTATTCGGTAACACAATAGGGGCTGCACCTCTAGACCCACAGGTACATGAGTTCAACTGCAAATTCTGTTCATTCCTAGCTAATTTCCCATCACATATAGCTTATCTTAGAAGCTATTCACATTGGGAAATTCTTGGAATGCTCTGGAATAGGATAGGTGAGCTCTGTACATGTTAGCTAGAATCATCATTTTTAAGCATTACCATCATCAAAATCTGTGTGGCAAATGTTTTGCCTCAAGATTGTTTGAGTCCCAGAGCTTCACAGAGGAGATGTTCTCTGGAGCCTGGAGACACAGGCTGAGAGGCAATCTTAGAGGATTGTTGAGTTCAGGCTCAAAAAGCTTGGCGTTTCACCATAAGGCAAGTGGTTTTGCGAGGCAAAGGAGCTTGGTGATAGTGTGGCCTTGGAGTGTTTCAGGCCCTATGTTCTTGGCTTTACTTATTTGCTGTTGTTAGGTGCCACTGCGTTGGTTCTGGCTCATTGTACATTGTATGTACCGCACAATGAAACACTGCCCCGTCCTCACAAAGGTGGCTTTGTTTGAGTCCACTGCTGTAGCTATGCCAATCCGTCTTGCAGAGGGGCTTCCTCTTTTTTGCTGCCCTTCTACTTTACGAAGCAGGATGTCGTTTCTCGGGGACTGGTCTCTCAAGATAACATGTCCAAAGTACCTGAGACAAAAATCTCACCATCCATGCTTCCAAGGAGCATTCTGGTTGTACTTCTTCTAAAATAATTGTGTGTGTGTGTGTGTGTGTGTGTGTTGTTTTGGCCATCTATGGTACTTTCATGTTCTTCACCAGTACCATCGTTCTCGTTTGGTCTTCCTTATTCGTTATCCAGTTGTCCGATGCATTTGAGGAGGTTGAAAACCCCAGGGCTTGGACAGGCCATTTAGTCCTCAGAGCAACATCTTTACTCCGCAACAATTGATAGAACTCTTCTTCAGCAGGTGTACCCTGGGCAAGATGCCATTTGATCTCTTGACTGCTGCTGCCATGAGCATCAACTGTGGAGCCAAAAATACAAAATCCTTCACAACTTCAAATTGTCTACATTTATTGTGAAGCTATCTATCGGTCCAGTTGTGAATATTTTGGTTTTCTTTACATTGAATTGTAAGCCACATTGAAGGCTGAAATCCTTAATCTTCATCAACAAGCGCTTTAAGTCCTCACTTTCAGCAGGCAAGGTTGTGTCCGCTGCATATCATAGGCTGTTAATAAGCCTTCCTCCTATCTTGATGGCATCTTCAGAGACTTTATAAGGCTTTAACATCTAATGCTCCTTATGCTGTCTAATATCTTGAGTTCTTTCATATTCTAGGGTAAGGATGATGTATTGTACAGCCCTGTACCTTTATAACACTATATAATACATCATTATTATTCTACAACAGTACAAGCCAGTACAACAATAAACATGGAATTTTGTAAGTTTAGTCAATATTTATTGAATAAAAAAAGTTCCTGGAAAAGTTAACATCTTTACTTATATCTCCTTAGGAAGTGTCGTTTAAAAAAATTATTCTCCTTGTTCCCTTGACTCCTCATCCCCTTTATCTAAGCGGGTACCTTTTAAAATTGTAAAGAGTGCTTAATATTGTTGTCAATACTACACAAAGTGATCTGTAGGCCTAATGCTATACCAATAAAAATCCCAACCGTCTTGCTTGCAAAAATGGATGAAACAATATTAAAGGCTATGTGGACTGGCGAGACTCCAAATAGCTCATGCAATGTTGAAAGAGTAGGAGGACTCATGCTTCCTGATATATTGAAATATATTCTACAGCTACATTAATTAAAACAACTGCTGTAAGAGAAGACACAGACTAGTGGAACCGAACTTAGAGTTCAGGACTAAGTCCACACATTGACAGTCAGCTGATATTTGACAAGGGTGCTAAATCCATTCAAGGGGAGAAGAAGAGTATCTTCCATAAATGGTACTAGGGAAACTGAATTTCCATACACAGAAAAATTAAACAGGCTCTAGGCCTCATACTAAGCACAGAAAACAAATTTGATATAACTTAAGGGCCTATATAACATGAAAACTAAAACCATAAAATTCTTAGGAAAAGAGCAGAGGCAATGTTATTGAATCTCGCTTTCAATAATGGATCACCTAATATAATAAGACAAACAGCGAGAGATAAAATAAATAATGGGACGTCATGCATATTAAAAACTCTGTTCAACCCAAAAGTGAGGAGAGAAACTATCAACTGGGAGACTATCTTCAGAAACCAAATATATGACAAGAATCTAATAAGCAATATATATATAAAACTTTGATAACAACAGAAAGATAATCTAATCATAACGTGGGCAAAGGTCCTGAGTAGACATTTCACAAAGAGAACATTCAAATAGCCACCAAACAAATGACAAGATAGGCTATTAACTGTCAAAAACCAAAAGCCAAACACTACTATTAAATCATTTTCAATTCACAGCAACCCTATAGGACAGGACAGAACTGCTCCTACGGGTTTCTGAGACTGTAATTTTCACAGGAATAGAAAGCCTTATCTTTCTCCCTCAGAGTAGCTGGTGGTTTTAAACAGTCAGAGAGAGGCAAATCATGTTAAAATCCTATTTTATTCCCACTATAATGGCTAAGATGAAAATAAATAAATAACTGAAAATAACAAATGTTGGTAAGGTGTGGAGAAACTGTCAGCTTTATCCTTTGCTGCTAGAAATGGAAAATATTATAGCTGCTGTAGAAAACTGTGTGTCTGGTCCTCAAAAAATTAAAAATAGAGCTATCACATGACCCAGAAGCTTCATTCAAGTATTATCCAAAAAAAAAAAACCCCTAAACGAAAAGAGTCAGAGATGTGTCCATTACAGCATTATTCATAGTAACGGAAAGATTAAAACAATTAAATGTTCATCAAGAGATGAATGAGTAAATAAAATGTGGTACAATAAATCCTGCTCAGTCAGTAGAAGAATTAAAGTCTAGATACATGGATTGAGCTTAAAGACATTGTGCTGAGTGAAAAAAGTCAATTACAAAAGGATAATTGTATGACCTCCTGACATAAAAATACAAGAAAAGGAAATTGCATATAGAACAAAGTTTATTAGTTGTTACCAGGGCCTGGAGAGAGGTGGGGAAGAGGGTTAATGGTGAAGAAAAAAATAAGTGCATTGACTAAAGTTAAAATCACACAGTCAATTATTATCATTGCTGCCAATAAGTTGTACACCTATAAAAAGTTGTTGACAAGAGATGTTTATTTAAAATTACTTTTAAAATATAAATAAGTGCTGAGACTACTTAGATGCAATAAAAAACTTCACAGGATTTACTTTCATGCTTTGAAGGCTTAGGGTCATGGTTTCACAGTACATTCTAGTTAATTAACCTAATAGCAAATCTAATGCTTCTTTTCTACTTTTTAGATCATTAGGCATTACCTGGAGTCTTAAAACCTTATAAGCAGCCAGCCAAGGAATGAAAATTGGTCTCTACTTACCTGGAGCAACATAAGAAGCAAAACCAAGAACAGAAAGAAGATAAGGACCGTGTGACTAATTGTGTCCATGAATAGCTGCTTCCTTGGCCAGGTAAACCAGAACCGGGTGTTAGCTGGCAATCATTACTGGATATTTTGATCACAGATTCTACAGGAGAATCCTGATCAAGAGGAGGAAAATGTAGCACAGAATTTCAAATGATCATGGACACCATACTTTCAGAAGCCAGGAGGGCTGGTCAACCCCTAAAACTATTGCCTTGAGATAGCCTTTAAACTTTGCACTAGAAATATCACCTGTGGTCTTCTTAAGGCAAAACAACAGCTTAGCGAGTAAGAAAAGGTCTGTCTGAGCATTATGCCCTTTGAAGAAGCATCTGTAAGGGATCAAAGTGACAACAGCAACTCAAATATTAGATAGAAACCCGAGGAGGCAGTGAGTTGATGTTGTGGGCAAGAGCACCACTCGAAGAATGCAGTCAATGGCATTGAATTGTACAAGTGGATATGGTTGACTTGATGTATCCTTTGCTGTGTATCTTCCTCAAAGAAAACAAAACATGAAATTTAGAAATAAATCAATAAGATTCTAAAAAGAACAAAGGCAGTAATATCAAATAAATACAAGAAATCTCTCATACATCCCCAAACACAAAACCACTTTTCAAATTCTACAAAAGACCTTTCAAAAAACCCCACCAAATCCATTGCATGGAGTTGGTTTCGACCCATAGCAACCCTATAGACAGGTTAGAACTACCTATATGGGTTTCCAAGACTATAACTCTGTACAGGAGTAGAAAGCCTCATCTTTCTCCCTTAGAGCAGCTGGTGGTTTCAAACTGCTGACCTGTGGCTAGCAGCTCAGCTCATCATCATCAAACCTTCAGGGCTCCTTTATACCCTGCAAAATGAGTTTTGAATATCAAATATTTTTTTAAAATCATTTTATTGGGGTTCACACAACTCTTATCACAATCCATACATACATCAATTGTGTAAAGCACATTTGTACATTCGTTGCCCTCATCATTCACAAAACATTGGTTCTCCAATTAAGCCCCTGGCATCAGCTCCTTATTTTTCCCCCTCCCTCCCGGCTCCCCCCTTCCTCATGAACCCTGGATAATTTATAAATTATTATTTTGTCATATCTTACACTGTCCAACGTCTCCCTTCACCCACTTTTCTGTTTTCTGTCCCCCAGGGAGGAGGTTACATGTAGATCCCTGTAATCGGTTCCCCTTTTCCACCCCACCCTCCCTCCATCAAACCTTTTTTTTCTTAATCAACCAATTTTATTATAATAGACATCCAATCCACACTATCATTTCAGCATTTAATTAACAATGGGCCAGTTCTCAGGGGAGCAGTTAATGTACACTGTTGTTGTTGTTTGTCATTGTTGTTATTTGTTAGTTGCCTTGAATCTGGTCCCAACTCAGAGCAACCCAATGTACAAGAGAGTCAAAGGTGGCCCGGTCCTGGGCCATCCTCACAATTGTTATGTCTGATAGGCACTCTGTCCATCCATCTTGTTAAGGGTCTGGTATAGTTAAAGTTTATTGTGCCAACTTAGCCGATAAACACATGTGGGGTTAATTGAAGGGCGGAGGGATAAATGGCTCCATGAGCCTCACCTTTCTAGTTCTCGGGTCTTTGTGATGGTTGGACCAGGGTGTAGCTGCCTTAGCCAGTTCCCTGCTTCAGCTGGCAAGGCTCACTTCCTGAAGGACATCCCTGAGGAGAAGCCACATGGACCTACCACGATGCAGCCCTGGGTGCTGGAGCAGCCGTGTGGAGACCCCTGCCAGCACTGAGATGTTTACACATTCACTGACTTGGCTTTCCTCCTGCAGTCGGCATCATTGTGTCTGTTTTGTGAGATGGAGGAGAACTTTGTGGATTGGTGTCGGACATACGGGCTAATGTTGTGCTGGTGGGCTTGGGCAGCAGTGGGTGGGGATGTTTTCTTGATGTGCACTTAACCTTTATATAAAACTCTCTCTTATACATGAGTTTCTGTGGATTTGTTACTCTAAAGTACCCAGACTAACACTGGGTCTTTCTCTCTTTTTGCTGTCCTTCTTACTTTACCAAGTACGATATCCTTCTCCAGGGACTGGTCTCTCCTGATCCCATGTACAAAGGATGTGAGATAAAGTCTTGCCATGCCGGCTTTTATGCACACTAAGTTGTAATTATAGAATGACTGTAGTGCAGCAGTTAAGCACTCACCTGCTAACCAAATGGTTGGCAGTTCAAACCCACCAGCTGCTCTGAAGGAGGAAGGTGTGGCAATTGGCTTCTGTAAAGATGACAACCTTGGAAGCCTGATGGGAAGGGGTTGCTCTGTCCTATCCGGTCACGATGAGTCAGGACTAATTGGCGATGTGTAATGGGTAGATGGTGATTGGAACTGTGAGGGAAAGGGATCATCATTTACACACATGCCCTGGATTGGTACACAGAGAAGTTTACCAATTCGGCGATGAGTCAAATAGTTGGAGGTCCAAATCTACCCAGAGAAACTAGGGAAGAAAAGTCTAAAGATCTGCTTCAGCCTTAAAGACCTGAAGATAAACAAGCACCATCTAGCTGAGAGACAACAAAACCCACACGGAAGAAGCACACCAGCCTACCCCTACTCGATCACTGAGGACATAGGGGGTGCATTTGCAAAAGTGGGGAAGAAAGCAGATGGTGCCCAGCTATCAAATGATACAGCATCTGGGGTCTAACAGGCCTGAAGACAAACAGACGGCCATCTAGCTAAGAAACAACAAAACCCACAAGGAAGAAGCATACCAGCCTACCCCGACACAAATGCGGAAGACAAAGCGGGTACATAAGCAAATGCGGTGAAGAAAGCTGATGGTGCCAAGCTGTCAAATTACACAGAATCTGGGGTCCCACGTGCTACAAGATAAACAAGGGGCCATCTAACTGAGAAACAACAAAGCCCACATGGAAGAAGCACACCAGCCTGTAAGATGACAAGGCGACGAAAGGGTCAGGTATCAGGCATCAAAGACCAAAAATAAAAATCATAACATTGTGAATGAGGGGGAATGCAGAGTGGGGACTCAGGGCCCATCCAGGGGAAATTGGCCATCCCCTTGCAGAAGGGCTGCAGGGAGGTGAGGAGCAAATCGGAGTGCCATGTAGTAACGATGAAATATGCAATTTTCCTCTGATTCTTAAATGCTTCCTCCACCCCACTACCATGATCCCAATTCTAGCTTACATATCCGACTGGAGGAGGTGCACTGGCACAGATAGGAACTGGAAATACAGTGAACCCAGGACAGGTGAAACCCCCCCCCACCCCCCAGGACCAGTGGAGAGAGTGGCGATGGCGGGAGGGTGGAGGGAAGGAGAGGGAGAAAGGGGGAACAGAGGAAAAGGTCTACATGTGGCCTCCTCCCTGGGGGACGGACAGCGGAGAAGTGGGTGAGGGAGATGTGGGATGGGGTAAGATATGATAAAATAATAATAAATTATAAATTATCGGGGGGAGGGGGACGGGGAGGAGGAAAAATGAGCTGACACCAGGGGCTCAAGTGGAAAGTGGGTGCCGTAAGAATGATGAAGTCTACATATGTACTAAAGTGCTGGACACAGATGACGTATGTACAGATTGTGATGAGTTGTATGAGTCCCTAATAAAATGATTATTTAAAATAAAATTAAAAAGATCTGTTTCAGAAAAAAATTAGCTATTGAAAATCCCAGGAGGCCCGCACAGTTCTCTGATGCGCATGAGGTCCCCAGGAGCAGGACTCATGGGCTGGCAAGTGGTTCAGTTGTGTTTCTTACCCAGCAAAGCCCTCCAGTCAGGTGCCATCGCAGGCTCCTGTGTTGTCCACGCGCATCCATCCCCCTTTGTGCAGGGAAACCTCCCCTTTCTGCCCTACAGAAATAAACTCGCAACGGTGAAAACTGAGATGCCACTCTCCCTTCTCACCTAGCACTGTGGTGGCAATGTTGGGTAAGCATTCACTGCTAACTGCCAGGTCAGTGGTTCAAACCTACCAGGGGTTCCACAGGATGAAGATGAGGCTATCTGCTCTCATAAAGACGGACAGCTTGGGGGGGTCCTTCTGAGTTAGAATCAACAGAGTTGAGCTGCTAATCTCAAGGTCAGCAGTTAGAACCTCCCTGCAACCCCTCGGGAGAAAGAGGAGACTGCTCCTGTAGAGGTTTTGTCTTGGAAACCTTAGGGAGCAAGCAGTACCACCCTGTGCTGTAAGATGACTCCGAGCAGGAATCAACTGGGGGAGAGCGAGTTTGATTTCATTTCCCTTGTTTTGCAGGAATGGTCTTCCTGTGTTGTTTTGACACTGGATATTCCCAGCTGAGAAAGAACAACGAAACGAAACCAAAAAACATTTGGAGGGTCAGAATGTATTTTACATTCACAGTTTGATACGCGTTATTATTTTTGCTTAAGTCCTCCTTTCCAGAAGCTTTGTGTTTTAAGCCCTTCTGGTAAGATTTGATAAGGAGCCTATGTGGGACAAGGAGCTAAGCATTGGGCTGCGGACTGAAAAGTCAGCTCTTCAAACCCACCAGCGGACTCGGTGGAGAAAGGCGCAGGGGGCTGTTTCTGTGAAGAGGGACAGCCTTAGCCCCTTACTGGCAGTTCTGCTCTGTCCAGTAGGGTCACTGTGAGTCAGAACAGACGCACATTGAGACTCAATGGTTTTCTTTGTATATAGCTTAAACCATTCTTTTTTACACTAAGTCTCAGGAATGTTATGCCTCCTTGGCTATTGTGACGAGCATTAATTTCCTGTTTCCATCTTTTAATTTAGCCCCGTAAACATAGAGGTGAGCAGTTGTGTCCCGTGTTCATTACTTTCTCTAATTATCGACTTCAGTTTCATAGTTCATCGTAGCGTTTACAATCATGTCACTCACATGTCTCTTTTCTCCACTATTTATTGTAAATACTTTAGGGTTTGTTCATATTGCATTAGCATTGCTCTGAAAAAAAAAATCAAAAGACAGAATGATAAAATCTGATTCCTATTTTTAATGAAAATATCCTTCGCGTTTTACCGCTTGAGATGTTGTTTGCCCTGTTGGACATAGATCGTGTATTTATTTAAGCGGCTTTCTTTGAGGGGTCATCTGGTGACGCACAAGTTGAAGGGCTCAATTGCTAACTAAAAGGCTGACTGTTAGAAGGCACCAGCTTCTTGGCAGGACAAATAGGTGCAGTCTGTTCTTTAAAGAGCGACAACTTAGGAAACCCTACGGGACTGTCCTACTCTGTCCTGAGGGTCACTATGAGTTCGTGGCAACTAGGCGGCAGTGAACTTGGTTTGGTTTAGGGTTAACCCCACGGGAACTCTCCTCTCTGTGTGGCTGTCCACAACAGCTCTCCATTTACTCAATGACGTTCAGCATCGCTCGATATCTTTTTAAGCATTGGATTGCTCACCACCAGGTCATCAATTCAAAGCCAATACCAACTGTGGCAATGGAAAAAGATGAAGGTCTCTGTTCCAGTAAAGATTTGCAGCCTCTGAAACACTGTATCGGGCTGTTATGAGTCGGTTCGGGTACCCTTTCATTTACGGATATGAGGAAACATGCTGGAAAAAGCCTATTGGTGAAGTCCTTGAGGGGTTGGAATTATTCCTATACCATTATTTCATACCTGGATAGCAAGATTCAGACTTCTAAATTATTGGAAATATTTGCCTAATATTTGTAAGTAGATTTGGTCTGATTTTCACCTTTGTGCTATCTTTATCATATTTTATACAGGTCATTCTTTTTTGTGATCTAGAATTATTGAAATAACAGGAATTATATGATTTATGAATTTAGATTAAACTCGGCAGTAAAACCATCTGAGCCTGCCATCGTATTCTGGTTATTGATCTGTTCAGAATTTTTATCTCATTTTGAATCAAATAGGGTATTTCATGTTTGGAAAAAAAAAAAAAAAGCCCATCTCCCACAGATTTTCCAAATGTATTGTCAAGGATTTGTGGAAGGTGCTTTAATATAAGTCTCTAATCTTCTCTGTATTTGAAAATTATATTGCCTTCTAATTAAATTTGTATATTTGCATGCTCAGGCTTCCTCTCTCAGTTGAGATTTCCTTTCCTGTCGGGTGGTTCTTTGCAAACAACTCATTTTATATGTTGTAGCAAGTAAGATAGGTTGTATAGTGCATTGCCAAAAAACAAGTAGCAATGTCTGAAACCTAAAAGGGTTCCATTTTCTCTGAGATGAGAAATGTCCAGGGGGCAGTTCCGGACTGGCACATCACACTTGAAAGAAATAAGCCCAAATGATGTCCCTTCTCCTCAATGCCTGGCTTCCATCTCTGTGGTCCTTTAATACTCAAAACGGCTGCGGGGGCTCCAGCCATGACACCTGTTCGGGACCCAAAGCAGGTGGAAAAAGGAGAGCGTAGAACTATCACTTCATCAATACGCATCTCCCTTTATCCGCTTTCCGCAAAGCCCAGTATCACCCTTCTGCTTCGGTATCATTGGCCAGAACCTAGTCTTGGAGCAGAAGCCCCCGCAGGGGGTGATGAAAGTTGGCTTTTAACCTGAAAATTAGCTGCTGGCAGTTCGAGTCTACCCAGAAACCCCTCGCAAAGAAGACTTGGGAATCTACTTTAGGAAAGAAAAAAAAAGTCATCGGAAAACCTGTGGTCCACGATTCACCTGTGACACACAGGGTGTTGCCACAAGCCTGAGCCCACTCCACGGTCACTGCTCAGCTAGTCCGGCCGCACATCCATGACTAGAGACCGCGGCTTGGGAGGCGCTCGGGGTAGCTCTCCCCTTGCACTTAATGCAAGTCCCATGGCCAGGTGAGATGGGGAAGGGGTGCTAGGCAGAACTGGGAGGAGTGCCCCAATTTCAAGTGACGGGGTCTGTTTCTGTGTCTCCTTTCAACTTCCGTACATGTCAGCTTTCATCGGAATGAAGTTTTCCTCCAACTCCCTGTCTGTTCACCTTAGTGTCCATTGTCAAGTCCTGAGGTCAGATAGACAGTCGGTGCGAGTGCCTGTTGCTTTGTATCTTGTTCGGTCTTTCTTTCTTTAAATTACAAGAAAATATTTGAGACTGTAAGTTTGAAGCCCTCTAGTCCCTGGCCTTGTTTACTAGCTTTACCCCCTTCTCATTGCAGGGTAAGCATTTATCGTAGCGCTCAGAGGAAGCAAAAGCTAAAAGCTTTAGATTTTAGGGTTTATGAGCTTTCCACACATGTTCACCAAGCTGGGTGCTTATTTGACACATCAAATCTCTCTGCTTGAGTACGTAACCCATCTGTATCATAATTCATTTATCCAAATGCCTTTTGCCAGACGTGCACTGGTCTCCAATCCTTCATGATTAGAAGTATGACGGTATCTGTCACCCAATGATAGATCTTTGTCCACTTGTGTAATTAGTTTTATAAGATTAATTTCTCGAAGTAGAATTGGCCTGTCAAAGGGTCTGCACGTGTTCACTCGGCTCCCTATCACAACGCAGCTTACCAGAAACTTGGCCCTCCAGAAACTTCTCTAGAAAAAAATCCTTTTGGAAACATAAAATTGCTCACTGTCATACATTTTGGATGAACGTGTCACTGGCCATAGCTGATGCTGATTGGCTTACTGGTGGTTTCGGACAAAATTTAAATTGGTATAGCAGTGGGTTGGTTGTTATTGTTCCTATTATTATTACTCAGTCTAGCATCTGTCTTA
>NW_022106189.1:38837468-38884946 GCF_000313985.2 Echinops telfairi
GGTTAGAAACCCAATGCATACCACCACCACCAGGGCTCCATACATATATAAGAAGTAAGAAAATCCCCTCAAACACACTGCTATTGAGTTGAATCCAACTCACAGGGACCCTAACGGGAAAAGTAGAGCCGCCCCTGTGGGTTTCCAAGACGTAAGCCTCTTCTTTCTCCCCTAGAGTGACTGGTGGTTTTGAACTGTTGGCCATGTAGTGAACAGTCTAATGTATAGCCCACTGAGGCTCCAACTTCACGGAAAGATTCCATAGCTGGCCATTCCACATTCCAAGAGCTTTTGGAAGCCCCCTCACACCATGATTCCCTTCTGTACAAAGAGAATTATGGGTGCGTGTGTGTACCTATATTAGTATTTAAATACAGGGAAGAGGAGTGTGAAGACTACATATTCGTTGGACCACTGGGTCCCTCTGAGGAGCAGAGGGGGACCGGACCTGGATGAGACAGGTATTGGTAAAGGGGGAAAAAAATCCGTGTTTCGGTCTGTGCATTTTTGTATTATTTGTTACTTTTTCCACTAAGAATTAATTCATTTTGCTGGTAAAGAAAATTAGATGCTTATTAAGAAAAAATGAGGGCTATGTTCTTTTTTTTTTCCTATTTAAAATCATTTTATTTGGGGCTCTTACAACTCTTATCACAATCCATACATACATCCACTGCGTCAAGCACATTTGTACATGTGTTGCCCTCATCATTCTCCAAATATTTTCTTTCTACTAGAGCCCTTGGTATCAGCTCCTCATTTCCCCCCTCCCTCCCCGCCCCCTCTCTCACGAACCTTGATCATTTATAAATTATTATGTAGCATGGGGCTGGGCCCCAGAAAAACCCACTGATTCAAAGGCAAGACTGGCCAAACACGACTGGGCATGTTTGCCCTAAGTCACCATATGCACAACGTGCAAAGACTCAGAAGACCCCATCCAAGGTGGGCGTGGCCCTCTCTGACCCAGGAAATAAAGGTCAATACACCTGCAAGAAGACTTGGAGGAAATCTCAAGGCAAGCCCCAGGTTCTGGAGAAAAGAAACCAGCAGACCTACTTACTGCCAACATCCAGGGGATCAGCAGGGGAAACGGGCTCCGAGAAAATGCTTCTGGTTTTATTCCTCCGTCTTCTTTCAAGCAAAGCTGATTTCCCTAGACAAATGAAGGACTGAATTCGCATAGTGCTCTATGCATAGCCCACTGTCATCTTCTATATTTGTGAACAATGCATTTTCTTTTGTTCCTATTTTTAAAAATAAACCAAACCCCCTCCCATCGAGTCAATGCTGTTTCATAGCAAACCCCTATGATGCTAGAAAGCCCAGCCTTTCTCCTTTGGAGCTGCTGGTGGTTTTGAACTTCTGATCATGCAGATCACAGCCCAACTCGTAACCACCACACCACTAGGGCTCCTATAGCGGAAGACAGAAACAGAGAGACAGATGCCGTACCTCGTCTTAACAAGCTTGGAACTTTCTGTGTGTTTGTTCACAGTGGGAGGAGCAGGTCAGCCGAAGTGCCCGCAAACACCTAGGAAAGGCAGTACTTTCTCAGAGGGTGTTGGCATATAAACAATACATGGCTTCCCTGAGACTTAAAAACAGGGCAGGGCGAAGGTCTCTCCTGAAATGGAACATTCACTCTTGGGCCCTGGTCTGCTAAAAAGGACTGCGAACTTGGAGTGGCAGCCATGCATGGTCATCACTACCTCCACTCAGCTCACCTGGCCAGCTACCTCCTCTCCATCAGGCCCATCTAGTTCTGTATTGCCAAAGAGGGGAGGCCAGGCTGCCCAACTGCTTTCCAAGACGTAAGGGGCAGCAAGCAACTTGCCAGAACTTGGGAGCAAAGAACTGGGGATTTAGAGAAGTTGGCCTGGCTCAGATCAGAATGCCAGAATCTTCTAATTGTCCATTAGCTATTGTGGTAGCCACTAGCCACCCAGAGTAAGACTCTAGGGGCCTTGCCCTCCAGGGAAGCTCAGGGCCACCCCATGGATGAAGCAGAGAAAGATGTCACCCCAGCTCCACTCAGACCTTTCAGCCTGGAGTCTGCCCTTGTGAGGCGAGATCTATTTCACCTGATTGACATTCCAGACCTGTAAAGGGATCCTCATTCCTGTCTTTGATCTCCAAGTCACTACAACTCAGAGGTCCCTGGATGCCAGTTTGCACTTGACAATGAACCTAACAGTTGGTTGTTCAAACCATGACAGAGAGGCCTGGTGATCTACTTTCATAAATACCAGCGCCCAGAAAACTCCAGGTCTCCTTTCAAGGAAAATCAAAACATCTCACCTTCACACACATTCCAGACAGACCATGCTATTACAAACCGGAAGAGAGTCACTGTAAAACCAGGTTTTCCGAGTCAAACCAGGATGCCAGAATCTTCTAAGTGTGTGTTGTCCATGGTGATAGCCATTGGCTACCCAGAAGAAGAGTCCCTGGGCTGCCCTGGTGAAGAAACACTAGACAACTAGCCCAAAGCTAGGTGGGCTAGACCCACCCAAAAGCTCTCCGAAGACTCGCCTGTCGATCAGTTTCTAAAGTGTCACCGCCCTTCCAGAGCACATCTTCTCTGCGCACGTGGGCAGCCCTGCGTTGAAACTGATCGGAGGGCCACCAACAACAGCAGCCGCCCCTGCTCTCTGAAAGGCGACCCACTCGAAGGGGGATGTGCTGTCAGTGCAAAATGCACTTGAAGACCCAGTGTGAAGAATGCTCCCTGCCTCCTTACAGCGTTTTCCCACAGACAATGTGCCTGGGAGATTAATGCATAAGTGCACATACGTCACATGGGACTCACAGCAAGCTAAGAGGAGAAGCTGTACGCTTCGCAACATGAAGCCCTCCTCGTACCTGGTTCACACTGATGCTATGGTGAGAGGAGACTATTTAAAGTACATTCAATGAAGGAAACATAGGAACTTTCATTTCGCCTGTGACCTTACCTTTTCCTGTCACCTGCTGGACTATTTACAGTCCCTTCAGCTGGCATGGGCGTTCTATTGGACAGCCGAACCCAGGAGGGAGGTTTTTCTGCTGGGGAGGGGCTCCGTGAGCTTGCTCCTCTGCATGGCACGGAGGGCCACCCGGTAGGTGACACGGTGCCTGGTACTGGGCAAACAGAAGGACTTGAGGAAGCCCACCAGCCTCGGCTCCCAGTGAGGAACTCAAGCTGACTCTGGAGACTGACAGCAGCCAGACTTGCCCAGTGCAGGGCACTGGAACAGAGGGGTAAGTAGCCAGGTGCTAACCAGAAGGTGGATGGCTGGAGCCCACCAGGCATCCCAAGGGAGAACGATGAGCGATTCTACCCTTGTCAACATTTACAACCTTAGAAAACCCTGTGGCTAGTTCGACTTGGTTCTACAGGGCCCCTATGAGGGAGCCTTGGATCCAAGGCCAATGGGCGGGGGGTGAGTCCTCCATGAGGAACCCTCATGTCAGAATAGCTACATGCTCTGCTCCCGACCTAAAGGCTGGCTGCTAACCGGAAGTCTCAGCTGCTCTGCAGAACCATGGGAGGGGCTGCCATGGGATGCTAGCCCGGAACACCCTGGGGCAGTTCTCCTCTGCCCAGCAGAGTCACTATGAGTCCAATCAACCTGAAGGCGGCAAGAGTGGTTTTAGTTTGTTTGTTTTCCAAGGGGTGTGTCAAGGAAGGAACACTGGTAACACAACTAAACACTGAGCTGCCACCTGCCAGGCTGACCGTCAAACTCCCCTAGCAACTCCATGGGCAAAAGGACCTCACACTTCGCCCCTGTGAAGACTACGTCCTAGAAGCCCCATGGGGCAGCTCCACTGTGAGCCATTGAGTTGTTACGCCGTGCCACTCAACTGGACCCAACAACAGTCCTCCGTGGTTTATCCATAAGCTTCTCATCTATGCACCGATGGTTTATTGTTTGTTTGTTTTGTTTTTGTGCTACATGGAGTCTCCAGGCCTTCATGGACTGGGTTATGGCAACTGTAACTCGATCCCATGTTCCTCCCCACCACCCCTATTCTTGCCCTCCTCCCTCCTTCTTCTCTTCTTCCTTGGTCATCTTCTGAGTTTTTGGTTTAGTTTCGTTTGGTTTGGTTTGAAGGTCATCTCTGCCAAGAGGCCCGCCATAGTTGCACTCTGGTAGCAGTGAGAGGCACCGGGGCCAGATAATTAGTCACTGTTAGACTTCCACTTCACTCATCATTAGCAACTGTTTTATTGGAAAAGCTGGACTCCAGGTAAAATCATTACCTGCCAGCGTGATGTGGCTTGTAGGCACGCATGGATTTTGCCTGCCCAGAATATGTCCAAGGTTTCTCGTAATAGTGTTCTGCTCTTCCTTTCCCAAACTGATTGAGTCTTTGGCTGCTGTCAGTCTCCGTAACCCCCTCACCCCCTTTCCAGGGGGCACTCGGGATCACTGGACTCCACCTCCCACGAAAGTGCATCTCCACACCAGGGAATGGAGGCGAGGCTAAGGCAGAGAAGACTGACCAGTGGTCCCTGCTACTGGGTGCTTGACGCTGCCCCTCCTACTGCCCCGGATTGATGTTCCATTCGTTCCTCAACCCGATGAGCTATCCAGGAGTCTTCAAGTAAGGGCCTCCTCTATGGCAGCTTGAGGGCCATTTTCTCTCCTTAGAGACATTACGACTTTACAGAGCAGTCCAAGGTGGTACAGTATTTGAGGGGTCCTTATCGCTGGCTGCAGAGATTAGCTCCCACGTGAACGGGAGAGAAGAGCTCAAGTCGATGCAGTAGGTCTTCTGCTTTGTATTTGGGTAGAGGGCGGGTTACAATCGAGTTGGTCCTGAGCCAACTCAACTGAGCTTGGAGAGCCTGTCCACGCCGCCTCCCCACCAGGGGCTGGGCACTGGGCAAGGAGAGCTCAGCGGCCTGGGATGCCCTAGCGTGCCCCCACCTTTCAGTTCTGAAGCCTGACCAGAGTGGGTGAAGACCCTCAAGGTGTGCCTCGCAAAATCGAGTTGTGATGTGGGGCCTGGAGTTACACGATTCTGAATCCTCTTCAAAGCACTTCTCAAATTTGATCCTCAAAAGAAACATCCGTTTCCTTCTGAAACGTCTAAGTAATTTCAGTTATCTGTCATACCCGCAGCAGCCCAGTGGTGTGCCTCTGATTTCCTGGTTCACGGAAGGGTTCAAGGGCTTTCTTTCCTCCCAAAGGGTGCTCACGTCTCCCCTGATTTGGAGCCTTCAAAGTCTGAGGGTTAGTGTCTCGCCGGCTTCTCCTTCGGCCCAGGGCAATCTCTGCAGCACATGACGGTGGAAGAGGAGGGGACTCCAGGGGACTCGCTGCAAAGCTTGCAGGAGGGACTGAGTTTGCAATGACTGAAATGCGTCGCACTTGCAAGATACAGTCCCCAAAAGGCTGTTGCTTCTTCATGACCTCGTGCTTGTGTCCCCCAGGAGCTCTGAAAAGGACAGCCCAGGATTCCAACCGCGGCTCCTCCGGTGCTAGCTACGTGACTGGGACAGGAAGCTTCCCTTCTCTGCTCTAAGCAGTTTCATCATCTGTGAAATGGACCTCGTTGTATTTGCCACGCAGGAGTGTTGTAAGGCTCAAGAAAAGTTGTCCTCTCTACACAACAGAACCAAGTGCTGCCCGGGCCTGCACCATCCTCACAACTGTTCAGTTGGAGAGCACTGTGTCACTGTGTCAGTCCATCTCCCTGACAGTCCTCCCCTTTTATGCTGACCTCTATTTTACCAAGCATGACGTCCCTTGTCAGAGACTGAGCTCCCGCGGTAACATGTCCTAAGCATGTGAGCCATGCAAGCCCACGACCTGGCAGGTACTCACTGACCGACAGTTCGTTCCCTTTCCTCCTAAATTGTATTCACATCCAGCACTGCTCTTTGATGCTGAAAGCTTTGATTTTCACTCAGGATATCGTGTGACCCACCTGTGGGTGCACTGGTGGTGGTCTTTCATCCAGATGAGAATTCCCAATAGGCATCTCCGTTTCCTGAAAAAATGGTGCCCCATCAGAATGGAATTGAGATTTCCTAAGACCCAGGGGAGGAGGGTGCTCCTGTTTCCTCCCAGGATCACGCCATAGAACTTCCACGTGGGAAAAGCCCCGGACACGGTATAAAGTTGGTGGACTGAGCGCATGCTGGGCGATGTGTGCTTCTGTCTTGTTTAAGAGATTTTTGCCCGCCACAAGGTCGTACACATATTCCCTTACATCATATTCTAAAATCATTATTAAGTGCTCACCCATATCTCCATCTCCAGTCTGCCTGACGTGGATTTTTGTTGACAGAATGAGGCTGGGGCTTTCCAAAACCCCTTGATGTGATGAAGATACAGTCAACAAGGAGGCTTAAGGGCAGCTCCTTCATTAGGAGCCAGTTCCGGGGACACGGTCACGCTGTTGCCCCTCTGAAACCGGGGTCCCCTTGCACTCTGTCTTCTCACCCGCTGCCTGTGTGAAGTGCTCTTTCCCAGTCCTCATGGGATTCTGCGGCCCAAGCGACATTCCTGGGGTACTCCCAGTCTATCTGTCCAACTGCGCCCCTTGTCCTCTTGTGGGAAACTGCAAGCCGGGAAGAGAGTGTATGAAGCCGGACTCAACATTCATATGTTAAGGAGTCTGGGAGGCCAAAGCTCCCATGGAGGGAACCTTTGTGTTGTCAGGTTGGAGATGCGTCCCACTCACATTCTCGTAGGTAAAAGTTACTCCCCAAGATGTCCCCCCAATAATGATGCCAAATTGAAGGTGCTGTTTTCAAACATACAGTGACTTGACTATGTAGGTCAACTGCCTAAAAGTTATCTGCCATCAAAAGCAATCAGACCCTACTGTGTGTCCCACCCTGAGTAGGATCCACTCCCTTCTGATAAGGATAAGGGACTGTTCCCCTGAAGAAGAGCTCAAAGACACCTAAGGTCGAGCCAACTCAGACAACCAAGGTTAGACTGCTACCTTGACCCTAGAGCCCGCCCATCTTGTGACGTATGTGCCTTCCTGTCACATGTATGCCTCTAGTCCAACCCCTTCCTACTGTGTGTACACCCCCAGCTCATCCCCCTCATGTTACATGTAGGCCTCTAGTACAACCCTTTCCTGCTACATATGTGCTTACTTGGCCTACGTGCCGAAGAATTATATAAACTCATGAGATTACATTACTCTCTCTCTCTGCTGGGACCTGACTCCTACAGTCATGACTGAGAGTTGAGCCCTTGCATGGTTTACTTGTCCGATGTCTCTTTAATTTACCCCTCAATTACACAACCGCCCCTTAGACCCATTCGGTTGTGGGGAAGCTAGTTCCCCAACATCTTCTAAAAAGGATGGTTTTGGGAACCCTAAGCAGCGAGGGTGTGAGTGGACGTCACAGTGGGAAGGACCAGAGCACACCCCACCCCTCTCCTGCACTCATGGATTCCCATGCACTTGGGAGTGGGTGGGACTGGAAGGCTGGCTGAGGAGGCTGCAAAGACAACTGAGAAATGCCAGACCAGACCTTCATCTTATTCTGCCTCTTTTCCTTAAGCCTTGGGTCCTAGTTATCCATGCCCAGGCACCTGGTGATCCAGCTTACCTCATGCCAGACTGGCGGGCCCAATGGAAAGCACCTGCAGACAGATCCCAAAAGCCATGACTTGGTGGCACATGGGCTATGACAAGCAAGGTGTGCTAGAGCCCCCTGCAGTATGCAGTCCCTCCCGCAGGCGAGCACTTCCTGCAGTACAAGGTCCCTCCCCCAGACAAGCGCCCCTGCAGTACATGGTCCCTCCCCCAGACAAGCGCCCCCTGCAGTACAAGGTCCCTCCCCGAGACAAGCGCCCCTGCAGTACACGGTCCCTCCCCCAGGTGAGCGCCCCCTGCAGTACACAGTCCCTCCCGCAGGTGAGCTCCCAGGCCTCCCTGTCACCCCTGAGCCAACACAAACAGGCCTCACAGCTGAGCAACTGGAGATAATGCTCATTAAAAACAACCAGTGCCGCTTGTGTCTTGTCAAAGAGCCACGTGGCACCTGAAAGAAAAACTGTCCTTGGTTTGGGGTTGGGAAGAATTTTTTTTAAGCAAAATGAAAGTTGAAAAGGAGAGGGAGGAAAAAAAAGAAGAAGAAAGAAAAAACCTTCCTATCTCAAAAGGCACAGATTGTTCCCAATTCAGAAAATTAGAATCCCAGCTAACTTCTAAAGTCCCTTGAAATGAACAGGTGTGCTAAAGGTGCTGCCTGAAGAGGCCAAACACAGCCCTTCTGAAGGGCGCTGTGGCCTCACACCACACAGGACGGCACGGTCCTTGCAGCATCCTGGGACAGCCACAGCCCTGAGAGCGCCATGCCCTTTCCTGAGGAACGCGGATTTGCGGCGATGAAAGACAGATTTTCCCAGGTGGCTGGTTGGCTCAGCACGGGGCTTTGTGAGCCACTGGGGCCCAGGATCTTTACCTCAAAGCTGAAATCTGGGTCAGGAAAATGAAGCTTTACCGAAAGGGGGCAGAGTTTCCACTTTCCCATGCCCCCCTGTCCCCCAACCCGCCTTCCTGAGGCTGCTTCCCATCCTTGTGTGCTCTGGGGTGCTTCTAACCTATCTCAGAATGCACTTTTCAATGAGCTGACTAAGGAGCCCTGGTAGCGCTGAACTTCAACTGCCAGGTTGGAGGTTCAAACTCATCACCCACTCCAAGAGAGAAAAATGAGGTTCTCTGGTCTCGTAAAGATGTACAGCCTCAGAAACCCTATATAGGGTCACCATGAGCCCAAATCAACTCAGGGGGCATGGGGGAGGTGTGACCTGGTTTCTCTTACTTGCTAACTAAGAATGCCAATCGCTAGTGGGGGTTCAGGAATAAGCCAGTAGCAGGAGAGGCTGTGTCCTGGGCACATCACCCACCAAGCAAGGATGCTGAGCATAAAGACTGGAGGGATTTCAGTGAAACGTGGCCGGCCTATGGGGTGGGGTGGGGGGCAGCTAGGTGAAAGTAGCAGACCTGAATTGGTCCCTTACAGCTGCTTGAAGGTGCGGCTTTATCACTCCATCGCTCTGACCATCAACCCCCTACTGTCTAGTTGCCTCTGACCATGGTGACCCTAATGCTGTGTGTGTCAGAGTAGAACTGGACCCCGGAGAGCTTTCAAAGGCTGCTGTTTCGAGGTGCCTCTGGGTGGACTCAAACCTGCAACCTTTTGGTTAGCAGCCAAGCACCTTAACCACCTGCAGTACCCTCCCCTACTTATTCCATCTGCATGCTGCGCAAACCATCGGAGAAGCTGGATTATAGGAAGGAGATGGGGTCTTATGGTGTGGGCAAAGAATACTGAAAGTTTTACGGACTGCCGAAAGAACAAATAAATCTGTCTTGGAAGAAGTACGGCCAGAGTTCCCTTATGGGCAAAGGATCGCAAGAAAGGTGCGGTTGTGGGTGAGTGATGTGGCGCGAAGTGGGTTGTGTCGTGGACGATGAGAAGAGAAAGCCTTGTTGGAGAACTTACCAGGATCACTGCTAACCCTCCTTGGGGGCAGTCAGCGGGCACATGGAGGCGCTAGTCTGAACGCTACAGCGCCATCGTCTTGGGAACACGGTTGTTTTCTGCCATCTCGTGGTGATGTCCAGAATTACACCCTTCCCGGGCAGGAAGGTGGTTTACATTGCTATCGTGAGGTCTCCAGGAGCCCTGGGCGGCTGACCATAAAATCACAGCGCAAAACCAGCAGCCACTCCTTAGGGAGAAAGAGGAGGCTTTCTAGTTCCTTAAAGAACAGAGCCTCGGAAACTCACAGGAGCCGTGCTAGCCGGTCCCCTAGGGTCGGAATTGACTTGACGGCAGTGCTTTTGCTTGGGGTTATTGTGAGGCCTTGCGTAGGGACCTGGCTGGGCCCAGGCGGCTTCTTCAGAGTGCACTCAGGGGTGGAAGGGTTCTGGAGACCCTCCCTGATGGGGGAAGAAAAACCAACACCTCGTCGATTCGGTAAAAGCTTAGCCCCTTGTCCTTCGAGTGACCTCAAGCTGGTCACTTACTATCTATACTTATTTTCTCAACGATAAGACGCCTCCCTTTGACTGAAGGCTCTAGTCTGCGGGGTCCCTCTGATTTGCTAAAAATAAGTATGTCTGATACCTGATCCTATGGACACCTCATGATCACACAGGCTGGTGTCGATGGGATCAGATATTGGGCATCAAAAAACAAAAAATCATATCGTTGTGAATGAGGGGGAGTGCGGAGTGGGGACCCACAGCCCATCTGTAGGCAACTGGACATCCCCTTACAGAAGGGTTGCGAGGAGGAGACGAGCCAGTCAGTGTGCAGTGTAGTACTGATGAAACATACAACTTTCCTCTAGTTCTTTAATGCTTCCTCCCCACCACCCACTATCATGATCCCAATTCTACTTTATAAATCTAGCTAGACCAGAGGATGTAGACTGGTATAGATAAGAGCTGGAAACACAGGGAATCCAGGACAGATAAACCCCTCAGGACCAATAATGAGAGTAGATATACTAGGAGGGTAAGGGGAAGGTGGGGAAGCAAGGGGGAACCAATCACAATGATCTACATAAAAGCCCCTTCCTGGGGGATGAACAACAAAGAAGTGAGTGAAGGGAGATGTCAGACAGTGTAAGACATGACAAAATAATAATTTATAAATTATGAAGGGTTTGTGAGGAAGGGAGGGGGGAAAATGATGAGCTGATACCAAGGGCTCAAGTAGAAAAAAAATGTTTTGAGAATGATGATGGCAACAAATGTATAAATGTGCTTGACACAATGAATGGATGGGTACATTGTGATGAGTTGTATAAGCCCCCAATAAAATGATTTACAAAAAATAAGTATCCCTGCCCTTCCCTTGGGAAGGAAGCAAAATCTAGCAGAAAAGGAGAGTGTTTCAACATCTCACTGAGGAACTTTTTCCTACCCGCCCCCTCCCCACCCCACCCCCTGCCAGTGACAGGCAAGATGGGGGAGTGCCATGTTTCTGACATCGTCTTCTCGTTTAATCATCTTATAGCGACTGTAGAATCACTGATTTATTAACAACTGTATGTATGATCATTGATTGGTCATCGACTGATAAATCCATAAGTTGAGGGCGAATTAGCAGTCAGCCTGCTGAGTGTTTCAGGAGTCCCTGGTTGGAGGCGAGCAGGCGTTAATTACCGGTATGGTGGCAAGGAGACGCTGCAGCTGGATCACTTGTTTGAACTACACGCTTTTGTTGTCCACGCCGTAACCCTGGCTGCAGCCCTCCCAGGCTGACTTGAAAGACTCATCCAGTCCCTAGCAGTCTCCCTGCTTTGAAGACATCTCCTTTCTCTTCAGAAGAAGAAATGGGAGCTCCCGGGGAAGAGGGGTGGGGTGGGGAAGCTACTCCCAAAGACCCCAGTGGCTTCTGTCACATGTCAGCCCAATTCGACATCATGGCCTCTGAAACGTCCCTGATGGAGCCTCGTGAAGGATATTTTGTTTACTGCCCCCCAAGAACCCCCTTCCTCCTTAAGCCCCTCTGACCAGCCACCAACACTCTGGCTTTATAACCCCTTCCAGTTATGGCTCAAGGAGTCCTGCCTCACTTCCAACGAAGCCATGAGAACGACCCTCCCTTTGGTCACGGTTATAGGCCCGGGGTGGACACATGATGCACCGCCAGTCCATGAGCATCCTGTCCTCATAACCGCCTCTCTCTAATCCCTTATAACCACGAACTGTCGACGTGTGGGCGCAGGAGCTTGGGAGCCTGCTGGGACTCGGAGGAGAAAGAATGCTACAACATGGAAGAAATGCCAAGGGAGAAGAGCAAGAAGCAGAGGGAGAAACTGAATTCTGGTCAGATCATTAGAACCCTGGGTCAACCCGCACCTGAAACTACTTCTCCCCTGTTTCGATTAGCCAAAAAGCAAAAGCCATCATGGTTGGTAGAGGACCAGGACAGATAAGGGGAATCCTTCATGAGATGGTGAGCACAACTGTGAGAATTGTAGCCGCAAACCTACGTCCAATCATAAAGGCAGCACAGGACGCGGGCGCATGGAAACAACGTGACAGCACCTAGCCACAGCAGTGGTGATTGTTGGCAGCAGTTCACTTGGGGTTTTTCTTCCTTTCCAGTAATAATAAAATCCGTACGCATGGAGGCCCCTGACTAATGTTCTATACATTCCCCGTTATTCTTCAATGGCCCTTCTAATTCCACCAGACAAAAGGCTATTCAAGCAGAAGGGAGAGTATAGATGAAGTCCTTGGGGAGTTCACGGAGGTTAGCGGGTATAGGCTTGGCCATTCATAGCGGTGGGCAGAAGAAAAGGCCCCTGTCACCTCAGGGTGTTGGCTTGAGATGAGGCTCTGGGGGAACTAACTGATGACGCATTAGCTAAGAGAAAAGTTGCTGTGGGTTACAAAAAGCTGAAGTTTGGTTTGGAGCAATATAAATTCCAAGATAATGCATTATAAGCCTACCCATTGGCATCAGGTTGATGCCAACGGACTCTGGTTAGCAGCCAGTCATCCACCACACCAGCCGGCCCGATGCCGGGCTGTAAAAGTTATTCACTTAGCCACTTCCAGAAAATGAACAGCTCCTTGAGGGGAGAACATTTCACCTTGCATTTCTCCTCCCAGCAGTTCCCAACTAATACTTGTGCAATGCAAGACGAAGTGAAATAAACAAAAAGCTCAGGTGGCCAATAGAAGTGATGACAGCCAAACTCTCGTCTCTTCCCAAAAGAGCAAAGGCGAGAAGAGAGCACCCTACTCAGCACAGTGGGGGGTCCGTGGGAAGAAGGAAAGCCCTCAACCCAACTCGCCTTGGACTCAAGCGCCTCTACCATGATGAAGATGGGGCAGGGCCACGCGCTGTGGCGGTCCATCACCCGTCCTCTTGCCAGGAGTCAGAGCCGCTGCAAGAGTACTCACAACAACATGGTGGTCACTTTGGGGACTGACGTCCACCGGCCCCAAGCCGTCGACTTTCGATCACCCACACGTTTGTAGGGGGGTACAGAAGCCCAAAGAAGAGTGGATGCCTTTGACTCGATGGTGTTCACAAGGCACCGTGGACGGCCAGACGGGCAAACAAAGCTGTCTTGGAAGCAGTACAGCCTGGACGCTCCTTAGAAGGGAGGCTCGTGAGGCTTAGTCTCGGGGACTTTGGATAGGTCGTCAGGAGAGACCAGTACTAGAAGATGGACATCGTGTTTGAGGCCATTGAGTGTCAGCAAAGAAAAAGAAAGGATCGGAAGAAAAGAAAGATCGAAAGAAAGACAGAAAGGCCTTCAGCGAGATGAATTAACAGGTGGCTGCAACCCTGACCTCTAAGATGAACAATACTTGAGATGATGCTGCAGGGCCGTTTTGTTCTGTTAGCCATGATGTCTCACCAGTCAAAGCCAATTGGAGAGTAAGGACAGCAAGGTGTGTCTGACATAGAGAATAATCAGGGGCCAGTCCCTGCCCGCACACGAAGATGAAGATGACCTTTGAGATGCTGCCGGTGCAGTGGAGGAGGCAGCTCTGAAGCTGGACCTGGGACGTACGGAGAAGACACACTGGCGTCTTGGACAGAAGCTTGAGCAAAGACGTGGGCCCAGTCTCTTCCTCCCGCAGGGTAAGTAACATTACAGGGTACAGAATGAGGGCACAGGCTCACTATGAAGAAGGGGTTCCACCCACAGGACCCCCGAGTGGCCTATCACCGTGGCCAGAGTACCAGGAGTGGATGGTACTTAGAGAAACAGGTCCCAGATAACTAACCAAGAGTAAGATGTTTTTCCTTTGCGGCTTTGTACCCCTTCCCGCTGAGCCGGGAGCCCATTTGGTGTATGTCTCAGGAAACCCCAGGCACAGGAAATGAGGCAGCTGGAGCTGATGTTGTGTGATTCTTTCCACTGATTGTGTTCAGGATGGAAAGAAAGGAAAGGGGAACGCTAAATCACTCTGATCAACAAATCCAATTACCCCGGGGAAGCTAATTGCAGTTTGTTTTCTTTACCTCTGAAGGAATTTTCCGGAGGAAAAGCTACCAAGAACGATTCTGTTTAGGGAGAAAAGCCGAACGCATTCTTACACATAGAATCATCTTCATTTGAAGGGTGAGGGGGGGGAAATCTCTTCAAAAGGAAAGCCTGACTCCTGAGCTAGTCGTTCCACATACATTTGGAAGCTAAAAGATGGCAGCTCCTAGGGCAGCGATTGGGGATTTGCATGAGAATGATCCAAAGAGCCCTTTTCTTTCCTCGCTGGGAACTGCTACACTTCTCTTTCTCTTCTTAAAAGACGGAGTGGAGGCAGTTAGTCCTCTAGCTGGGTGGTTCTCAGTCTTTTAATACAGTTCCTCATGTGGTGGTGACCCCCAACCATAAAATCATTTTCGTTGTTACTTCATCACTGTCATTTTGCTACTGTGATGAATCGTCGTGTAAATATCTGATGTGCAGGATGTATTTTCATTGCTACAAATTGAACATAATTAAAGCTAATTGAGGCATAGGGATTAATCACAAAACAATACGTAATTATATATTGTGAAGTATGTATGTGTTTTCCGATGGTCTTAGGCGACCCCAGTGAAAAAGTCGTTGGAGCCCCAAAGGGGTCACGACCCACAGGTAGAGAACGGCTGCTCTAGCTTACCTGTTGACACTCCCAGCAATATAAGGCTGGTTTTATGACGTCCTTAGGGGTGGGTCGTCAGGAAGAGGGGTCATGGAAACAGAGGAAGCCCCTCCATGAGATGGAAGAACAGAATGGCTACAACGGTGGGCTCAAACGCAGTAGGACTGGGAGCAGAGAGCCCAGAAGAATCGCCTTCTATTCTACGCAGGGTCCCTGGGAGTCAGGACTGGCTTGTGGCACTGAACAAGTCCCCGAGACAACTGGTGCACACGCATGTAACCCACAGGACAGAGTAAAGCCCCGGGCACATGCCAGTTTGCATGAAAACACAGTACCGGGAGGTTAGAAAAATGACCCAATCCTACTGGCTAGTACCAGGGGACAGGGGCATGAGTAGGGGCTTCTTTTCCCTCTAGTTCTTTGAAGAATGAGGCTACTGCTTGACCTTATCAGATCCACAAAGAAACAGGACTGGAGGCCTGGGAAGACAGAGGTCCTCACCCATCATCAAGACGGTGTTGGACAGGGTTGACTAGAGAAACAAATCCAGAGACGGTCAGGCGTGTGTGTAAGAGAGAGCTTCATATCAAAGAGCAATTGCATATTGAGAAAACATCCTAGCCCAGTCCAGATCAAGTCCATAATTCTGATATTAGCCTATATGTCTGATACTAGACCATAAATTCCTCTTTACACTCATGCATGCAATGATGCCAAATGCAAGAAGATCATAGGCCAGTGGGTGGAAAGTCTTGTGGACCCAGTGGTGGTGGAAGCATCTCAGTGCTGGTGCGGGTCTCCATGTGGCTCCTCCAGCTCCAGGGCTCTGGCTGCCATCAGCATGGCTCCATGTGGCTTGTCAACAGGCATATGTAGCAGAGAGGGAGAGTGTGTGTGGCCCGCCTCTTCTGATGGCAGAATCAAGAAAGAGAGAGTTCCCAGAATCCTCATGAAAAGGTCGCAACCACAAGGAGTGATCATCAGGCTGTGATATGATTGGCAGGCCAGACTCCACCCCTTCATTCTTCAATCAAGGTGCCATGAAATTGTAACTACCACAATGCCACAATTTTTACTTTCTCCAAGGGAAAAATTGTGCCCACGGTAGCTCTGCATTCTGCACCACTGCACATGTTACATTCCAGCGTGCACCTGACATGGCAGGACACGGGTGGTGTATGATAGTGTGAGGCACGGAACAGCATGACCATGAAAACTGAGATGCAAAATCCCACAGGGACTTCACAAAAGGACTTTGTTCAACTGGGCACTTCACCTGTGTCTGAAGACATGAAAGAAAAAGAAAAAAAAAATCCCCCCAACTGGCTGAAAAAACACCATCGTGATAAAGAAGGACCAGATGGAAGCGGCCAGGGATTTCCTTCTGTTCGGCTCCATGGCCCCCATTGATGGAAGCTGCCCTTGAGGATATCAAGTGGCGTCCTGCACTGGGACATCTGCAAAACAACAACATCTTCAAAGTGTTCAAAAGTAAAAGGTTGTCACTTTGAGGACAGATATTCATCGAAGGCCAGCCCTGGTCATGTCAGGCACCGCATGTGCATGTAGAAGCGGGGAAAGGAATGAGCAAGACTGACCAAGAGTTGATGCTTCAAACTAGCGGTGCTGGTGAAGAATAGGACCAGCACAGGGACTGCCAGAAGTACAGCTACATCGTCTTAGAAGCCGTGGAACCTGGCTGTCCCTTCCCGGGGAGGATGTTGGGGCTGTGCCGCATGTACTTGGAACGTATTACCAGAAGGGCCCTTCCATGAAGAAGGGCATCCTTTTGACACCAGAATGGTCAGAGAAGGAAAAAAAAAAGGCTTTCAGGGAGATGAATTGGCACAGTGGTTGTCTCACAATGTGCTGACACACAGTGATCACTGAGGCCAGGCAGTGTTTTGTGCTATTACACAGAGGGTCAATGTGTGTCGGACCTAACTTGATAGGACAACATGTATGTGGGGGGGAGCTTCAAACTGTTCGCGGAAACATGGAATCATGTTGGATCTCCCACGCCCGTTTGGAAGCCCTCTCACGTGTATGACTTGGTCTGGCTGCGTATGGATTTTTAGTGGTCGTAGCGTTGGTCTCAGACCACACTCAATTCGATCAGATCACTGTGATCCACAGGGTGCCTGGCTGATTGGTCAGAATGAGATCATGAGGCCTCTCTTCTGCCTCGTCTGCCTGGAAGCTCCAGGGAGTGAGGTTCGCCATCACCGCCACGCACAAGCTTCCCTTGACCGGCAGGGGGTGACTGTGCATGCAGTGTCCTGGCCAGGGCTCAAACTTAGTTCACCTGAATGGAAGGCGAGAGAACATGCCCACTAAGTACGTGACTCCCCGCACTCGAGGTGATTCCAACGCACAGTGACATTACAGCTCCGGGGGGACAGAGACTGGAACTCTTCACGGGAGAAGAGAGCTTCATCTTGCTCCTGAGGAGGGGCTGGTGGTATCAAACTGCTGACCTTGCGGTTAGTAGCCCAGCTCATAAGCACCATGCCACCAGGGCTCCTTACGGGAGTAAGAGTGGATGGAATCAGCCATTCTCTGCATCACACAGAAAGCAAGTACTCTTCTAAGTGGCAACAGCACCTGTAATCAGACCACAGCTCCCCATCCATATGCTCAAAGGATGAAAGAAGATGCGCAGGAGAACTGTTCCGAGAGATTAGTGCTTTCCGCGACTCCTGCTGTACCTCCAGGCTTGAAACTGAAGTACGGGGGAGGATGGGTTCTCCCTGCTACTGCACGCATGCCCTGCAGGCGCTGTGGCACACCTGAGCTTGGGCAGCCAGGTGGTGCATCTTGTCCGTAGATTACACGAGCTCGGCCAGCCTCGCCTTCTCCTCCAAGCGTCTCTGACATGAAGGGAGGTAGCTGCTCCTGCTTGCCTTCCCGTGGAGTCCCATTCACGTGTGTCACAGGGGGACTGTGCGGCAGGCGGTTTTCAATCTTTTTTTTTTTTCCAGAGCTAGATCACCGGATCTTCCTGCCAAGGGATCTCTGGGATGATGCAAAGTTCCAACCTTTCGGTTAGCAGCCGACCACATTAACCATTATTGCACCAAGAACTTGAACGGGAGGCAGAGGTCCTTCAAACCTGCCCCATTCTAACTAGAGGGGAGGGAGGGGGCCTGAGCTACAGAAGCCAACCCAAACTCACGCCACTCAGTCGATGCCGACTCATGAAAACCCTGTCATACAAGACAGAATGGCCCCTGTGAGTTTCCGACACTGTAACTCCTTATGAGAGCACAAAGCCCCATCTTTCTCCTGCAGCTGCTGGTTTCGAACCGCTAACCTTGTGGTTAGCCACCCAACGAGTAATCACTACAGCCCAGCTTGTGTCCCCAGAGTCCCCCATGGACTCCTCATTCCTGCTGGCCTTTCCTGCACTCCCAGGCCTGTCAACACCTACCTTGTTCTCCATGTTCACGTAAACTCCACCCCTTCACCCCCACTGCTAATGCACGGCAGATGTCAGTGAGTCTAAGAAGACACCAGAGAGGTCCCCTCCCAGAGGGAGGTCTCACCAGGACGGTCACAACAGGCAGAGGCAGGGAGCTGTGAATCTGTGCACTGTCTCCAGAACTTTGGGCGGAGGAATTGTAAATCTGTGACACCCCCCACCCCGGGGCCTTCTCTCCTTCTTCCCAGTCATCGTGGCAGATGTCCTGGGCCCCGGAAAGGGCACACTGAAACGAAGAGCTTTCAGGGTCAATGTCACGAAGGTACACATCCTTCCTACCCACCACCCTCCCCTCCAAAAAAACCAAAGGTGCTATGAAGCACCTCCTGAGATGGATGCAATTCTGCTGAGTGAAATTAGCCAATGACAAAAGGACCAATTGTATGAGACCACTGTTATAAAGGGGGGGGGGAGAGGCAAAAGTTTTCAATACCAAGGAAACACCCTTTAGAGGCTATCAAGGGGGAAAGAAAGGAGGAGAAGGTAAACCAATAGATTAGAGCTGACAGGTGCTGACTCTGGTGATGAGGAGGATAGGAATCCGTAAGATGGAAAGGAAATGATGGAGAAAGGGAGGTGGGCTAAGCGATTAGGGGAGTTGATCATTACTCTAAACTGTTAAAACAACATGGATGACTTAAAATGTCAACTCCCATCTAGCTCACAGTAAAAAAATACAATAAAATAAACTTTAAAAGCACAGAAGAAAAATGCCAGTAAGTAGAGCCAGGAAGAAACCTAGAAGTGCAATGTATCGTAACAGAAAGCCTCTGAAAGTCTGATGAGGGTGTGCCAGAATGAAGACGCGAATAAGTTACCCCCAGACCAACTCCTGCCACCCAGCCAATGGTGACTCAGCGACCACCTGGGTTTCCGAGACAGTAAGCTGCTTACAGAGAACAAAGCCCAGTCCTTCTCCCTCAGAGCTGCTGGTGGTTTGAACTGTGGAAAAGTCAGAACTCAGCTGGTGCCTCACACTGACCCTTCCAGGAAACGAATGCGAAATCCGCCCAAAAAAGAAAAAGTATGCAAATGTGAGACGAAAACATGAACCAAAGCCTCTAATCCCTAGAAGTGGGTCAGCAAGGAAAGACTCTCCTGCCTAGAATTCCAGGTGTGGAAAGGCAAACCGCTGGCCATCGGAGCGCGTTAAGCATAATTGCTGTCAATGCAGAAAGGGGGACATGTTCTATGCCACGGGGGAAAGATGTCTGCTGTTATAAAGCAGAGATGGCATACGTGCCCCAAATGAGGGGTTTCTAACACTAGAGAATAATGAAAGATGCTAGATGCCCCCAAACAGGTCCACTGAGTCAAGCGAGCCCATGTGACAGAGCAGAATTGCCCGAAAGGCTATCATCAGCTTGGCTGGGTTTGGATTTTTTTTTTTTTAATTTGGATGTTTTATTTATTTTTCTTTCTTTATTTAGATCATTTTCTTGGGGGCTCTTACAACTCTTGTTACGATCCGTGCATCAATGGTATCCAACATATTAGTACAGATATTCCATCGTTCTTTTCTAGACATTTACTTTCCTTTGATCCCTTGAGATCAGCTCCTCTTTTTTTTCCCTCCCTCCCCCACCCTCACCCAACCCTTGTGGCCCCTTGATAGATGATAGATTGTTAATTATTTTCAAATCTCACGCCCACTGCTATCTCCCTTCCCCACTAGTTTCTGTTGTTCTTCCCCCTGGTTGGGGGTTTGTGGTTATGTGCCATTCATTGCGATCGGTGCCCCCCTCCCCCCACCTCTCCCCCATGCCCCCCCCCTCCCCCTACCCTTTGGGCATCGCTATTCCATATGTTGTTGTGACGTGAGTGAAAGTTGGCAGAGCCCGTGAGCATCCCACGGAGTCAATCATACACACTGTGCTTGGGAGCGCTCGTTGGCATCCCCTCAACACAACAGCACTCTTTCCACGCCCCCCCTGCCTTCTCCACGGCTGCTCGTCCCTCCCTCTCACCCCGTTCTTTCTTCGGAGCTTTGCTACGGGGCAAATGCCATCCACCTGCTCGCCCAGGTTTGGTCCTTCTGAGGAGCACCTTCCTCAAGGGTGTCATTGTTCATCCTCTAGGCCATCTATTGCTTGGCCACAAGGTGATGGGGGTAGGGTGGGGAATGGGTGGAGTTTCAGGACTAAAGGGTATCTAAAGGTCATACTCTCCAGGGGTTCCACCAAACCTGATCCAATCAGTATGGCTGGTCTTTTAGGCGATTTCTAACCTTGTTCTACATTTTCGGTCTCATGCTACCCAAGACTTGTGAGGGAGAGGCCAAGCACACGCAGTGGGAGCCGAGGCTGATCTGGTGTCTCTGGTTCCATTTCTCGGTCGTTCGCAATCTTTGGTGTGTCTGGTTTCCCTGAGTTTTCCTCTGTCTTCACAGTTTTGACTGTGATCTTCTCGGGAGCAGATTACCAGACCTTTCTTTCTTGCCCCTCAACCGACTTCCCATTGGGCCTCCTGATGTCTGTGCTTAAAGACGTCAGGTTTTAAATAGGCTGTGAAAAGATAAACCACGATAAATGGCAAGCCAATCATCAGGGAGAGGGTAGCCATGTGCTCCAGGAGCAGAAGGTAGGACTGTGAAACCTTTTGGTGGATAGACAGGGTATGAGAGGTGGTTTGTTGTTGTTGTTCTTAATCCTCATGCAAAATGAGATTGCATGGAGATGCTAGTGAACATGGAGTAAGGCACAGTATCCCACACTGAGTGGACTAGGTGGTTGGCACAGCCACACAGCAAAGCAGGATGCCAAGGAAAGAATGAACCCGTCGCCAGACAACACATCCTTGCTGAGCGGGCAAGGAGCAGGAAAAGGAACTGCAGATGACAAAACCGGCTGACCAGTCACAAAAAATGACTAGTTGGTAGGCGCCTTGAGCCAATTCTGACTCAGAGCCATCCTTTGTGCCCCCGAAGGAAACCCTGCCCGGGCCTGCGCTGGATCTTTGAGACCACTGAGAGCACCACTGTGCCCATCCATGTCTCTGTGGGTCTTCCTCTTGCTCTCTGACCCTCTGCTTAGCAAAGCATGATGTCCTTCTCTAGGGATGGATTCTATCGATAACGTGCCCCCCATAAAAGGGGAGACGGAAAGTCCCGCCAAGGAGCACTGCGGCTGTGCTTCTTCCGTCACGGATCTGGTTGCTCTTCCGGCAATTCACAGCATCCTCGGTGTCCGTGGCCAACAACATCATCCAATGGCATCGAGTCCTCCTTACTCAGTGAGTCAGCTTGTACCTCCCCGATGGGCCCGCCTCAGGGTTGAAAAGGAAGTACAAGTGACTATTTATCCTCCCTGCTGCTGTATGCCCTGAAGAAACTGTGGGCACACCTGAGATCAGATTGCCAGGTAAGGCACCAAACCTGATCAGATGAGCACTGCGGGTCTTTGTAATGATTTCTAACCTTGTTCTGCCAGGCTCAACCTCGGTGCATCATGTCCATAGATCGAGAGAGCAAGATCACCCCATGGCTTTCCCCCAGGGCCCTAGACACTAAGGGAGGTAACTGTGTTTGAGTTGATTCAGGGTGACCCCTCGTGTGTCACAGTTGGGCTAGGCTCCATCTGGTTTTCAACGGCTGGCTTCTTAGAAGCAGATCATCCAGCTCCTTTTCAAAGAAGTCCCTGAGAAAACTTACATTTCCAATCTGTCAGTCAGTAGCTAACCACAATGAGTGTTGTGGTGTCTCCCAGTGATAAAGAGTGGGAGAGGGCTCTCCAAACCCACCCATGGTTCTGCCCTGAGATGGAGGAAGGGGGTGGGCGAGAGAAGGGTCTCCCCCAGCGTATGCCTTGTGTCCCCAGACTCGACCATGGACTCCTCGTTCCTCCTGGCCTTTTCTGTACTCCTGAACCTGGCAGTACCGTGTTTTCCATGTCGATGTAAACTCCAACACCCCCAGACTGTTTACTGCACCTCAGATGCCAGTGAGTCTCGGAAGACACCAGAGAGGTCCCCGCCCAGGGGGAGGTCTCACCAGAGGCAGGGAGCTGTGAATCTGTGCACTGTCTCCAGGACATTGGGCGGAGGAATTGTAAATCTGTGACACACACACCCTGCCCCCACCCTCCCACCCTTTTCTTCTTCCCAGTCATCGTGGCAGATATCCTGGGCCCCGGAAACGACACAGTGAAAGCAAAAGCTCTCAGGGTCAATGTCACGAAGGTAAGCTTCCTTCCTAGCCACCACCTTCCCCTCTGGCTTACTATAGTTAAAGAAGCTGGGTAGTGTCTGGTATCCATCATTTTCTGTGAAAACCTAAGACTTTAATAGCCTTTTGGTTCCCATCATAGACACTCAAGCTTCCTAAAATGGCTTTGCCAATCACTGCCATCTACATGCCCAAATCTGCTGAAAAATGTGGCTTTCAGGTGAACCATTCCCACCAACCAAGTTTACTTATAGCAGGTGAGCCTTCCTAGCTACAGCCTATCTACAGCCCCTCCTTTTCAACACAGCCCCCTGAAAAGACCCCGATACTTCTGAATACCCAACACCATGGAGAACCAATGAGCCTTTCCCCAGGTCCAAGAGAGTCCACCCAGGAAAATGTTGGACCACACCATTGTACTTGACTCAGGTCCCTTCTCAAGGTGTTCAGATCCCCTCGGGGTAATGATCACAGCATGTGATCAGGAGATAACCAAGCATGGTGTACTGACCTTCAGGGCATGCTCTCTGGCCCTGGCAGGCGTCCTGAGAGGCAGAAAGATGCGCGTCACAAGATGCCAAGTGATAACCCAGTGGTACCAGCTCACCAGAGAACAGAAATTAGGTTTCGAATCTGAGTTCAGGAAAGCATGTAAATGTAACGTAAGTACATTTGTTTTGTCCCTTCAGTCCAGGCAATGGTGATAGCTCCCTCTCCCTGCTCCCAGGACCCCTCTCTGCTCTCTTCTGCTGGCTGAGCCTGGCTCCTTCCTCTTCTTCCAATTCTCTGCCCTCCTTGGTCTGGTTTGTGTCTCCTGTCACCCCAACCTTTAGCCCTGTCTGTTCCCAGAACCCTGTTGACTTTGTCTTCTTGAGATGGGGTGTATTGACCCTATCTTCTTAGGATGGGGTATTTTACACCTCTAGATTGAGCGATGCCTCATTTGCTCACGCACCTGCCAACAACCAGATGTGAATGAGTGTCTGTGGAAGCAGAGTAACTGCAAGTATGAACGGTGGGAAGAAGAAGAATCCATGCTCTTGACATGCCTCCCTTCCAAGTCTGGTCAGTGTCAATGGACCAGAATCACAAATAGCACTCAACCCCCACCCTAGACTCCAACAATGGCTATGTAGGACCTTTAGGTCCATGGATCTCAACCGTCTGTTAGTGAATCTGGAGCACTTGCCTAGAACTGAGTTCACTATGTAAGCTCTCATTTAGATACAGCACACTTAGGATTGACTCACTTTCTGCATAGTTTCTGTATTTATCAATAAAACTTGAAGAAGAAAAAAATAACCCAGGCTGGCTGTGTCCTTTATCGTACCAAACCCCTTTGCTCCCTGCAACTCTTCGGTCAATGTTAACTCTCATTTACCCAACAATCTCATGCCTGGCCATGACCCTTAACCTTGCAAAGCTCCTTTGACCTGCCTTCCACCTAAAACCAGTGCACTGGGCCCATAAAAAGGGGCCAGACTTCATCTGGCATGACCTGCCCCTACCCTACTTTATTTTATGACCCAAGAAATATTTAGGTGAGGATGGGGGCCGGTGGGGGGTGGGTAATTTGGTTGCTGTTATTGTTCCCACCGTATTCACACTCCAAGCAAGAAACAGGGGAAGGAAAGGAGACAGGGAAGAGAACAGGGCTGAAGAGAAGCCAGGCTAGAGAAGAGGGACCATGGAGAGGAGCCCGGAAAGGGGAGGAGATCTGGGAACCCTGTGAAGGAGCTGTGGGCATGGGGGGTGGGGGAGGAGGAGTAAGGATCACGAGAGAAGAATGAGCAACAAACCCTGGGCTTCAAGAACCCGGGTGGACCCCTCATGGTAGAGTTATCTTCATCCCGTTGATCCAAAGTTGCCTCTTTCTCCTACCTCCAATGCTCTTCTTAGTAGTTCACACTCCACTTCCTCCATCGCAACGTATTGTTATTCAGACATGCTCGAGGAGACAGCAGTCATACCCTGATGGTTAGCATACTCTGTCCATTCTGTGATCTCTGGGTGTCTAGCCCAGGGCCTTCGGATGCCCTAAGCAAGGCACAGCGTCAGCTACGGTTGGGAAGACATGGGAACACTGTCCTCAGGTTGCAGAAAGGGAATGATTCTGTTTCTGGTCTGTTGACCCAATATTGAGGGTCTCAGGAAGGGAATCAGAAAGGCCAGGGGGGTGTGAGCTCACCTAAGAAAGTCTTTCTTGCTGGGGAATCTCTCTTCCTGAACGTCACCACGAATTATTTCTTCATCGGTTGCGCAGGTGAATTCCAATTTCTCCTCAAGGGCCTTGGTTATCTGTGGAGGAAAGTGAAAGAGAAACAAGAGGGCCTCATCGTATTGTGGGCGGAGGGATGACAGTCATGGCGTTGAACCAGGACTTGTTGCAAAGCAGACACCTCCACTCTTTGTCAGAGCTAGAGTGAGGGTCTTCCACTTCGGTAGGGAAATCTGTTTGGTAGGGAGATAGTCCAAGAGATGCAGATATCAGCAGGGTCCAGGGGTTGTATGTCTATGGGGAGATGGATTGATACATTTCTTGGTGATGTTGATCTTTAAAAACTGTATTATGTCCTTTGGGAATATCTGAGCCCAGGGATTTAGCAAAAAATACTGTGGATAAGAAGAAAATATTCAGAAACCTTGCCTCGCCTCATGACCAGGGATTCAAAATTCTACTCACTCATCTATATCCAAACGTCAAAATGATAAGCGTTTACAGAACCCCATGAATTCCCCTGCTAACCCAACAGGGAGAGGGACTTTTCAGTTCTCAGTAATGGCAGGTGAGAAACCCAATGGTGGTGGTCCTTCTCGGCTCCATCCACATTACCAATAACACCTGCTCTGCAGAGAATGTTTGAGCAAAACATGGACAGTTGGAATGACAAAGGAGGCTGAGAATAAAGGCTGAAAAGTTGGTTCCAGGCTGGGGGCTTGAGAGACATAGGAGCGATGAGAATCACAATCCACTCATGATAAAACCTATTCTACCCAGTATGGTCTGGAGTAGAGCCCAGTTTTTAAAAACATCTACCTTCCTTGACCTCTGTGGTGTTGGGAAAGGTGTTCTTTTGATGTTGACCACCCTTGAATACTTGGTATGAATCCCACTTGGTCATGATGTGTTATTTGGGGGAATGCTGTTGGATTCCAGGAGCCCTGGTTGTCACATAGTGGTTAGGTATTGGGCTGTGATCTTTAAGGTCAGCAGTTCAAAACCACCAGGCGTTCTACAGGAGAAAGATGAGGCTTTCTACTCCTGTCAAGAGTTACAGTCTTGGAGACCCACTGGGGAAGTTGTACCCTGTCCTATAGGGTCACTGAGTCAGCACTGACTTGATGGCAGTGAGTTTGGTTTTGTTGTTGTTTTACTATTGGATTCTGTCAGAGGGAATTTTGTTATTGATGGGAGATATTGATCTAGAATTTTCTTTTGTAGTAATCTCTCTGGTTGGTTTTTGGTAGCAGGGCCATGCTTTCTTCATAAAACTGATTCAGAAGTTTTCCATCCTTTTCTTTACTCTGGAACAGTTTAAGTAGAATTGGCATCAGCTCTTCTCTGACTGTTTCTTAGGGTTCACCAGTAAAGCCATATGGGACTAACAAAGTGACCATTAAGTTCCTTAGGACTTGTTAGTTTGCGTACAAAGAGACAGAGTTGGATGATGGAGAATACAGTAGCCACTTTTTATAATAGTCACCATTAGCTTTGCGCCCAAGAAATATATATTCTGGCTACAGAATTCCAGCTCATAGAGAATGGCCCCCATGGGGTTTCTAAGGCTGCAATCTTTATGGAAACAGACTGCCACATCTGTCTCCAGGGGTGGGACTAGTGGGTTCAAGCCACCAACCTTTTGGTTGGCAGCTGAGCACTCTAACAACTGCACCACCTCAGCTCTTTCTTGTTAGTTTACCATCCAGAAATTTTCAACACAAATTTGTAAACACTTTTATTGGCATTTCATACAATTCAATAGTTCAATCATACCAAGAGGAGTTGTAATCAATTTTAGAACATTTTCCTCTTCCTCGTACTCATTGGTATTTGTGTAATTTTTTAAAATCGTGGCAAAAACATACACAACAAAGCATTCTCCAATTCAACAACCTCCACATGTACAATTCAGTGCCCTTGATTATATTCTTCATGTTCATACAACCATTATTCACATCCTTTCCCAAATGATTCCACCGCTGTTAACGTGAACTCGCTGCTCCGTAAGTAAACACTCATCCTCCTTCACCTATGAAAACCATTGGTCAAGTTTGGTTTCTTTTCTATTTTAGCAGTTTTCTTGATATACAATTCTCATACCACATATTTGCACAGTTAAATCACTTTTAAAGAGAGTTGTGTATACATCATTACAATCAGTTCTAATGTTCTCTCCCTCTCCCTTATTCAGTTTGCTCCCTAATTCCCCAGATCCCTGTCCCCCATAAACCATTGCACCAGTTGTCTCTATACATTCACATGCTCTGGGTTTCATTCAACACAAATTTTCAAATGGTCCACTGTGGGGATGGCAAGCACGTACAGCTCTTTTAATCAAACAATTTACATCAGAAGAAAACACATCCCACAAGACAGGTTCTGTACTTCCATCTTCCAGGGGATCTGCAAGCACACCAAGTTAAAATTCTAAAATAGCTTCACTTTCTATATGTTATTCTCTTAATACAGCAAGGAAGGGATGCAGCACTGGGGGCGATTTATGTTCTCTGCCTTGGCTATTAGTAATTAGCAGTAATGGTAGGAGTACAACAATCTGCACCCATTAAACTCAAACAGTCATCAGTAGAATTCTTTCCCGATTCATTGCATGTTACAAAGAATGTGAAGGTTGGTTTTGTCATTAGGAATTCACAAGTCCTCTTTTTATCTCTGATGAGCTTTCGTTTTCCCGTTCCACTTCGTTGTTGCCCTTTCCTTCTACCTGGATATAGTTAGGCCACTTTTTAAAGTTGATTGTACCGTAGCCAATGACTCCGAAGCAAGAACACCAATAGCATTTCTTAGCATGTAAAATTCATTAAACAAAATTCACATCGGGATTGGGACATTGATATAAGCATTTCTATTTGAAAACCAGTATGTTAAAAAAGATGGATTTGGAACATGCCATTTTGTTCGTCACGTCTTAAGTTCTGAGAACCAGTAGCTACAGAGTCAGAAATTTCATTCACTTGGCACATGAGGCTCGTAGGCGGGTCCACCTCTGATCTCTCAGAGCCCCTGTGGTCCTGAAGTAAAACTTAAAAATGCGCACATGCACTTTCTGTTCATGGATGCTGCGTCCACAGTGCATTGGGACTTCTGCTGTGAATCGGAGGAGGGGCAGGAAGCGGGAGAGGGATCACAAAGAGCGTGGTACAAATACGCAGTTCCATATGAAATGAGTTGGGTTCGCTTGGCTCAGGACAAGTCAGGACCTGGGCCACGTGATCCAGTGCTGCGGCCATGCTTCTGTGCTCCCTCAGGAAACCTTAGAGAGGGGCATCAGGAAATGCCTTTGAGAGACTGAGATCATGCTTTTAGACCGGAGTTGTCCGAAATGAAAAGAAAAAGTACCATTGTTATCATACACAAGATTGAGAAAATGGTACCGGTGTCATTTAGGGTCCTGCTGGTTCTCTCCTATGATAGTGCTCACGTTTCTTGCTTCCGGTCTGCTTGGCCTTTACAGGCCTTTGCTGTGAAGAACTGGCGTCCTAAGCACATTTTTACCTTGCTCATCCCTGGGAGCGAACCCCCGACCCCGGGGAGCCTAGTAGCCTGGGATGGAGTGACCACTGGATAGCTTTGGGCTTCACTGGCTTATCTTCAGAGTTTTTACCCTGGACACGAGGAACTTATTCAGACATCCAAGGCAAAGGAGGTGGAGCATTCTGAGAAGGTGGGACCACACCTGCTCTCCCTCACACTAAAATTAGCTGCTAGGACCCCTTCTACTGAATACCCCTCCTGATGCCTCAGAGATATTAAAGCCAGCTCCACTTTATCAAGAGTAGACAAATAGCCGACCCCCACAGCAGAAGTCGGAGCCCATCTTCCAAGAACTCCCACCTTCCTCCTGTTCAGCCAATGACGGTGCATAGAGCCCAACGGGCATGGCGTCAGCCAACAAGGATTCAGCAGCCTCGCAAAGCCACGCCCACAAGCTGACCGGGAGGCCTAGGCAGCAGAGCCCCACCCACAGAGCCATACCTGTGCAGGTTGGGTCTGTTGCCCCCAGAGAGGCACCACAGGGGCATATTCAGAGACATCCAAAGCAAAGGAGGTGGAGCATCCTGAGAAGGTGGGGCCTCACCTGCTCTCCCTCATACTAAAGCTAGCAGCTAAGACGCCTTTTCCTGAACCCCCCTCCTATGCAGCGATGGCCGGCGGGGCATCTCCTCCCTGTTTAGATCCTATTCCACTCAACCCTACACCAAACTCCCAAAGGGTGAAGCGGGAAACAAGATATCGGTAGGGATCGGGCACCGGCAGGACTCAGTGCGCGAACGCCCTCACGTGAAAAGGGAAATCGTCTCGAGACTGCCGATTGGGCCGTAGGAGATGTCAGTCACGTGCCGGGCGCTCGCAAACGCACGGGATTGGTCAGAATAAGAGGGCGGGGAGGAGGCGGGGCGGATGCTTCTCTCGATTGGGCCAGAGGGAAGTAGTCCCACCCTCTGCTCCGAGATTGGCAGAGCCCCCCCCCTAGGCCCCAGAGGGTGGAGAAACTGGCCGGGTTTACCAGAGCCCGAGCCGGGGAAAGCGGCGCAGTGTGCTCACTGGGTTCGCGATCAGATCTGACGTGGCTGCTGGAGCGGCGGTGTCCCATCTGTGTGTGGAAGCACCAGTGGGCGGTGAGCCCTGAGGGGGCGAGGAAGCCGTGGGGGGCGACCGGAAGTCTCTTCGTAGTGACGTCACATGAGGAAGTGTGGCTAGACGGCCGGCCTACCCGGAAGTTTGATGCCGCGGCCGCTGCGGGAAGTAATGAGATCCGGTCCTTGGAGCTAGACTGTGGAACAGGTGTTTGTGCTTTTCTTGCCTGAGGTCTGGTAGAGCCTCCTTTTCCTGGAAGGGTTAGAAAGTCATGTTTTATAACGTCTCATCTTGTTGAAGCCCCTGGGGTGATGGACGCGAGGCGTGTGTTCCACGGGGCGGGACTCCCAAAAGGCTTTTAAGAAGTTTCTGTCGTTGCCTGTCACCCCCAGTACCTCCTCCTCTCCAGGGATGTGCAGATGGACGCTGGGGGAGACACTGCCGCTCCAGCTCCGGGGAACGCAGAGGACTTGGAGACCACATCGCTGTCTAGTGAGGAGACTGCAGATGGTGGGGGAGCTCACGAGGACCCCCCGGACCCTGGAGATGGGAGCCTGGAGGAAGCAGGTAAGCCCTCTCCTCACTGTGGACTGGGAAAGCTTCCCACGGGATTTTCATTTTGGGGGACCAGTGAGGTCTTTGGGTTGGTTTAGCGGGATGTGCGTTGGGCATACGGTTGAAATCATTGCGGAATGGGTTAGTGGGTGTCCATGGATATTCAGTAGGGAACGGGGGTGGAGGCGGGGTGGGGTTGGGGAGCCTGTCATCGATCGTTGGGGACCTTAGAGAGGGGAATCAGGTAATGCCTTTGAGAGACTGAGATCATTGGGATTTTATGGGGAAATTTTTGAAGCAGAGATGTGAATGGATACCAGTCGTTGCCCTTGAGGGAGCAGTAGAGTCCAGGGAATCAATGGGAGTGGATGAAGGAGGGAAGTCATTGAAGTTGGATGTCAGTGAATGCCGATGATGCACATACAGTGAAGGTCCTTCAAGTCCTGTATGTAGGTGGTAACTCAGAGGTAACTGAATGGCTTGGCTATTAGAGGTGGTTAATTTTAGCTTTTGAAGGGGAACTACAGGGGGCTCAATGAGTAGCAATGAGAGACTATGGGATTCACTGGACATGGAATTACTGAAACCTGAGTGTTCATGGGGTTTGTGCGAATCATTTACGAGGTCCTGGGGCAGTCAGTGCTCACTGGGCAGGGGGTGTGGGGAGACATGCATGCAGCGATCTGTGCTCACCTGTGGGAGCTATTGGGAGGCCAGTGGGGATTTGGTGGGTCCCTGGGGATGCAGGGGTCCCCAGGCAGATGATCTACCAGGGACTCCCTTGCAGGATCCAAGGCTAAGGACCAGCCACCCAGCCTGCTGCCATCACTGCCCCAGTCCGAGGTCCCGGCAGGCACCAGTGAGCTCTGGAGCCCCACAGCCTCTGAAAGTAGTCCTCTGGATGGCGCTGAGAGTGGCCTGGGGAGTGAGGGTGGAGACCCCAGTGATGAGGACTGGCGCAGCCAGCGGAAGCACGTGTTTGTGCTGAGTGAGGCCGGCAAGCCCATCTACTCCCGGTACGGCAGCGTGGAGGCGCTGTCGGCTACCATGGGCGTGATGACAGCCCTGGTGTCCTTCGTGCAGAGCGCAGGTGACGCCATCCGCGCCATCTATGCTGGTGAGCTGATGGGTCACTGCCCGGGGAGCTGGCTGGGGGGCTCTCTAATCAGTTGGCGGTGGGTCACTGACTGCCCACCCACTCGGGGGTTAGCTTTCCGTGTGTTTAGCTGGTGGTTTTGTAAGTGACTGGCCCTATACTCCCTTGTGGCCTGAGCGTGACTGGAGAACTGTGTCAGGCCTGGCACGTGTGGCTGAGCTCGCGTGACTCCAGCTCCACTGTCTGCGCCACCGATTCTTTGAGAGGCTCTCCAAACACCTACGCGTCCCCACTCCAGCCCAGGTGTCCCCGCACAGTGACTGTGTGGACTCAGGCCAGGAATTTGGGGTGGGGGTAGGGACAGAAGGGCCAACCTGGGCCCCTCCAGCCACCCCTGACCCATCCCTCCTCTGCCCAGAGGACCACAAGCTGGTGTTCCTGCAGCAGGGCCCCCTGCTGCTGGTGGCCGTGTCGCGCACACCCCAGTCAGCGGCCCAGCTGCGCGGGGAGCTACTAGCGGTGCACGCCCAGATCGTGAGCACCTTGACCCGCGCCAGTGTGACCCGCATCTTCGCACACAAGCAGAACTACGACCTCCGCCGCCTGTTGGCCGGCTCCGAGCGCACGTTGGACAGGCTTCTGGACAATGTGGAGCGAGACCCGGGCGGGCTGCTGCTGGGCGCCGTGCGCTGCGTGCCCCTGGCGCGGCCGCTCCGGGAGGCGCTGGGCACACTGCTGCGCCGCTGCACTGCCCCGGGCCTGGCGCTGTCGGTGCTGGCGTTGGATGGGCAGCTGATCACCGCGGCCCAGGAACGGACCGTGCTGAACGAGTGCCGGCTGGACCCAGCCGACCTGCAGCTGCTGCTTGACTGGGTGGGGGCGCCGGCCTTTGCAGCTGGTGAGGCCTGGGCGCCCGTGTGCTTGCCCCGCTTCAACCCCGACGGTTTCTTCTATGCCTACGTGGCCCGCCTGGACGCCATGCCTGTCTGCTTGCTGCTACTGGGCACCGACCGGGAGGCCTTCCACGCCATGGCCACCTGCCGACGCCTGGTTGAAGATGGCATGCGCGCCCTAGGGGCCACGCACGCCCTTGAGGCAGTCGCCGGCTTCTCGAACACCCAGTCCGCCAGCGCCCCGGCCTACAGTGTGCAGGCCGTGGGGGCGCCCGGTCTCCGGCACTTCCTCTACAAGCCTCTGGACATCCCAGACCACCACCGCCAGCTGCCCCAGTTTACCAGGTGGGCACGGACCTTGGGGGCAGTCAGCCGGGCAGGAAAGCTTGTGGCGGCTCAGATAGCCGCTGTAGCTAGACAGATAGAATTGCAGGGCTCTCTGAAGAGGAAGGCACAACCCCAAGAACTTGCTAACCCCCCCAAGGGGAGGCGGGCCCAGTCTGTAAAGAACCCTCCAGTCCTGTGTTTCCCAAAGACACCCACAGCCAGGTGGGGGTGGGGTGCTGGGACAATTCAGAGAGCCTGTAAAAGCAGATAACCTACCCTATCCAGGAATGATAGGCTATAGTACACAAGGTTGTAATGGATTTGGGTGGGGAACTAATTTTCTTAAGGGAGTTCCCAAATAAGGTTAGGAACCTATGCAGTGTCTTGGCCCCAAACTACCGGAGATTCCTCCTGTCTAACGGGGGAGGCTTGGCTTCCTGGCTTAACTGAGATCCCTAGATTGAAAGGGGAACAGGGCCAGCCAGGAAGCTGCTAACTGCCCCACCTACCACAATGCAGCCCCGAGCTTGAAGCCCCGTACAGCAGGGAGGAGGAGCAGCATCGCCTGTCCGACTTGTATCACTGCCTGCACGCACGTCTCCACAGCACCTCCAGGCCACTGCGCCTCATTTACCACGTGGCTGAGAAGGAGACCCTGCTGGCCTGGGTGAGTGCACCCTCACTTCTTGCCTCTTCTCCCCAGCCCTAGCCCCTGGGCCTGGGTTTACGCTCCCCCTTGTATCGCTGTGTCAGTCAGGACATACTTATCTCTGAACCAATGAGGGTTGATCACACACCTTTCCACCTTCGGACCTTCCATTCGCCACCGGGACCGCATTGACTTTCGGGAAGCCCCACAAAGGAATGTCTCTGGGTCTGCCAATGACCCCTTCGAATTCAGTGCCATCCCACGGACCTAGCCTTATTGAACCACCCCAGGCTTGGGAGTGCCCCCAGTTGTCCGTCCGGGGCCTTCTTTCCTGGGGGCCACCTCAGGCCTCCTGCCCTCACAGTTGGGTCTGTTCCGGGTAAGCTGTTCAGGGAGGTTCGGTCCAGGGGACCCAACTGAAATGGCACCTTCCCCGAGGTCGTGTCGCTGCACTGAGCGCACGTTGTTTGTGAAACCACTTACTGCTTGCCTGCCCCCGTAGTGGGTAGTCGTTGAAAGCTGAGGATTTTGTTTTAACTTTTCAAGTCATTTTTGCCGTGCACATACATTGCAAACATAGTGAATCCCGGCCTGCCCTTCACAGTTTCCCCAGATGCAAACTGATCAGAGATACCCGGTAACTTATCAGAATCCCAGTCGTCCCCCAAGTCGTCCCCGCCTGCCCCAGTGCTGCCTCCCGCTGGTCCAGGATCTGGTTCCGGCCTGGGCTGCCTGTATTTAGTTTGCATCCCTATTTAGGGACCATTCCTTTCTTGGAATTTATTTTGAAACAGTTCTTCAGCTGTCTTCAGCTTTCCGGACCTGTTCGAAGGATGCACGGGCAGTTAGTTCATAGGATGCCCTTCAACATGGGCTTTCCTAAGGTTTTGTCAAGACTAAATTGAGGTCATCCAGAAGGATGTGTGTGGTCTCCGAATCCCATCCCATTAGGTGGCCCAGGGGATCAGCTATTCCCATGTGGATGGCTGAGATCTCCTGGCTGAGGGGGTCTCCACTGTCAAGTCAGTGTTTTCCCATTGCTGTGATTCCGTAGCTATCTGTTGTGCTCACATTTTCACCCACTCTTTTTAACATCCATTAACGATTGCCACTGGCACAGGTTATCACTCTGGTGCTTGCCAAGTGGTGATGGTGTTTTTTCTGACTCCATCACTCCTGCAGGTTAACGGCTGGGATTCTTCTGTGAGAAAGAATGTTTCCTCCTTTCTTGTAGATTTTGCTGCTCCCCCCTTTTTTTTTATTTATGTGGGGGGGGGAGAGAGGGTTAACGTCTTCAGTGTTTATTTCAAATACTGTATGGTCACTTTCTCCACTCACTTGTCTGTCTGTATGCTGTGTTAGCTGGCGTGCTGCTGTGACGCGGGGCGCTGTGTCCCTAGTAGTTCTGATACTGGCAGGATCACTCATGGTGAACAGGTGTTAGCCCTTCCAGACGAAAAGAGACTAGAACGAAGGAGCTGGAGGTCTGCTTGTGGGTTTTTGTGACTTGTTTGTTTTCAAACAGTTTCATCGACATACAACTCACATTGCTCTTACTTCTTCTGACGTTCAAATGGTCAGAGTGGGCCCGGCTGGCTCCCGTGTCTTTGGGCCATGTCCTCATCATTGCTTGAGCATGTCTTACTGTCAGGCACAAAATGTTCCAGATTGATTTTGTGCTTTTTCTGTGCCAGCCGGGACTGGGACATTCATTCCCCCAAGGAACCGGTGTACCTTTTAGTACAGCGAGGTATTAAAAACCAAGCTATCTGACCGGCCCAGGACTTTAACCCAGGGGGGTTTCTCTGAGGGGAGGGCATGGCCAGCTCAGGCCCATTTAACTCTCATCTCCTCCCAACCCGCCCCCCCCCCTCCCAGGTGACCTCCAAATTTGAGCTCTATACGTGTCTCAGCCCTTTGGTGACCAAGGCCGGCGCCATTCTGGTCGTGACGAAACTCCTGCGCTGGGTGAAGAAAGAGGAAGACCGGCTCTTCATTCGCTGCCCACCCAAGTACTCCACACCTCCTGCTGCCCCTGTGGACCAAGCCCTCCACAATGGCTTTTTCACTGGACTCTGAGAAGTTGAGCTTCCGATGGGGCAGTGCTGCAAGCGGCCTGGCCGTAATTTCCCTTCTTCATCCTAGAGTTGTGGGGAGGTGTGGGGTGGGAGAGGGCGGTGTCTGGCTGATCCCTGTGTGACAGCATGCCGACATGGACGGCAGGGAGCAGATAGCTCCCTTCTGGGGCGGTCCACGGGCCTTTGTGTTCCTTCCACACCTACCTGGATGATGTTGCAGGGCTGCCCCCTCCAAACCTGGGCACCACGCCCTCGGTCCTTGCACCCGGGGACTGCCTCCCCAAGGGAGTGCCCAGGCTAACCCAGCTCAGGTGGGCCACAGGGTAATGGAATTGGAAATGGCAGGGCCAGCCTGTGCCTACAATCAGCCTGAGGATAATTTCAAGAAAAACTACATAAAAGGCCTAAAACTAAGCCCCAGGAAGATGCTCCTTTGCCCTTTCATGTGCCTGTCTTCATCTCTACTCTGCCTCTAAAACGACCCCCTCAAGTTGGCTGCTGCTGGTGTGAATGTGAAGGGGCATCGGGCATCTTCGTGGGTGTACCTGCTGGCCGAGACCCAGGACTTTTACGGAAGCGGTACGGTTGGCTTGCAAGCCTTCTGCTCCTTGGTGAAATGGGGAAGCAGCTCTCCCAGACTCTTTAGGCTAAGACTTGTGAGGTGGAGACTGATGGGGAACTTGAACTCCCCGTCCCGTGCCCCACTGCACAACTCGTGCACCCTGGTTCCCGATTTCCCGCCTGCGCAACCTGAAATAACCAGCGACCGACTACACGGCTGCGCACAGTACCGCCCTTGACTGCCGACGCTGCGCATGAGCGCCAACTGCCTGTCCAAGATCCTTGCCTGGATCTGAAGTCCCAGCCTTGGCCTACCAGCTGCGCCCCATCTACTGCGCATGCGTACTGCAGAGGCTTGGCCAGTGGGCGGGGCACCGAACCCCAAGGCATAAGCAAGACTCGTGTTAGGAAATGGCCGGGAGTTGGGAGCTTTCAGCAATGGAGTCGCCTGGGGGCGCGGAGGAGGCTGAAGGTAGTGAGGGTAGGTGGTCTGCGCCCCTCTCCCCACTGGGGCCGGAGGAAGAAAGGGTTCTCCTCATTCAATAAGGGTCATTGTGCTTTTTGAAAAATGGTAAACATGTAAGCCCCCCCTCCCCCCGCAAACGGTTCCACAAAGTGGGAGAGACACAGCACACACATTCTCATCCCCAGGTGAGCTCGGGTCACGTTGGCCCTGTTGGCTCTGCTGCTTAAGCGTTTCAAGGTCAACAGTCCGTCATTCAGTTGTGGCGCATAGAAACGTTGGTATTTTCAGAGGCACAAAAAAATTCACCCTAGCTCCGCCCCCCCTCTGTTAGACCCCCTCCTAGAAAACTGTCAGTCACCCTCCTCGGCTACCCTGCAGACAGCCCCGGGTCTAGACCCCACGCCTCCACCCAAGCTCCTTCCCCAAGCGAAGACTTGTTGAGCCATGACCCTGAGGCGAGGCCCAGAGCCATGGGAAATCGCCGCCCTGCAAAGGGAGGCAGCCATCCCTAGGGTACCTACCCACCGGGACCCCTGCCAGCCGACCCGAGGGCAGCAGGGCAGCCCAGGCTGGGGCCTGTACACGAGTAGCCTGCCGCATCTTCCTCCCCCACCACCTTTGAGTTGGCAGCCAAGCACTTAACCGTGGGACCACTAGGCCACCTCACGAGTTTGCCACGATCTCGGTTGGTTTTGAGTTACAGAGAGGTTGGAAACCAGCCACAAGGGAGGAGATAGCCCGAGGAAGGCGGTGGACCCCCATGCCGCCCTCCTCCTCCCCAGTGCTCCCCCTCCCCTTGTCCCCCTCACACCACTTTCTTACACGGGTAGATTGCCAGAGCTGCCGCTACCTCTCTGGGCATGTGAGCAAGCTCCAGGGGAACTGAGCCTGCCCGTTGCCAGGCCCGTTGGACACATAGTAGGTGCTCCATGACCGTTTGGAAAACAGTTACCGGGTAATGGCACAACCAGCTTTCAGAATCAGGCCACACGGTGAGGGCCACCTATGGGCACACGAGAGACAAGTGAAAGCAAAGCAAGTCCATCCCATTTATGAGCACCTACTATGGCTGCCATTATGGTAAGAATGATTGAGTTGTTATTCTTTCAAAACTAAAAGCTCCACTAACTTCCCCAGCAGTGCAGGAAATCAAAAGGACCATAGCCCAGCGGAGGGGCATCGGCCCATCAAATGAAGTCCAGGTTCATTTCTAGTGCTGGTGAGCCTGTGGGGAGGCAGGCTTCTTGCCACTTTGGGGAAGAACTGACCTCATTGGTGTTGACTGCTGGACACAGTTTGGCAGGATGCCACATCACAGCTCCAGGCACCACAGCCAGGTCATCTGAGAATCCACAGGTGTGTGGTCCAGGCCTGCTCACGGCAGACTTTTGTGATGGGGGAAAGATTATTCTAGGAATTCATTTCTTAAAGGATAAGGTCATTGTTGACACAGAATGATCTCAAAAAGAGGTTTTTATGAGAGGAAAGAGCGGACTTGGATTTTTAAAAAGCAGGGAGGTGGGGGCCAGGGGCTGGTATTAACACTAGCCTGTGTGTGTTGCACAGAAAAAATGGCTAATGGCCGAATGAGGGGCAGGGCAGGGGCCTTAGACTTTCCGAACGGGACTGCGGTGGAGGTATTTTTGAAACATTACTAGATTTTTTGGGAATGTTATGATATATAATTTTAAATATACAACAAAATAGAGGTAGATTTATGAATGGCCTTTGAAGATAGGCTATGAATATTGGGCCAGTGTTAGCCTCCTGGCTGTGATGATTATGCCGAAATTACCCAGTGGCGTCACTTTGCAGATAGGAGCTAGACACTGGAGTGTTGGGTAACTCAGCATGGTGTCTGCAGTGGGACATTCTGAGGCGGAGGCTCGGACACAAGGACAAATGGGAATAAATGGTCTGTTTGTCACGTGGAATGCTGGAGGAGGTTGGTTGTTTTCATCAAGATATCAGTTGGCTCATGTAAGCGCGCTCTGGGTCACAGTCATTCACTCTGCCTGTCCTCCTGGCCAGCACTCGCAATACAACGGGGCTTTCAAAGACCAGGTTGCCAAAGCCAGCTGTCAAAGACATTTGGGGACAAGCAGAGAAATCCACTTCTGGTACTATCTGGGTATTGGGTGATCTAGGGGCTCATTGTCAGGCTTACCCTGTGTGGTTATGGGATTAGAGTCATCTAAGAAAATGTCCTGGAGTTGTGAGACTCCAGAGAGTCTGGATGAAATCCTGGAAGTCTGGGACTTGCTTGAAAATCCTTTAGCACAAGAAAAGCTTAGCGGAAGCAAATACGGGTGAACGTGACTAGTTGGCAGATCTTGTGGTGGCTGAATGAGGGTCTGCCGTAGTGTCCTTTCTGCTTTTATGTGTGCTTGATGGTGTTTTGTTTTATAATAAAATACTTTTTGAAAATCACCAACACCTTCCCTGGTCATTAAAGTAGCTGTGGTCTTGTTTCCTCCTCGGGGGCACGTCTTTGTTTATTTGGGGGCCATGAGAAGGCTTTATAAGCTGCCTGATTCTCCACTCATTTTTCTCTGGCAAGAAATTGGCCACACTTAGATTTTGAGCACAGATAAATTGATATTCACGGTTTAATATATCAAAAATGATTCTCCAATTTGGTTGTGGTTTTCATTTATAAAACAGCGCTGGTTGTGTTAAAAAAAAAAAAAGCTAAATACTTAAAATTAGTGAAATTCGTGGTGAAAAGTAAACATTCATTCCTACTTACCAGTGGTCCCGACAGACACCCCAGAAGTAATGACTGTTGACATCTTTAATATCCTTGCGAGAATTTTCCACACCCATTACACAGATTTATATTTCTGTTAGCTGGCAGTTAGACAGCTTACACCTTGTTCTGGCAAATGAGATCATCGATAACATAGTTATACACTTAATACTGTAGTGATATTAAGACCACCTCTTTTTTTTTTGTAAGGCTATGTTTTAATACCAATACATGTGACTCTGTCCTTATTGGCTGTATAATATTCCATGGTGTGGATGAACCCTGGACGGTCCTATAGGATAGGTTTCAGACTGCTAACCGCAAGGTTGGTGGTTCAAAGCCCCCAGTCATTTCTCGGGAGGAAGATGAGGCTGTTTGCTCCCATATAAGATTTATAGCCTCTTTGTAGGGAAACTGCAGGGTCACTATGAGGCAGGCAGAATGGAATTCAATGACAGTGTATCGGTGGACATTCAGTTTATCTTCTCTTTTTGTTATGACAGACAGTTTCAGGAGCATCATTAATGGATACAGATGGCTAGAAATGAAATTCTATCTTTAAAATATTGATTACACTTGCCTGTTTTTCAGATATTGACAAATGTTGCTTAGTTACCTTCCGAAAGGTTTGAATTTCCTTGATAAATGATCAGTGCCTGCGAATGTCTTATTTTCCCAGGACCTTGCCAATATCAGACATTACCAGACTTTTTTATTTTTGACAGACAAGCAATGGTTTATTGCTGTAGTTTGGGTGAAAGTTTACAATGCAAATTAATTTTATGTTCAACAATTTGCAACCATTTTGGTTCATAATACTGGTTTTAATTCCCTCAATGTAGTATCCGTCTTCCCATTTCCTCCCTAAATTCCCTGTTTCCAACTGTGCTGCTTCTTTCCTATCCCTTCCTGCTTTCTAAGCTTTCTTTTTTTTTTAAATCGTTTTATTAGGGGCTTATACAACTCTTATCACTATCCATACATACATCAATTGTGTAAAGCACATTTGTACATTCATTGCTCTCATCATTCTCAAAACATTTGCTCTCCACCTAAGCCCCTGGCATCAGCTCCGCATTTTATCCCCTCCCTTCCTGCTCCCCCTTCCCTCATGAGCCCTTGATAATTTAGAAATTATTATTTTGTCATATCTTTCCCTGTCCGACTTTTTATATTTACAAATTCGTCAGGCTCATATCTTACCCTAGTTTAGTTTGTGTCTCTTCAGTTATACCAAGATTGTTCCTCTTTTCAAATGTTTATTGGCCATTGGTGGGTCTTTCCCCCTTTATTGCTTGAAGGTTGAGTGTTATAACGGCCCTATGAGATACTAGGGCACCACCATGGCCCCTGTGAGCCCATCCCCAGGCCTCAGCTGGTATCAGCTCTGCTGTCGGCTCAGTGCCCTTTCCTCTCTGCCTGCATTCACTCCTTCCCACTCCGTCCACTGACACAAATCCCAGGTGCCATTCTTGTGTCACATATTCCTATACATCTAAGATCCGAAAAACATGCCATGCTACCTACCATCAACACACCTACCAAATAACAGCAGCCCTTCTATAACGCCAAATCATCTCCATTCCTTTTGTCCTAAATGTCAAATGTTTGGTTTGTTTCTACAAACTGCCTGATTGAAAAAGGCTACCCATGCGGTCTGTGGCTTGCACTTGATGGCGCTCTCTCAGGTCTCTCACTGGATAGGGGTTCTCCACTGCAGCCCTGTGTTACTTCCATGCCTTTGTTTTCATGGAGGTTCCCCTGGAAGAAACCCGGCTGTTTGTCTTACACTTTCCCAGGCGCTGGAGGCTGCTGCCCGCATCCCTGTGGTGGCATTCACCATGTGGCTCTGTCCTTGTGTTTCCTGTAAATTAGTCTGCTAAGTATGGCAGCCTGAGAAGATGCAGACTCCCTTCTTCACACGCAGTACTGTGTCCTTTCATTTTGAAGGTTCTTTGTCAATGTGCTAGCAGCCTTTACCGAGCTCCACTGGTTCCTTAAGACTTTACACCCCGTGCTGTACAGTCTGCAAGAGATTCAGGTGCAGCTGCTGCCCCACTGACTTGGTCAGACCTTCACAATGGGCTGAGGCAGCAATAGCACAAGCGAGTGCCCCCGGCCTCTTGTTTCCCCTTGAATTTCAGTAGGGGAGATCGATGGCACCCTCTGACCCTTCAGATAGAAGCTGGCCAGCTCTGGCTGGACGCCTGCCCCCCAGCCCATCCCTTCTCCCCGGGCCTCCCAGATGGACCTCCCGTTGGACCCTGTAATTCTGGCTTTCGTCTCCACAGGTCAGGCCAGGTCTTTGAAGAAGACTGGAGACTTGCTGGCAATGGTGAAAAGGCTGCAGAAAGGTTCTGTGTCACCCATGGCTGAGGCTTGGCCTGGGGCTGTGAGTCAGACGGACAGACAGGGTTAAAACCCAGCCTCCACATCCTTGGGGAGCCACCCAATTACACCCTCTTCCTGGGCAACCATTTAATCCACTGACCTGAAATGATGGGCCCACAATTCAGAATTCAAGAGTTGGAGGGAAAACACAGCCATCCTCTCTCCCCACATCCCTGGTCACCCACATCCCTGCCTCCCAAGCCAGCGGCCATTGTTTTCAAATGCTGAGTATTCTGAGAGATCGTTTTTCAGCACAGTCATAGGCATGCACTCTCTGGCTGCCCATTTTATACACCGGGGGAAAGGAGCAGATTGGTTTTTGCAGTGGTTACATGTTGGGCAGCTAACTGCAAGATCGGCGGTTCAAACCCACCCTCTGCTCCTCAGGAGAAAGATGGGGCTTTCTACTGCCAGAAAGAGTTACAGTCTCTGAAACTCAGGGGGGTTCTACCCTGCCCTGTAGGCTCTCCACGAGTTGGCCTGGACTCGATGGGAGTGAATTGGGAGTAAGGGGACCAGGGAGACCGCCTGCACACAGTGCCGACCTCAGGGTTAGCAAGAGGGGGTTTATACTTCCGCGCCCCGCCCCCCCAGTCTGTTCTCAGCTCAAAGTGCTAGAATCCATTTATCTATTGCTAATAAAGGGGGCCCCTCCCCGTAGCTACACTGGGGCTGTGGGGATCCAAAAGGATACTGAATGTCTCCAGGAAACCGAGGACCACCCCCCCACGCCGCCCCCCAGGGATATTTTTGTTCTTCATAATTATACCAGGGGCAACGCTCACTCTCCTGGAAGTCACAGGAGGTGCCGTTGGTAGCCCTGGAAAATCGCAGGGACAATCTCGGAACCCCACGGGCGGTTCTACTCTGTCCCGTAGCAGTGAGTGAGGTTTTTGTGTTGTGGGGGCTGGACGCTGACTCACTCGAGAGTGCCTTAGGGGTTGGCAGTACACCATGTGCCTCCTCTGCCCTGCTGGCCCAGACACACCACCACCACCCCCCTCACCACCCCTGCCCAGGGAGGGAGCACAGGCTGGCATGGGCATGCTGACCAGTGCACGCCAGCTGAAGAGGCACTGGTCTCCAGGCCAGTGAGCAACTCCCCAGCTGTCACCCATGGTCCTGTTTCCCAAGGAAGACCCAAACTGGAGCCCAGCATGACGGAAGTGACCGGCGGCCACCCTGCAGGCCTTTCCCAGAGCCGGACACAGGAGAGGCTCCTGGAACTCCTACCTCTAGCTTGGCCCAGGCAGCCCCATGAGGGTGCTGCCTTCCCCTCCCCCTTCCCCTCCTGCCCATGCCCACTCGGCTAGTGGACCCTGGCCACCCAGCCCCCTCAGGCTGTCACTTCAGACTAGTGTCTGTGCAGCCCCATGCCTGCCTGCTTCCTCTGCGGGAGGCTCCTGCCCTGAGGAGGACGGGGCCTCCCCCTCACGTGGTTGGCCAAGAGCCTGTCCACCTCTCCAGCAGCACCTTCTACCCTTGTGCTCATCAATCTGTTCCTTTCAGTTCCCTTCCCAGCAGCCCTTGCAACCCACCCACCACCCACCCCACCCCCTGCCCGACATCATCCATGTCTGTCTGTGCTGGTCACCTCCCACCCCGACTCAGGATGCAGGATCTGGTGAGGGGTAGAGGCTTCCACAGAGCCAGCCTGCACTCAGCAGGTGCCTCATAAATGTGCATTGACTGAGAATTAGCAGGGGCCCAGGGCCAGCAGCCTCCCCTCCATCTGCTGGACCCGCAAGGCCTGCCTTTGCTTCTGCAGAGGGCAGCCTGGAGCCCCAGATTGAGGATCTGATCAGCCGGATTCACACGCTCCAGCACGGTAGGCCCCCAGGCTCCCCCCAGGCTGGTTGAAGGCAAACGTGCAAGGTCAGCCTCCGCAAGAGAACTGCCAGGCTGGGCCCTGCTCGTGCCCCCTGCTCACTCTGGGCCTTCTTCCCTCCGGCCCAGAGAAAAGGCAGGCCAGCGAGGAAGACAGCGAGGCCCGCCAGCTCCAGGACACCCTGCACAGCCAACTAGACTCCTGTGAGTGGGGCCGAGGAGGAACGGTGCCATCCCGGGGTGCCCTTGCTCTCACCAGAGCCCTGTGCCCGGCCCCACCAGACTCTTGTGCAGTCCACTATTCCCTGAGCCTACAGGACTCCTGTCCTCGCGTCCAGACGGACTGCTGCCCTGTCATGTCTTCTCTCAGCGCTCCGTTCACAGGTCACCTCAGCTGGCCGTTCTCTGAGGATGACAGCTCCACTTAAAGACCATCCCCAGCCCCTCCACCCCTCCTGTCACAGTAGCTCCCTCCCTGCCTGATCTGTTCCCTCCAGGGCCTCGCTGTGCTGGATTGAGGTGCCCTGATGAATCTCAGGCCCTCGATGCCCTCCCAGCACACCAGGGGCATCCTGAGGGCCTTCAGCCAGAGAGGGCGGGGAGCGTGGACACAGAGGGAAGGTACAGGCAGGGAGCGTGGGCCCCCTCAGAGTTGGGAACCCCTCTCCTGCTGCTGGGCCATGCCCTCCGTGTGTTGCCCCTGCGTCCGCTCCTTGCGTGAAGCGCAGGGCCTGGGTCCTGACAGGTGGCCGTTTTCCAGTGAGCGGCGAGAAGGCGCACCTGGAGGAGGTCCTGAGCAAAAAGCAAGGTATGCGGCTGGCACTGTCGTCCAACTAGCTGACGCCACTCATGGCCCTCCTCAAAGTGGGGGCCTCTCAGGGTGGTCGGCCCCCCTCAGCTCCACCTCGGAGCTGTCACAGGCCCCCCGGACCCCTTTCTTGACAGACACCCTGAGGACTCTACAGCTGCACTGTCACAGGAAGGGGAGGGAGGCCCAGAGGTAAGAGGTCCTGCCCTGCCCCCTCCCGCCTCTTCCCCCAGGAAAGAGGGAGGCCGGCCAGGGAGGTCCGTGTCAGGCAAGCCTGCTTCTGTAAAACAGAGCTGGTCCAACATGACAGAGCCCCACTCTGCTCTGGTCTTCCACGGGATGTCCACATCGACTCGCTTATTTGATCCCATGGCCCATCTACCGGGGCAAGGGATTCCGTCTGCTAGCATTTCCCCGAGCCTCTCCTGGTCCTCACCGGCTCCTCTGCCATCCATTCGTTTCTCTGCCAGCACATGTAGGCCTCCTCCATCGGCTCCTCTACCCACCCATCCATCCGTGTGTCTGTCTGACAGTCTTGCATGCAGCCTTTCAGCCACCCAGCCGCTCCTCTCACCTCCCAGCTGTCCACCCAGACCCCTAGCCGCCCTCCACCAGCCAGCCTCAGCCTGTACACATCGCTGCTCCTTCCAGTCACTTACCCGTCTAGTGACCTGCCCAGTGACCGGCCGACCATCCATCCATCCATCCATCCATCCATCCATCCATCCATCCATCCATCCATCTTCCCACCCTCTGAGCAGTTACATGCACATGCCTGTGACGAGAGGCCTCCCATATTGAGGCCACGTGACTTTAATTGTGTGAAGAAACTTGATTGTGTGTGTGTGTGTGTGCATGCCTGTGAATACTTAACTACCGCACACTAACTACACCGCAGGCTCTGTCTGCTGAGCAATTTATGCTCATTTGTGTACTGAGTCCTCCCAACACCATGCCGTATTCCACCTCACCTTACTCTGAGGAAGCAGACCCAGGAGGCTAGGGAACATTGGGAGCAGACCCCGACATTATAATTGACAGCACCAAACCACTGCCTTCCTGACAAGGGCTTCTTGGGAAAGCAGAAACTGGCGGGACAGGATGGGTAGGGCCATGGTTTGGACGCGACCCCACCAAGTTCACATTCACTCAGCAGAAGAGAGCAGGGCGGGTGCAGGGTCCGGACACCGCTCCTGGGAGGTGCTCGACCTGCACTGTGACAGAGCGCTGCCTTTCCTCCAGAAGGCTGGTGCTGGACTGCATGGAGCACACTTCTGGCCCTGGCCCCCAGATGGCTCAGAGCGACAAACAGCGCAGGCTGGGGTAACACAGCCTGGGGTGTGGGCCTGGGGGGTCATCAGGGACGAGGAATGGAAGGAAGATAGGGGTCAAGGCCAGGATGGAGCCTGTGAGGGTTCTGTGGGCAGAGGGGGCAGAGGGCTGAAGGCCTGGGATGAGGCCTTTCACTCTGGGTGTGGGCCCCCAGGTTGGAGGTGGAAGAGCAGCTGGTGGAGCTGATGGGCCGGCACAGGGACCTCTGGGAGTTCCACGTGAGCAATCAGCGCCTCCGCCCGGAACCCCACCAGGGTGCACCTTTGCTCAGGCCCCCCCTCCATGGGGAGCCCCGCCACCTCACTGCTCTGCCCCTGCTCACTTACCCCCTGGCCACACCCTGAGTCACCTGCTCAACTATCACACTAGCTCAACCAGCCGTGGCAAATGGGGACCTGCAGAAGCCAGCCAGGCCCTTCCTCCCCTGCCCAGATGCCCCAGGGTGCAGCAGGTACCATGGGGGGCTGGGGGGACCCAGCACAGCGGCAGGCCCAGGGGCAGCGAGGCCACACCACCTCCACACCAGCACATCAGTAGGTGGATCGGGTTGGGAAGAAGCACAGGCTGAGCAGGTGACACCAGAAGGCAGCTGGAGGAAGGGGGGGTGCCCTTGCAGGTACCTGGGTGCAGGTGTTCCTAGCCAAGGGCAGGGTCGATGCAAAGGCCCTGAGGCCAAGTGCCATCCACCGTGTTTGTGGAACAGCCAAAGCGGAGGCACAGGAGGGTTGTGCGAGGTGTGAGATCCAGAGTCACCCGAGTCAGGGGTGGGGGTCAGGGAGAAAGGGGTGCCCTCAGTTGCTGGCTGCAGCAGAAAATGCATGTTGAGCTAAGAGATGGATGACTGTGTGGTGTCATTGGGCTCGGACTTAGCCAAGGTGGGGAGGGCAGTACTGACCCACTGACCAGCCAGCTCTGCCCCTTGCAGATACTGGAACAGCGGCTGGGCCGGGAGATCGTGGCTCTGGAGCGCAGCCACGCGCAGCTGCTCACTGAGGGTGAGGCTCTGCAGGTGGGGGTCAGGGTCCCCTCTGCCAGGGCCCTTCTGACGGCCAGTCCCCTCCACAGAGATGCTGGTGCGGGTGAAGTTGGAGGAGGTGGCCCATCAGCTGTGCTCGCCACCTGATGTCGGGACCCCCCAGGCAGGGAGGTGAGTATGTATGGGCTCCTCCTGCTCAGCCAGGAGGTCACAGCCCCGATGGGAGGCAGGGAGGGACACAGAGCAGCTCCTAGGGCTGCGCTGGGCCTCTGAGCTTCCTTCCCAGGCTGGATGATGCATCTGCTCTCTCTTCCTCTCATCTGTCCTTCTCCCAGGTGGAAGGACAAGCTGGAGATGCCTGAGGGGCAGGTCCCCACCCCAGCCCAGGATGCCCCAGAGGAAGAGGGTGGCAACGAAGATGTAGGGAGAAGGGAGACTGAGGGGGGTGGACTGACCCTGGGAGGACCCTGGAAGGGGTCTGTGGGGCAGGATCTCTGTGCCCAGGCAGGAGACCAGGCTTCAGAGTGGCCTGCCCCCTCCCCTCAGGCTGGCTCCCATCCTCCCTGGGCTGCACCCACCCAGGATCTCGAGAAAGAGCCCCCCTAGGATGCCTGGGCCTCCCCCCAAGAAATAAAGACACCGATTCCCCTGACCCTCTCCCGCCTGGGCTGAGTCTGTGCGCCAGGAGGGCACGGACAAGATCTGAGGGTGGGGGCGGTGGGGGGAGGCATTCAGCGGGACCCTTTACTGGTCCCTGGGCAGGCCACTGAACGCTGAGTGTGCAAGGCCACTGACAACGCAGCCAGGCCACCGCTGCCATTCCCTCATCCACGGCTCCCAAACCAGGGACCTGTCCTGAGGGCTGCAGGGAAGTTACAAATCCATGTCACCTCTGCCCCTTCTCCTGCCAGCAAGGTGGCCTCCAGCCTCCAGACGCCATCCTTTCCCCTCTGGCCACAGGGCCAACCTGTCACTCGCACATTCAGTCCTAGTCCCATGTCTGCCCCTCTCATCGAGCAACACTCCGGGCACAGCCTGGCTCTGGGCTTTTACCCCAGGGGTGTGCCCAGATCTCCCAGCATCCTCTGAGCAGTAGGGCAGGCCTGGGAGTCCCTCTGAGTAATGGCATCTTGTCCCAGGGGCTAATCTGACCCTTGTGCTCCTGAGGGTTTTCATGGGCCGATTTTCAGAAGTGGATTGCCAGGGAGCAGGCCTTTCTCCCTTGTCTCTCCATCTGGAGGCTCTGCCGAAAGCCAAGCAACCCCTCCACGGGGAACCCCACTACTGAACCACCCTGCCCTCGGCACGACGGGGGCCACCAGCCAATCAGCATTCGCTGGCCAAGCAGGCCTTGCGAAGGGGCCAGGGAGGTGGGGCAGGATGCAAGCAGGACCTGTGCGGATACCTGGGCACTGTGGGCAGCGTGCACCCGGGGAGGCTCTGAGGGTTTAAGGGACAGAGGTGCACCGTTTCTCACCGGGCAAACCTGGCCCAGAACCTGCATTTCTAGCCAGCCCCCCTGCTCTGGAGGACACATTTTGGGGCCACTGCTCGGGGGCCATCAGATGACAGCACATGATGACCAGTGTCAGGGCTTCAAAGGGGTTCAGGCATGGCTTAGGAAGTAAGGGCAGCATATATTACCAGAGCAACCATACCTTCGCCTATCAGACTGTGCCTCAAATGGGAGCCCTGGTGGCATAATGGTTACAAGT
>NW_022106189.1:38887535-38888835 GCF_000313985.2 Echinops telfairi
CGCACATGGAAGAAGCACACCAGCCTGTGTGATCATGAGGTGTCAATGGGATCAGGTATCAGGCATCAAAGACCCAGAACAAAAATCATATCAATGTGAATGAGGGGGAGTGCGGAGTGGAGACCCAAAGCCCATCTGTAGACAATTGGACCTCCCCTTACAGAAGGGTCACAAGGGAGAGATGAGCCAGTCAGGGTGCAGTATAGCACCGATGAAACATACAACTTTCCTTTAGTTCTTTAATGCTTCCCCCACCCCCACCTTCTAATAAGACCCCAATTCTATCTTACAAATCCGGTAGACCAGAGCATGTACATGGGTACAGATAAGATCTGGAAACACAGGGAACCAGCACAGATAAACCCCTCAGGACCAATAATGAGGGTAGCGATACCAGGAGGGGAAGAGGAAAGTAGGGGCAGAGAGGGGGAACCAATCACAATGATCTATATATAACCCCCTCCCAGGGGGATAGACAACAGAAAAGTGGTTGAAGGGAGACGTCGGACAGTGCAAGACATGAAAAAATAATTTATAAATTATCAAGGGTTCATGAGGGAGAGAGGGTGGGGAAAAAATGAGCAGATACCAAGGGATCAAGTAGAAAATGTTTTGAGAATGATGATGGCAACAAATGTACAAATGCGCTTGACACAATGGATGGATTGATTGTGATAAGAGCTGTATGAACCCCCAGTAAAATGATTTTTTAAAAATAAGTTACTTCTGGTGTACGTCTGATGCCTCCCTTTCTGGTTTATATTGTGTTCTCATTGTCAGTTAGTCATTCGTGGAGGGACATTCATCTATCTTAGGGCAGATGCCACACTCTCCTAATCCCTGGGCCTACAGGGTAATATCCAATCAAACCAACTCTCTGTTCATTTGATCATTTCTATTGCCAGTCTCCTTTTCTGAACAATTCTACCACCATCGATGCCTAAGCTACAACCCTCTCTTCCCGCCTCCCTCCCTCACCTGGTAACCATCGTGAACCTGTGGTTTCCATTGGATTTGCCTTTTTCATCTCAGTTAAGTGAGAGTCTATTGTTATTTTAAAAGACAAAGATAAAATTTAATACACATTCGCTCAGCAAGAATTCACTACGGAATCAACATCAGCTAGAACAACATGAGACCCATGGGAGATGAAAAATAGTGAATAAGCAAACCAGCATCATTCATAAACTGGGTTTTCCTCTGCAGGACTCAGTATGCCTTTGCACCACTAGACTCCTGTTCGGTGGTTTTTAGATTATTTTAAATAGTTTCTCCTTGTATCATTGGCCTCCTTCTTGCT
>NW_022106189.1:38889877-38891213 GCF_000313985.2 Echinops telfairi
GGACGTGGCAGCATGCCCTGCGGTGGCTGTCGGGACAGGGGCAGCCGTTCCAACTTAGGGCCACAGAACAGGTCCATGCCACGCTCGCTGGGACCACATCAGCATGTTCTACTCAGAGGGCAACTCTGTCAAAACCCACAGGTCCAGTTTGAATGTGGGGCGTGGCCAGGATAAAATATCATCTGTATCTCTCTGCACAGAGTTCAAGAGCCAGCTGAATCCCAAGCCCCCAGCGTCCCACCAGAAGCCACCACACTCTTGGAGAGCTGCTGGCTGTTGGGGATGGGGCTGAGAGGTAGAGAGCGATACAGTGGAGGGGCTGTCGGTTGGTGCAGACCTCCATCGGTAGCAGGAACAGTGCTTTGGGACCTGGAGCCCTGGTGGCGTCTTGGTGACATGGTGGCCCGCGAACCGCAAGGTCAGCAGTTCAAGGAGGAGGTTTCTACTCCTGTGAAGAGGGATGGTCTCAGAAATCCACCTGGCAGTTCTACCCTGTCCTGTGGGATCCCTGTGAGCCTGAGGTGACTCCCTGGCTGTGTGCTGGGTTTCTCTTTCTGTGCTTTGGAGAACTGTTTCCCAGGCAGGTTGTAAAGGGATGCTGAGGAGCCAAGGAACAGAGTAAGAAAAATCTCCCTTTCTCCTTCCTTCTTGCAGAGAAATGATGCTTAACATTCCTCGCCTATCCCTACCCCGGAAACAGAATATATATATTTATATATATATTTAAAAGCATACTGATTTGAGCTTCATGATCATTGTTTCCCTTGTATTGCTTCCACTTGACGCCATACGTGTGTTTCATGTAGCTCTCCTGTGGAACTTCTGGTCTGCCCTTGAGTAACACAGGCCAAAGTCCATCTATCACATGGCCGCCAAACAATTTTCCCTGGCCCTAGGCAGGGTCTCCTGGTTGCAGTATTGGGGCTGGACATAGGCCAGTTTGTCTCGGAGGACATGAAAGGTGCGTAATTTTTCTGGAACCGGAAAAGACAAAGAGTCCTAACAGGTCTCTTTGATGCCTTCTCAGAGAGAAGGCCGCCGGGCACTGAACGATTCCAATCGTTGTGGGCTCGTCATTGCCTCTTGAGCATTGCAGATGCCTCAACGCATATGAATGTGGCGGCACTTATTCGCTGACAACCCCGAGTGTGGGTTGAAAGAATCGGATTTCGGGAGGCATGGATCCCTCCATCCCAGTGGGATCTCACCATCTGTGGAGCTCATCCCACCTATGACACCTCCCATGGGAACCTCACTTTTCCATGCCATACAGTGGGATTCTGGATTTAAAACCGTTTCTCCAAGCAGTGAACTCTTCAAAGCATGTCGATGTTTC
>NW_022106189.1:38892425-38894321 GCF_000313985.2 Echinops telfairi
GTCAGATAATAAGCCAGAAGAAGGATCCAGTCTGAACAAAAAGCCAGATATCTCTGCTAGAACCACCATACCTCCTGCATGCAGGCTGCCTGCCTGGGGAAACGTAAGTCTCACCTCTCTGAGTGCTCAGAGCAGATCTCATCGTGTAGGCTTATTACACCATATCACCCTGGGGAATAACTGTATCCTAATGGTTATGCCACCGAGCATCAGGGCCTGGTCACGTTGACACCAGTCTTAACCAGCATCGTCAACCTCTTGTCCACTGGGTACTGTACACATCTCCTGAACCTTAACGAAGCTCTAAGTAAAGACAATTGTAAAGTCATTCTTGTGTCGAACATGATCCAACTAACGTGTACAGCTGCAAAGACACTGAGCCCATCTACATGGCTCGTTTTAGAAGCAAAGAAGACAACATTACTTGTTGCACACACGCAAGAAAGAAGTACACATAACAGACATAGCCCTGATTCCTGCAACTGGTCATGTGGCCGGAGCTGGTCTTAGGAACTGCCTCCTTCAACCACCCATGGTTTCTTAGAACCAGCTGGTGACCAGGCAGAGCAAAGCACCTCTGTGGCTCAGCACAGTATTTTGAATTATGAAAATGTCCCTGCCGAAACAGAACTTTGGGGGTGGGGAAGTGGGCCATTTGAACCCCATGATCTGGTTGGTCAAGGTTTTACTCTACAGATAGAAAAGACAGCATGAACTATTTATTACATTCAATGAGGTTGTACACAGTCCACAATGCATATAGCCTAAAACCTGCCGCAAGGGTTTAACCTATGTGTAGGTAACACTTGCATATGGTTTTAAATATGACAACAACTCAAAGCACGTGAACATCACTCAATTCTGTCGCCCTGTTTCTCCTGTCCCTGATGAAACGAGGTCTCTTCCCCAATGAAGATGACCACCCGCAGACCCCAGAGGGACGCACACTTGGTCCCCGACCAAGGCTTTAACAAAGCAAATATTGTGATTGGCAATCTGAAAGTTGTGCCTCCACTACACTGTCGTTTCTAAGCTGAACTGATAGACCAGCAGGTGACCCAGCGAAAGGCAGGGAGTACGTGCTGTGGAACACACCATGGCGCCGGCAGACGTGCTCAGCGTGGGGTGGTCATCATCTTCCCTGTCAAACCCATGCACACTCTCGGGGAAACAACGCAATGGGGTGTCCTGTCTTACAAGGCCCTTTCGCCTGGCCTTTCAGAAGAGTTGTCTACTTCATGACACATGGCAACAATCTCTTCTTTAAAGGAGTCTACTCGGTGCTTTATTTTTCCACTTATGTGTTTTTAGATGCTGTCGAGTCAGTTCGACCCACAGCCCCCCCCTGCACAGCGGAGTGAAACACTGCCCGGTCCTGCGCCACCTCGCAGCGGTTCCTACGCCCGAGCCCATGGGGGCAGCCATGGGGTCAGTCCATCATCCTGAGAACCTTCTTTCATGGCCCCTCTACCAAACATGATGTCCTTCTCCAGGGACGGGTCTCTCCTGACAATGCCACGTACATAGGACAGCAAGATTACCCCCTATGGGTATCCGCACAACCACCTGCTGAGCTACAATGTCTCTGCGGTAGTTACATCATTTCATGTCAACTTGATACAGAGGCCACAGGGGTGGAGTCTAGCCTGTCAATCAGGTCACCGCCTGATTGATGCCTCTTTCTGGGGATGGCTTTCTCATGAGGATTCTGGGAGTTTCCTCTCTTCCTCCCTGGAGGCAGAACACACGCTCTCTCTCTGCTTCACATTCCCGTTGACAAGCCATGAGGAGTCACACTCAGAGAGCCGGAGGAGCATCACGCCAGCGCTGAGATGCTTCCACCGCCACTGGATCCATAAGACTTTTCACCCGCTGACCTGTAATTTTCCTGTATTC
>NW_022106189.1:38895435-38901635 GCF_000313985.2 Echinops telfairi
GCAACGCTCTGTAATGGTTTCACCTGGCCTAGTGTTCCTGTTCTAGATCTTTCAGTGGGATTGTGCAATGCCTGCTCTTTTCTCTGGAATGCACTTCATTCAGGTTTCCAGGCTCCTCTGTGTTGGATCTGGGCTCCCTTTCCCTTTATGAGTGGATATGATTCCACATTTTGCTTCTTCGTTCATCTGCTGGTGCACACGAGTGACTTCTGCCTTTGGGCTATTTGTGCGGCAGTAAATACTGGTGTGCAAACACTGGATTCCTGCTCTCGTGTTTTGTGGGTTTATGGCAGGGGCGGAGTTGCTAGCCCCTATGGGAATTCGACCACACAGTATTGCCCTGTTCTGTTCCCATAACAGCCTCTTGGTTCATGGACAGGTTCCACGGGAGCACAATGAAGTGTTCTGGAATCCCCTTCTCCTCACGGCTACCCACAGTTTGTTATGCTCTACACAGTTGGATACCTTTTCATTGTCCATAAAACTCAAGTGAGCGTCTTTCTGGTATTCTCTGCTTTCAGCCAAGCGTCATCTGATGTCAGCTATGACAGCCCTGTTCCATGTCTGTCAGCCATGATATCCCTTACTCCATGTCCTCTTCTGAAAGTGGCCTGAATTTCTGACAGCTCCCTGTCAGATTTGGACATCGAATAAAGATGCCCGATGGAGAATCGCTGCATTTGAATTGTGCTCGTGAAGAATATTGAGAGCACCATGGACTGCCAAACGAACAAGCCAATCTCTCTGGGAAGAAGTACGGCCAGAATGCTGCTTAGAAACAAGGATGGCGAGAATTGGTCGCATGTACTCCGTACATGTTATCAGGACAGACCAGGCCCTGAAGAAGAACCTCGTGCTTGGTAAAGTTGAAGGGCAGTGGAAAAGAGGAAGACCCTAGACAAGATGGATTGGCACAGTGGCTGCCACAAGGAGCACAGACATGACAATAATGGTGGAGATGGCGCAGGACCCAAGGGCGTTTCTCTCTGTGGTGCATCAGGTCACAATGAGGCAGAACCGATCTGGCAGCACCTAACACCACGGTCGTTCTAAGTTCAACTCCTCTGGAGGAATCGAGTGCGATTTTCCTAGTCTATTAAGACTTTAGGAAACTGAAAAGCCCGGGTGGCCCGTCAAGTGACTTGCCTGCAAACTGTGAAGTTGACTGAACCCCCCAGCTGCCCTGGGGGACAGACATGGTGATCTATTGCTGTGAGGGCTTGGAAGGCCTGTGGGACTGCTCTATGTCCCACAGGATCACGGTGAGCCAGATCAGACTCCGTGGCAGCAAGGCTTTGCGTAGAAATACTTTTTCTGAATTTTGAATTTAGAAAGTTGTTGTTCGTGTGGAAGTAACATAACATTGGGTTTCAATGCAGCCAAATTACAGTTTCATGTGTTTTGAGTTGTATTACTTTGTTCATTGGGGCTACTGACAAGAGCCGAAAAGTAGACACACCTGTGAAATGATTTTCCTGAGACATTGCAGCTGACAAGCCATGTGGATGCAACCAGCCCTCTAAAGCCGGAGCAGCCACAGAGAGACAGACCCCTGTCAGCACAAAAATGCTTACAACGCTACTGGACCCAAACACTTTCTACCCACTGGCTGGTGAGCTTCCTGCATTTGGCTTCATTGCATGTGTTTTGCGAGTCTGAAGAGGACTTTATAGATTGGTATCGGACCTATGGGCTAATATCAGACTTATGGCCTTGCACTGGACTGGGTTGGGATGTTTTCTTAATGTACAATTGCTCTTGTATATAAACCTCTTCCTTATACAAAAAAAAAAAGAAGACGAAATGATTTCCCAAAGGCCTGCAGGTCCAGGTGTGTCTGCTTCTGCAAGTGCTCTGTGTGATGTCATCTCATTGTAAAACCATTCCAGAACAGGTGAACAGGTGATTGACCCACAATTCCATTGGCACCCTAACAGAAACGCAGCTGTGATGGGTCAGGGTCATGTCCAATTCTCATTGCATCTTTTTCTTTGCCTTGATTTCCAGAGAAGAAACAGCAGGGTCTCCAGCAGCTTGAATTAATCCTGGGGTCACAATAAGCAAAAGAATGTTGTGGAACACCTTGGACACCTGGGGTGGGGGTTTACAGTCAGCACCTGGACCGCCCTGACGGAACCAAAAAACCAAGCTCACTGCCACCCAGTTGAGTCTGACTCTCAGTGACCCGGAAGGAAGCTAATTGTAATGCTGTCAAATGCCATCCAATCAGTTCCAAATCACACACAACAACGAAGCAGGATCCAGCCCTGTGCCATCCTCACAAGTATTATGCTTGAGCCCATTGTTGCAGCCACTGTGTAAATCCCCCTCAAGGCGAGCTTTCCTCTTTGGGGCTGTTCCTCTACTTTGCCAAGCTTGATGTCCCTCTCCAGGGACTGGTCTCTCCCAACACGTTCCAAGTACGAGCTTTAATCACATTCTTTGTTGCCATCTAGTGGTTGCTTTTGAGAATACACAATGCCGACTAGCCCCTGCCGACTCCAAACTCCCTCCCACGGCCTCTTTGTCCCACAGAACTGTTGGTGCTTTTGAACCGCCTACCCTTAGGCTAGCAGCACAATGCCTAACCCACGGTGGCCCCCAGTTTTTCCCAGAAAAAAAAAAAAAGCTAAATTGGAGAGACTGTCAAACCAGAAAGGGGAGGAGGGGCGGATAAATGGTTTCCTTTAACATTTTTAAATGTTTGAGATGACTTCATGGGTTTGAACAGAAAACATGGTTCCCCTAGTCCTACATGGTCAAAAGTTACCTCACCCAGTGACACTGTGAGCATTTCCACGTGGCAGGTGGCATGTTGATCACAGGCCCAGCATCATAAAACCCACCGGGGCTTCTGACCCGGCCAGATTTCCTGAGCCAGACCTTCCCAGCCCACCCTTCCCAGACCCACCTGAATCCTGCCAGCACTCCCTGGACGATGCTGGCAGGCCACTTCTCCCAGGGGGTGAGGGGGTTGTCAAAATGGTATGAGTGTGCCATGGTCTGACCTCATTACAGGGTTTACTACAGCAGTTGCGAGTTATCATTCAAGGTCAGAAATGCCTCCGGATAGAGTCCTTTGGTCAGGACCACTTCTTCTCCATTTCTTTTTAGCCCAGGCGGGGTCTTTTGCTGGATCTCAGCTCCTCAGCCTGGCCTCTCCTGAGGATATGGGCACCAGGAGCAAGAGCAGGTGGCTCAGGGGACACGAATCGGAGCAGTTCTCGATGTAGGCAGGGCAGGACTTGATGGATGGCCGGGGGGACAAGTAGCAGGAAGAGGATCCAGTTATTGAATTAGGCTTACAAGACACACTTTAGACAGAGGGCGGAAGTAAGATGTATCCAAATGTTTGCAAGTTGGCTTGATGGCTGACATTTGAATGCAGTCCCTCGAGATGCAGAGAAATCCATCCAATCTCAGCGGCCTGAAGCCAGAACGGGCTTGACCCATGTTCTCCCCACAACAGCGGAATTAAATCAGCCAGCTAATCAGAGAAAGGGATCAGATGTTCCACAAATATTTGGAATCTAGCAATCGCACGCCAATGTGTTTACCCAACTAATTTGAAAAGTTATGTCAACACCCAAACCTACATTTGTGTGTTCATAGGAGCTTTATTCAAAATTGCCCCAAACCGGGAGCAGACAAGATGTTTGTTTTTCAGCCACCGACTGAGCAGTCAAGCTGTGATGCGTGCGTGTAACAGAATATTCCTTAGGTACAAAGGAGGCGAGTTCTCAGGCCCTGCAACAATGGCTGTACCTTAAAAGCACATTTCAAAGTTAAATAATCAGCCTGAAGAGGCGATAGCCTATATGATTGGAATGATACGAAGGGTCTTCAGAAAGTTTATGGGAGAATCCCATTATTTTAAAGTTGCTTTTCCTCAGGAACCTTTGAAAGCGCCCTCGGGTGTTAGTTTGGCCGAGGTAAGATTGGGTTGGTGTTAGGGGGTGTCAGGGTCGGTTCTGGCTCATAGCAACCGTGTACAACAAAACCAAACCCTACCCAGTCAGGTGCCATCCCTGCCATTGCTAAGCTTGCGACCATTGCTGCTGCCTCATTGAGGGAATCACTCTTGCTCGAGGACCCTTTACCTTACTCCAAGCGTGATGGCCTTTCTCCAGGGACTGGTCTGTCCTGATAACATGTCCAAACCACCGGAGAGGGGAGTCTCAGCATCCTCGTTTCTAAGAAGCCTTCCGGCTGGACGACTCCTAAGCTCCGTTTGTCCTTTCGGTGGTGCACGGTACCACCAATATTCTTTCCCAGCATCGTCATTCAAATGCACCGATTCTCTGGTCTTCCTTCCTTCCTCGGTGTCCAGCGGTCACGTGCAGGAGGCAACTGACTACATCATGGTTTGGGTCAGGGGCAGCTCAGTCGTCCACAGGGCCTCGTTGCTCTTCAGCACTTCAAAGGGGTCAAAGAAACATGGCATCAGATTTCGTATTGCAGTTTCCATGTGCTGGGGATCCCAGCAACACGGAGTCGGTAACAACGTCAGCCTTTTGTATCGAATCGTTTCCATGGGTCCAGGTGTGAGACTTGGCTTGTCTTTCCATTGACTTGCAATCCATACAAAAGGCTATCGTTTCTGATCAGGGGTTTCAAAGGGTTTAGAAGTAGGAAGGATTGGAGGGTTAAAAGTAGTTAAAACACAGGGATTTTTCTGTTTTAGAGGGGTGGAGTTATTCTGATACTTCAATTGTAGATACATGCAACTTGGCATTTGTTGACACCTATTGAGTTCTACTGCACAGTGTGTGCACTAGAAGACATGCAAATAAAAGCCTTTGGGAGGTTGAGCTGAACATGACCAACAGTCTAACTGTCTTACAAGTCTGTGAACCAGCCTCAATAAAGGGGGCAGGTCAAGGGTTAAAGGTGATGACCGACGTGAGTTGGAAATGAGCCGAGGCTGTAAAGCTGAAGGAGGAAGAAATGACTCACCGATTGGGGCATTTACAGGAGAAGGGTAAGGCAAAGGACTGGGAAAGCACACGAGGACACAACTAGAAGACTTCCAGTACCTGATGTTAACTCCGTCTGGGGGGGTTGAGGATGTCAGAAATAGCTGCCCAGGGGGATTGGGAAGGGTAATTAGACCCAAGCGTAATCTACCCATCTTCAACAGCACTAGCTAGGAGCCTGTTAAAAACCAAACCAAACTCACTGTCATCGATGCTGGCCGACTCAAAATGACCCGACAGGACAGAGTAGAACTGTCCCTGTGAGTTTCTGAGACTGTAGAAAGCCCTCTCTTTTTACGGCTGGTTTCAAACTGCCAACCGACAGCAGCATCCCAGGTCCCACCTGGTTCTCGTGGGTGCTATCCACAGGGAACCCAGGCTGCAGTCATCACGGGAGTGGACCACTGGCTCTATCTCCCACAGACCCACTGGGTAGATTCGAACCATCCATCTTTTGGACAGTAGTCAAGCACTTAAGCATGGCATCACAGGGACTCCACCTTAAAACGACTGAATCAGAACCCCCAGTTTCATAGGAAGGTCCACAGGTCTGCACCTTACCGTTTAAGAAGGGGCGGCTCGGGCAGGGAGGCGAGGACAACCATTTTCGATGCGAGCAGGAGAAGATGCACAGTGGCCACGAACGTCGACAGATGGCGGTTCCTTTGGAGAACGCCCTTTGATCACAGCTATAAAGTCAAAACTCCACCACACAGCTGCTTTGGGCCAGAGCTCGAGAATGCGCCCAGCCCCAGCCTGCTCGCTGCTGCGGGACCGTGGGTCAGTCGTTCCCCTTCTCGGGGCCTCAGCCTTCTTAGCTGCAGAGAAGAGGCTGTACAAGGTGACCTCTGAGCCTCTCTTTCATCCAAGAACAAAAAATGCTCCACACCTTTCTTCAGCCAGGCCCCAAGAAACCGCTGCTCCTACGAGCAGGAATCAAGGGTGCGGCCCTGAGCCTGGGGCCTAGCACGGGGTAAGGGCTTGATAGGCACTCGCTCATTAATCCCACCATCACCCCGCCCGCTCTGCATTCACCCTTTCACAAAAGCGCTAACCACACAGGTGGAGGTGACCTAGCTCAGCTTCAAGCCCAGACAAGGTCTGAATCATTATGGAGTACCAAGGAGCCCAGCTTCTTACATTGTGCTTCCACCCCATCAGGGGCTGAGAAATTGAGTGTGAGTGTGTGTGTGTGTGTGTGTGTGTGTGTGTGTGTGTGTGTAA
>NW_022106189.1:38902206-38908150 GCF_000313985.2 Echinops telfairi
GCCTGACCTGAGCCCTGGCATTTCCAGTCGCTTCATATGCAAGCGGAAGTCGGGCGTTGGAACAAGAAGACCGAAGCAGCAGCGGCAGCAACGTGTTTGAATGAGGGCGCTGGTGAAGCAGACGGAAAGGACCACGGACTGCCAAACAGATCTGTCTTAGACGAAGTACAGCCAGAGGGCTCCTTAGACGCAAGGATGGTGAGACTTTGATGTACTTTGGACATGTTTCCACCCGTCCCTGGAGAAGGACACCATGTTTGGTCAAGTAGAGGGGCAGCAAAAAAGAGGAAGGTCCGGCGACAAGATGGATGGACAGAGTGGCTTCAACAAGGGGCTCAAGCGCGGCAATTGTGAGGATGGTGCAGGCCCGGACAGCGTTTCGTTCTGTTGTACGTGAGGTTGAGTTGGACGTGACTCTGCAGCAACGGACAAGGGCACAGCCTGGGGTCCAGCAGACACTTCTCACGTGGAAAGGGGTCCAAAGTGATGAAGAAGAAAAAATGTAGGAAGTCCTGCTGTGGAGTACTGCCCGAGCCTCCTAAACCTCCTGGAGTCAGGTTGATATCTTACAGAGGGCCCTAAGAGGTGGGGCTAAACTAGCTCACTTAATCCCCCCATCCCCCCAACCTCTGTTCACAGTCCATGATACAAAAACACTGGCATGAAAGAAAGGGGCCATCCCTAGCCAGCTCACATGCCAGTCTCCAAACAGTCATTGACTTAGTGATGCCACAGTAAAACGACGACTTGGTTGGCTCCACGTTTTCCTTAGATTTCCTCACCTTCCCTGAGCATGAGGTTTTAATTGGGTCTGATTGGCCTGGAGTGGGAGCCAAGCCATTGGAAGCCCCTTGAGAGAATGTGTATACAGAGGATACAAGGGAGGAAGGCAAGGATTCCCAGATTCCCTGGCTCCTTGTTGGGGAGAAGTAGAGGAGAAGGGACGTAGGGCTGGGCTAGACAAGCTTATGTTCCCACGCCGACGCAAAACCCTTTTACTTTCCAAAAAACTCTTAGTCATTAGCTGGCCCCAAACTCTTTTGTGGCCAAACACTCTCACTGTTATGTATGTTCAAGTCCTAGTTCATGCTCCTATCCTTCCCTGTCAATGTGCATTTCCTAGGAAATCGGGTCTTGAATCCAGTGTTAGGTCCACTGACAACATCCTCGGTGATGCTGCCCTTTGTGTCCACTTGGCTGGGCCTGCATTCCTGGTGCAGGAGCTGAGATAGTTAAGGTTCATTGTGCCAACCTGGCCGATAAACACACGTGGGATTAACTGACGGGCAGAGAGAGAAAGGGCTCGGTGAGCCTCGCCTCAGAGGTCAGCACAGAGCGGGGATGGGGACCCTGGCCCACTCTGAAGGCCACCCAAGAGGGAAGAGGCAACCTTGAGTCGTGCAGGTCGGAGGAAGGCCTGGGTCTACCAGAAGCTGGATGGGACAAGACGCTGGAGTGGACACAGCCTTCTTTCTCGGGGCAGCAGTGAAGGGCCACCTCACCTTCACAACTTCCCCTGAGGATGGCAGACACTTTCATTGAGACTCCCTCTGCCCAGTCTGCTTCCTTCTCTTCCTTTCGGCGCCACAGGTCTTGATCCCAAGCGCAGTCCACAATGCTAATCGCCACCCCAGCCCCTTCCTCGCAGCCAACTGAAGAATTCTCAGCCTCAGCTCTGCCCATGTAACTCGTGGTCTGGGCCAGTATCTAAATCCGTGAGGGCTTCCAGTGTTGGTGGGAAAATGCCATGGTCTTTTCAGTCAACATGTCCGTGAACTCTTTGGCGGTCCCTCCTCTAGGCCCCCTCATGTTCTGAGGTCAGTAGGGACTCTGATGACAGCTGGTCCAATCACCCTTTGAGGATCCATGCCTCTTCCAAAGAAGGAACCCTAGAGGGGTTGTGGAGTACGCGTTGGATTGCCAACTGTTAGGTTAGCAGTTCAAAACCATCAGCTGCAGAAAGACGATGCTTTCCAGTGACCTTGGAAACCCAAAGGGGCAGTACTTGTCCCCTAGCATGGCTGCACGTCGGAATCACTGGATGGCAGTGGGTTTTCCAAAAGCAGAGTCCAGCCTCCTGGGGGATCTTTGCAGGCCACAGTCTAGAACCTTCTGAGACTTGCTATAAATGACTCGTCGCAGTAGATGGCAGCATGCACCCACAGATGCGCCAGCTTGCCTTGCCCCTTGACAAAGCATGGAATATGCTAGAGGAACGCTAGAGGGCCCCAAGACCTCACTCCATGTTGCAGAGGTAGGGGTTGGGGGGGCTCTCCATGTCTCCGCCCACCCACACATGCTCCTCCATCTGAGTCTTGTGGTCATTAACACTTCTATGACTGTACCACACACACATGCCAACCACATCTGATTTCCAAACAGACAAGAGCCCCGGAGGCCCAGCTTTCAAAGTTCAGAGGGAGCTGTATCTGAACCTCCCTGGTTAGACTTCAGCTGTCACAGGGCGTGCCTCACATCTAACGCAGGCTTCAATGGCTGGGCAGTGTTGAGGTCCATCCAAGGTCGACGTCCGTCCAAGGTCAACCAGAGTGAGAGCTACACTCCATATGTCCAGGAGGACACAAGAACATCAAGATCTAGGACTCAAGGTGGGCTTCTAGGTGCCCTGCAGGGACCCTTGGTGGTTAGGTTAGCCACTTGGCTGCTAAATGAAAGGTGGGCGGTTTGAATCCAACAGCCAGTGTGTGGGAGAGAGGTGTGGCCGTCAGCATCCATCCCAATGTACAGCCAAGGAAACTCTCTGGGGGCAGTTCTACGCTATCGTGTCGGGATGCTGGGCATTCGATCTACTGAATGGCATTGGTTTGAGGGTTCTGTGCTCAGTCTGGGGGTCATGGATGGAGCCAATGTAATGGGATCCCTATAATTTCATCTTGGGAAAGACATCACCACACTTTATGCCACTGACGCGTGGCTTTGTCACTTGTCTACTGTCATGCCTCTACTGTCACGTGGTAGGAACTTGTCTACTGTCACGTGGTAGGAACGATTCAAACCCAATTCCGAACGCTCCGTTCTTTTTCTAGCCCTTGCTTCCTCTAGCAGCCCTGGTGGTGTGGGAGTTCTACCTGTGCTGCAATCCTTATGGTCGGCAGTTCAAAACCACCAGCAGCTCCTCAGGAAAAAGACAGGCTTTCTACTCCCATCATCAGAAACCCACAGGGCGGTCATGATGAGTCAGTGTTGACTCGAGTTTGGAGATTTTCAAGTTTCTGAAAGGAGTGTAGTTGTCACTTGCCATTGTTGCCCCTCTTCCAAATAGAATACAATTGACTTAAACAAAGAACGTGGCCAAGTGCTGAATAGAAATGGCTGTACCACCAGTGGGTTCTGGTTAAGTGGAAGGTAACGTGGGGATTCGACTTCTCCAGGGGGTTGCACAATGCTGCTTTCTGTCATTACAACAGACCTAAAAAGGCCGATCACATGCATGTAGATTTTCAAACAAGATTAAGTGAAAATGGGCTTTGTTTTCTAAAGTGTTAATACATTTTAAAAAAAACTGCACAGGGAGGTAAAATGAGAATACATACTGACCCAGGCTGCTTCTGCACACGGCCTCCTGCTGGCGGCAAGACCACGGTCATCAGCAAAATGTGGCTACCCAGTGAATCAATGCAAGCTCAAGTGTCATTCGTAAGACAGCAATCTAAACAATGTGCCCGAGGACCCTTCACTACTTTGCCTGGCTCAGGCCACTCCTGGCGACGCTGAGTTTTTGCTAGGACATTTTGAAGATGGGTTTGGCGATTGGAATGTTCTCCAAGAGGAACTGGTAGTCAGATTCTACTCAGCTGTTATTGATGCTGTAGGCTGGAGAAGAACGCATTTAAGACGATACAGGAGATGCTGGCGGGCTCACCGAGACTAGAGGTAGGCCTATGAACAGAAATATACATCGGAAAATGTTCCTTAGTTCCCTGGCTAAGGAGCCCCTGGTGGCGTCGTGGGTTACGTGTTGGGCTGCTAACCACAAGCTCAACTGTTCAAATCCACCAACTGCACAAGGTCTCCTTTAAGGAAGAACTGCCTTATGTTGGAGGAGTGCTGGTGGTATAGTGGGTTGCATGCTGGCTGCTGACCACAAGGTTAGCAGTTCAAAGCCACCAGTTTCTCCGAGGGACGAAGACGAGGCTTTCTGGTCCCGTGAGATGTCTCAACTTGCAATCCTTTGGGCAGTGTTCTACTCCATCCTACAGGGTCACTATGAGTTGGAATTGGCTAATCGAAGTGGGTTTGATTTTTGATTCGGTGCCTTATATGGGAAGGAGTGGTCTGATGAGGGGATCAATAGGATACGGACACAGATAATCCCCTCCAGATACCTGTGAGGTAGACCCACTGCCCTCCTTCCACCTGGCAGTCAACACAGGCACTGCAACTATGGAGCAGGAAATGCAGGGGAGACACTGTGGGCTGAGGGGCCCTTCAGAAAGGCGCCTCACCCAGTCTCAGGGGAGCCAGGAACCTCCCAGGAAAATATCATCTCATCTGAGATCTGAATCATCCATAGGGGCTGAGTGGATAAAGAGTGCTCATGATGGGAGCTTTTAAGGAGCCCCTGTAGCGTAGGGGCCTACTCACTAGGCAGCTAACCAACAAGATAGACAATTTTTCCTCTGGGAATAATCCATCTTCCCAAACTTAAAGGTTTCCATGATTTTATGTGACCTTTCCAAAACACCTCCCATCTCAAAACGGCTTTAACCATTATCTAATTAAACAAAAAACTCACTGCCATTGAATCAATGCTGACTCATAGCAGTCCTATGGGACAGGGCAGAAATGCCCCCGGTGAGTTTCTGCGCCTGGAGCCCTATTTTTCTTCTGATTCAAACTGTTAACGTTGCAGTCAGCAGTCCAATAAGGAACCACTACACCACAAGGGCACCATGATCTATTACGACCGAGAGAATAACCCCCAAATGTTGTGGCTTCTAATGATCACCATGTATTTGCTCATGACTCTGCAGTTTGGGCTCAGCTGGGTGGTCTTCTGATTGGGCTGGGGTCACTCATGGGGATGCTATTCTGTTAGTTCAATGAACAGGTGCATGGTTCAGATGACCTCAGATTTCTGGGAGTCAGTGCTGGAATTCTCTGTGTCACCTTGGTTCTTGTCCACAAGGGTTCTCCTCCTCTAATAGGCTGGCCAGATCACCTTTACCTGGCGGCTGCAGGGCAGTGTTCTAAGAGGTCAAATGAGGATGTCTCAAAGCACCTCGGGCTGGTCCTGAAGCTCACATAAGGCCCTTCTGATCACACTCTACTGGTCAGAGCAAGTTCAAGTGAGCCCAATCTAAAGAAAGGGGCAATAGACTCTTCTTCTTTGGTCATGGGACTTGCCACCACAGTGCTGTGGCCATCTCTACTCCATTGACTGCAATCACGCCCAGAAAACCCAAACTAGAGTCCATTAAGGGGAACCCCAGAGAGGCGGAGCTTGAGTTCTCTCTGGGAGGAGGGGCAATTATTAACTAGGGAGATCGGTGGAGGGCATAGTTGGAATGCACCGACGGCCCATTTGCAGAAAGCTCCCATGGTTTGGTATCAAACAATCGTGGGAAAGGAGGCAGTAGGAGATCCTCACACAGCTGGCAGTGTCCCACGGCATCAAGTTGTCCGTGAGGGGGTCTTGTCCAGACAGACACACGCTCATGAAGGCCTTGTAGGATCCACGTAAGAATTCAGCAAGAGAAAATAAATACCCAGGGATCCAGACAATAGGTTTTACCTTGATAGGTCTGGGCTGTCATTTCATACATCCTGCTAAAGTAGGTCCCAAACAGATTTTTATCAGAACCTTTACTCTTGGTGCACCCTGGTTCCCTGGCTAAGGAGCCCTGGTGGCGTAGTGGGTTGCGTGTTGGGCTGCTAACTGCAAGGTTAACTGTTCAAATCCACCAACTCCACAAGGTGCTCC
>NW_022106189.1:38911525-38913650 GCF_000313985.2 Echinops telfairi
GTTTTTTTCCCCAGCTCTAAAAATCTTTATAGAAGCAAATTCTCCAGCTCCAGCTCCCCTGGATCTGTAGGGCAGATGTGAACTGCCAACCTTTCAGTGAGTACCCAAATGTTTACCTGTTGTGCTTACCCCAAACCCAAAGTCCCAACTCTCAATCTGGTCATGGACTGGTGGCACGTGTGCGACAGTCTTCTGTGGTCATCGGTTTTCTGTGCCTCGTCCCCCTTGGGCTTGGGGAGTGAATGCTATTTTACCAGTACCGTTGTTGGTGAGTGGCCGTCTAGATGATCTCTAATCTCCACACCCAGGTGATGGGGAAAGAAGCCCTGGTGACGCCATGCTTAAGCACTCCGCTGCTAACAGAGAGGTCGGCGGCTGGACCCCCAGGGAGAAAGATGTGACCATCCACGTCCCTAGGGATGCATCGTCTGGAAACCCCGCGGGGCAGTGCCCCTCTGTCCCATAGAGTGGCTGGGTTGAAATTGATGCCATGGCAGTGGATTTGCTTTAGTGTTGGTTTTGTGTTTGTTGGTGAAGGAGATCCTATGAATGAGTTAACACATTCTGGTGGGGGACAAGAGTAGGAGCCACAAAACTGCATACCTCTTCCTTGGTGAATCACTTCCGATGCTGACGGTGGAGATGGCAGCCACGCCATTGGAAAGACGAAGACGATGGATCTCGTGAGTTGAAGTGGCTTCCCGCGTCAGCGGAAGGCTTGGGCCAGCAGATACGGAAGTCGGCTGAGCGGTGTTGGACTTACGGTGGGTGCTCAGAGGGGTGGCATTCTTGAACGATAAGAAGGGGCAGACATAGAACTGGGCAGGAAGTCTCAGAGGACAGTAGCAGAAATCTACACCCATGGAAAGGAGGGGGAGGAGGACCCAGGACTTTGCAGAAAGAGCCCCAGCTGACGATGCAGCCCTGACAAACTCTGGGTAAGTAGAGCTGGGAGCCTGGAACACAGACTACCCATTTGAAGTGTCCCACCTTGGGCAGAACCGGTCACACTCGAATACTCCCCTCGACTCGCCAGCTGAGGTGGGCTCCGAAAGCACCAGCCGGATGCCATCAGCTCACGGCCCTCATTCTTGATGGACCAGCAACGCTATGATGCCAGTCTGACTTTCAAGACCTTCTTATTAAGCCACACTTGACTGAAGTTGAAGGGGGCCTTCCTTGACATGTTCTGAAAGTTTCAAAGAGCAAAACCCAAGCAAGATGAGCACAGTTGCCGCATAAACATGACACTGTCATTTAAGGTCCTATGTAAAGCAAGACACAAAGTGACCTTCTGGCTCACAGTCTTGCTTCCATTACTCGTTCCTCCCCATCTCCTGAAATTGTGCCTTGGCAGGACGTGTACGGATCACATAATACGCCGAATAATTACAAGTTATTAAGTCCCCAGATGATTCAGCTTACTGATTAAGCAACTGTTTGGATGTCCAAGTTACTCAACAGGACTTTGAGGGCCGCCCAATGCTGTGACCTTGGGCTGGGAAGGCAAAGGATTTATACAAGTTGGATCGCTTCTTGTGATTCCTCTACCAGAGCTTGGGTTGAGCCAAGTGTTGATTAACCATGACCTCATCTTCACATAGACAGCCTAGGATTACAACCTCCCCGTTACCTCCATTGACAGTCACTCGAGGGTCATCAGAGTAGGATAGGATGGCATCATAGTATAGACACTCTGGAGCATTCAGAAAACTCCCAGTCAATACAAAGCCTCTCGTTTCCATCCAGAGCTTTTCCAAATCCTTAACAGCTGTGAATCAGACGTCAAGTGCAGAAATGGAGAGGGGCTCCATCTTCCTCCAGATGATTCTGAAGCATAGTTTCTGGTAAACTCAGGCTTATCGTTCCTGCTAGGAATGGGAAGTGGAAGGAATGGGAAAAGGGATGGATGGAGAATCCTACCTTTTTTCAAGTTGAATCTCTAACTTAAGCCTTCTGTGTGTTAGTCTGGGTAGACTAGAGAAACAAATTCATAGACACTCATGTGTGCCCAGGAAAGAGCTTTATATAAAGAGCAATTGTACATTAAGAAAACACTCCAGTCCAGTCCAGGTCAAGTCCATAAGTCTGATATGAGCCCATATGTCCAGTGCCAGTAGGTAAA
>NW_022106189.1:38914468-38916354 GCF_000313985.2 Echinops telfairi
CACCTCTACCTGCTTAACACCTGTTGAGCAATCTCTTTTCTGTTTCACAAGAGACTCACTTAAGACGCATCCTAACACGAATGCTATTTCTTTTAACCTGTGGTCAGAAACCCGTCCCCAAATGAGGCGACTAATACAGGTGAGGATGTTCACCATAAAGTTGGGGAGGACTGCAAACAGCCTGCGGCACCAGACTCTCCACGAAGGTGTTGACGTTGTTGTTGAACTGGTTCTGCCTGACGGCGACCCAATGTGCAACAACACAAAGCCCTACCTGGTCCTGCTGCGCCCTCCCCGATCATCGCTACCCCACCAAGGTGATGGCAGAACATGTGCAGCTAACGGCATTGCCACCAGGACACGCATCTGGGGAGGTTTTGATCGGAGTTTGACAAACTCCGTGAGGGTCACTCCCCATTGTCCTCTTGATGCGGCATGTCCCTGCATCCGCTGATGCTCAGCCCGGATGCTGTCAGTCTTTCCTGGTGAACCCACCCAGGCCAGCTAAATGAATTGGCTTATCAATTGCCCCCTCAGGCGGCTTACACTATCGGCTGAAGTTACTCTAATGAGAAGGAAACCATCGTAAACCAATAGAGGAGTTCTTACACGACTCATCTAGGCTGTTGTTGGGACCATGGGTGTCAGGCCTGCTGCACGTGACGGTAACCTTCAGCTCTGTCACAAATCCATGGAATCAGAGTCTGGGGCCACAGCTGAACTTCTCCAGCTCCCGAGGCGGATGACCACAAGGTAGAGATGAGACAGACCTCCACAGTTCATCCCTATTTGACCTATGCAAAGACCCGGCATCCCTCCCACTGCCCTCTCGTTCTGTGGCTGGGTTTGGTCCTACATTGCAGTGGCCACACAGGACCCACAGATGATGCTCACAATTCTAGGGCATTGAGGGACGCTAACAGGGGAGAGATGGCTAGGAGTCAGCGGGTCTGTACCATGTCCACAGGGAGAGTCTCTTTGGCCTTCAGTCACCTGTCCTGAGCTCTGTCCTGCCTGGGCCATGCTGCAATGCTCTTTCAGGGCTACCAATAAATGATCAGCTGCCTCCTCAAAGTAGAGTCGACCCTAATGATGTAGATAGCATTAAAAATATACACGATTTAAACAACACTGTCAACTTTGACCTAAGTTATATACTGAAAACATCACAATTGACAACTGTGGGATACAGCTCTTTTTTTTTTCTTTCTGCGTACATGGTCTTCACCAGGAGAGGAAACACTCGGGCCATCAAGAAAGGTTTCCATACATTGAAAGAACTGCTGCCATGGAAAAGCATGGTCTATTACAATCATAACATTAAATATCAAGTTATTGTACCATTTCTTTGAAGACCTGCCCCCCACCCCACATCCAGAACTTAAGCAGCACACTTCTAAATAGGTGGTCCAGGAAAATGGAGATGTGTTTCACAGGGAATTGTATTGTAGAAGGCACTTTAAGCACTGCTAGAACTCACATGAAGACAAAGCAAGTTATGAAATCATAAGCCAGAGTTCCCGTTTAAGAAGCCAGACCAAGAAGAGGAGAAAGAGAGAGACGGGGCGTTCTACTCCTGTAAAGAGTTACAGCCCCGGAAACGCGCAGGCGCAGTTCCACCCCATCCTCAAGGTCGCCTGAGCCAGCATGGTCTTGATGGCAGGTGAGTTTGAGACGAAGAAGTGAAAAGCGATCCCCACGTTTCTAAAAGTAACGGACGACTAGGTAAGAGGTCTCGCTGCTGTGGAGTGGACGGTGACTCAGGGTGACCCCACAGAACAGACCAGAACTGTCCCCTGGGTTCCCGAGGCTGTACATCTTAAGGGGAGCAGAAAGCGCCCCAGGGATCCCAAGGAGCAACTGGTGCTGAAGCCTATTGATCTCAC
>NW_022106189.1:38916454-38926285 GCF_000313985.2 Echinops telfairi
GTTCAGAATTTAAGCTCTGATACTATTCTCTCCTTCAGATTTGGATTTTATTATGCACAATCCTTGGATCACACGGGCTGGTGCACTTCCTCATGTGGACTTAGTTGACACTTCACTTAATTGGCTCTTGTTTTAAGACAAGCATTTAAATTTTAGGATAGAGAACATTATAAATCATCCCCACGGGCTATAAGGTAATTCTACATCGGTGCCATTAATTTAGCCAATGGTACAGAATGTAAAACACAGCAACAGTCTTTACAGGGGTAGGTTGGCACGTCTGTCTTCCCCAGAGCTGCAGGTGCATTAACCCACTCACCTTTCCGTGAACAGCAGAGCACTTCATTGAACCTCCCACACCTCTTTGCTCTTTCTGCCCACTTTTGCCTCTTGCCTTTTGAGGCTCTCTTATTAAGCACATCCACTTTTATTACTGTTATACCTTCTTGATGCATCTGCCCTTTGATCATCATGAAATTCACCTCTTTACCTCTTTTTGCTCTGTTTTGAAATCTCTTTCTCCTTCCTTACAGATATTACAATCTTACAGTAATAGCTCGTACAGAGATTATTACAAGCCATAGTTCCATTAGAGCAAGCATAGTTATATAATTGCTGCCGTCATCATTTTCATTGTTCTTGAACTCCTTGATATCACCTCCCGTTTATCTCTTCCCTCCCTACCCCACCACCCCAAACCCTTAATATGTTATATTATTGTTGTTGTTGTTTTGTAAATGTTTATGGAAGCAGAAAGTCCTGCCTCTCTCCTGCAGACCAGCTGGTGAGTTTGAACCGCTGAGTTTGTGGTTAGCAGTCTAATACATAACCCACTCAGCCACCAGGGATCCTTACAGGGAGACCTGAGTGAACTGCACTTAATCTTCTTGTGCTTTTCAGATATTGAGGGGGTGATTTTTCTCCTTCAAACTTTGTATTGTGACTTACCATATATACACGAGTATAAGCTGACCCGCATATCAGCCGAGGCACCTAATTTTACCACAAAAACGGCATTTAAAATGTGCTGAAAAAATCGGCTTATACAAAAGGATATGTGGTAGGTGATGCTTTCCAATACAGATCATTCAGCAATGCATGCACATTGTGACTCAACTCCTCCCTTTCAGTCCCCTCCCTGCCCGCTCCCTTGGGTTCCTGTTTCCATCCCTCCTCCTCCTCTCCTCTGTGCTTCATCTTTTGGTGCACATTTCCCTTTTGCTCTTAAGCGGGTGATGATTCTAGAGCGGTCGGAAAGGAAAGGGCCCCGTTGAGTTTGGGTGCTGAGTCTCCTAGTGCCATTTCCCCAAGAGCAGCCGCTCCCTTCCTGTCCCTGTGCCACCTGCTGGTCATTCTCGCAACGTTTCGGACACTTTCTTCATGCTATTTCTCCCTTCACTGACGGCAGGATGGTGCAAACATCCCTGTAATATACCCCGGGAACTGGGAAAAAAAAAAAAAAGCGTACGCCTCACTTTTTTGCGACGCTCATTGACTGAGGTGGTCTAGAACTGAACTCCCGACAGCTCTGAGTTGGGGCGTCATCTTCGGGCACTTACTGTTGGCAGCAGTGGCATCTCTTTGGGGTCTTTACAGTGCAGCTATTTCTTTCTCTGTTTTTTTTGCAGTACAGCTATTTCTATAGCTCAACTGCATCTACTGAAGAAAGCATATGGCCAATTGGGTCTTGCTTTGGAAAATGCCTGCAGTGAAAGTGTGGTGCTCGTAGGAGGTGCGCAGTTGAGCCGAGCTCTTTCAGATTTTTATTTGTTTAAATCTTTAAAAAAAAATTCGATCTCTGCCTCTTAATATCTCAAACTCCCAAACCAAACTCACTGCCATGGAGTCGACTGTGACGCAGAGTGACCTGATACGACAGTCGGAACTGCCTCGGTGGGCTTCCAAGATGGTCTCATCTTTCTCCTGTGGAGCAGCTGGTGGACTCGAACCACTGACCTTGCCACCACGGGTCCTCATTGTCACATCCAGACTCGTGAAGATCAAATCCTGGTCGGTACAAGGCTTATACCCTCACACCAGAAGCAGAAACCACAGGGAAACTTTTTAAATGAATCTTTTTTTTTTTGCTCATTTTCCTAAAATTGAATCCTTCTTCCTCAAATGGAAAAGATCTGATTGCCTGAACCAGGCCCATCATTTGTCACTCTGTGACCTCCAGTAGGTTATTTGCCTTTTCTGAAACCCCAAACAAACAAAATTAACCCCACTGCCATCAACTCAACTCATGTGTGTGCTCGGTACCATCGAGTCAGTTCCTACTTGGAGCAGGCCTCTGCTCAAAAAGCAACACACTGTCTGCTCCCACACAGGACCACAGCACGTCAGCACAGGGTTTCTAGAGCTATAAATCCTCCATGGAGCAGACAGCCTCATCATCCTCCCGAGGAGGGGCGAGTGGGTTTGAACTGCTGAGCTTGCAGTTAGCTGTCCATAAGGAACTCACCATGCCTACAAAGGCTCACTCCATTTACTGTATTTTTACAGTGTTTATATATGTATAACATTCAGTCTCTCTATGCATTATATCTGTGCGTGCTATTCACAGGACGTGTTGTATACAGCAAGCGTCTTTAAGGGGAGGGATACGGTAAGCAACCTGATGTGAGACCAAAGGATAATGCGCAGAGGCATCCAGGATAGTACCCGACACACAATGCAGTGTAGTCAGTAGCATAAGGAGCTCTGGTGGGTTAGGCGGTTATGCATTGAGCAGCTCATCACAAGGACAGATGTTTGAATCCACCCGCTGCTCCTTGGGAGCAAGGTGGGGCTGTCTATTCGTGTCAAGATTTCTAGTCTCGGAAGCCCACAAGAGCAGGTCTACTGGGCCCCATGGCGTTCTGACGAGTCAGGATCCACTGGATGGCAGTGAGTTATTGAGAATTGGTGCAGCAACCAAGGTGGAAAGGAAAGGAGGTTGCTAGTCATTACCTGGCCACCGCGCTTGGAGGCAATCAAACCCAAGTCTGAAGGACTGGGGCTGATAAGATGATCGGATCCCTGCTGACCCTCCCTGCCACTTTGTACCTGGGGGATATGGAGACACCCAGCTCCCAAACTTAATCTTCCATAAAGCATCCCGCCCAGGTTGGTTCTGAAAGGCCCTTTATTCTAGCCAACAATACCCAGAGTGTGCCTCCCTGATAGACAATCTGGGTCAGGAGCACGTTAATCTGCCCTCAAGTCCCAGTGCGCCTCTTCCGGCCCTCCCTGAGGGGAGCCGCGTGGAAACAGTCCATCCATTGAGAGCCGCAGGCTGACCTCCAAAGGAGGCCGCTACCTGGGTGAGGAAATCTGGATGGGGAACAAGGGCTGTGGCCTCAGCCAAAGGTTGCTTCCTGCTTCCTGGCCGAGGCTGGCCGGAGTTCATGTCTGGAATCTGCCAGCATCAATGTACCGCCGGAGAAGACATCAGAAGTGCCCACTCAGTCGGTATTTAATTAACAGGCACGCCGGAACCAACTTCCTCCCACCTCGGGGGGACAAAGGGGAGCTTGGCAGCAGGGCCCTGCCAGGCTGCCAGCTCTTAGCCCTTTGGGGACCTCAGGGACGCACCTGTGCCAGCAGACTGGCAGCTGGGGCTTGGGTGATCCTGGGCCCCAAGAAATCTCAGCCCTGAATGGCCCTGTTTATTGAGTTATTTCCTGAAAAGCTTCAAATGTGTACAATCGCTCCTTGACTATTTGAAGAACACCTGCACCTTCTTCACTAATTGCTCTGGTCCTTGATTGTCAATTTTACAATCACCACGTGATCCCTGGTGGCCACAAGGTCAGCTAGTTGATCCCACCAGCAGCTCCATGAGAGAAAGAAGAGGCTGTCTGGCTCCCATACAGGTTTACAGCCTCGGAAACCCCCAGGGGCACTTCTGGCCCATCCTCGGGGGTGGCTGTGGGTCAGAAGCGACGGGATGCCAGTGCATTTGGTTTGGGGGCTTCTCCTTGGCAATTGTAGTAAGAGTCCCTCCTGACCAAGTCAGTCACCAGTGAGTGACATTCCTTGAGGGAGGACACTGTGGCTCTCTGGGCTTGCAGGGCTTGAGAACAGGCTTCCAGAAGGAGAACTGGCAGGTGCTGGCTTTGAGAGTCAGATCTCACCTCCGACTGGTGCTCCATGCAACAGCCTAGTGAGCCCAGCAGGCCTGGGTGGAGCACTCGCAGCCTCTGCTCAAGCACTCGGCTGTCCTGCACAGCTCTGCCTGGCTACGTTTGTGTTGGGTTGCTGACTGCAAGGTTGGCAGTTTGAAACCACCAGCAGCTCTGCTGGAGAAAGACAGGGCTTCAGGAACAGTCTCAGAAACTCACAGAGGCAGTTCTACCCTGTCCTACAGGGTCGCTATGAGTCAGTGTTGACTGGATGGCAGGGTGTTTGGTTGTGGTTTGGTGAGAGTCCTTGGTTGAGGACTGACTGCATGCATGGGCTGTACGCCTGGGGTCAGCAGGCACCTTACGCGTCTCTGCTCAGGTTGGTGGTATTTGGGGCCTCCACGATGACTCTTTGAGTAGACGATTAAATGCCTGTTCCCAGGGAACTAGTGCTCACAGAAGTGGAGGAATCTGAGGTGACACAGACATCCGGTCTATGTGGCTGTAAGGAGCCCTGGTGACTTTCTCGGCTACATAGGAGTTGGGCTTGGGCTGCTTACCATAAGGTCAGTGGTTTAAACCCATCAGCAGCTCCACAGGAGACAAATGAGGCTTTATGCTCCCATAAAGATGTATAGTCCCGGAAACCCCATAGGGACCGCTCTCCTCTTTCCTACAGGGTCACTATATCAACCCAACGATAGTAAGGGTTTTGTCGTTTTTTTTAAAATCTTGCAGACCCGTCAGATAAACAATGGAGTCTTAACCTCTTCAGGTTAGCCATTCAAACCCATTAGCCACTGTGAGAAAGATGAGGCTGCCGACTCCCATCAAGATTTACACAGCCTCCACCCGAGTCGGCATCAACCTGACAACAGTGGGTCTTATCAGACTGGTTATATGAACGCCGTAATTTCTTATAAGGTTTCTTTTGGAAACTCATCCCTCATTAAGCTTGTCTTTCTAGCCAATACAATTATTTGTGCTTCAACTTAAAACAATCAATAGACATTTATAATAAAATGAAAAGGGTACTTACCCACACTTCATTAGGACCAGCTCTGGGCCCAGACCCACAGTTAGCCACTGAGCCACTGAAGACAGTCCCTCAAAGGCTTTGGCTTTCAAACGATCCCTAAACACTCCCAACCTCTGAGTTGCTAGAAATGGCCAGCCACGTGTGCCACGCGTGCGCCAACGAACACTGTAGTTGTGTCGTTTTCTCTGTTCCCAAGCGAAGGAGCGCGCACGCCCCACGGTACTGACGCTGACACAGATCAAGCCAAGCACTCCTGAATGGCATGAGCGAATGCAAGTGATTCCTTTATTCTGAGACGCGAGATAAGGAATTAGAAAATAATAATAATAACAACACCGGGATTATCTGTCCTGGGACTATTGCCTAATTGTGTGGATTCCAAAATTCAATGAACCCTGCCACCAAGTTGATTTCGACGCATAGAAACCCTATAGGACAGACCAGAGCTGCCTCTAAGGGCTTCCGAGACGGGAGCAGACAGCCTCATCTTTCTCCCGAGGAGTCCTGGGTGGGTTTGAACTGCTGGTTTTGTGGGTTATCAGCTCACAGTGTAGCCCATCTGGGAGGGCTCCTTGTATGATCAGATGAGGTCCTTTATATGATTTGTACTCGGCGAACAACTGCAAGGTCGGAAGTTCAAAGTCACCCGGAAGTACTGCGAAATAGAAGTGTGGTGAGTGGGTCCCTAAGGGTCCAGCCCTGGGGACCCTATGAAGTGTGGTTCTACTGGGAACCACAGGGCATGATCGTAAATCAGAAACCATGAGATCGAAATCCTTCCAATTGTTTTCCTTTTCAAACACAAATCCCTGGAGTCGGGAACAAGCTCGCTTTTGGCTCTCTCATAGCCGCTGATGCTTAATAAATACTTGCTGAGACAAGGGATGCATTTTGTTAACAAAAAGCATAGGAACAACGGCGGGGGGGGGGGGGGGGCAGTTGGACCACGCTATGAAAACAAAACTATGTGTCTATGCTAAGGGAACTTTTAGCACACATACAAAAAAAAAGCTAACCTCTAAGAAACTATGAACGACGCCTGTCTCCCCAGGACACGTATCTGCAGACAATAAAATATGGACATCGTGAAAAAGGAGGAAATGTGCTGAGCACAATAACTATGATGCCGTTACTGGTCTAGGATTCTGGGGCTCTATAAATAGACTGCATGTTCACTTTAAAGATCTGGATCCCCTTTTTTTAAAGCTAGGTATTCATGAAATCAGCCACTAGACAGAAACGAGAGGCCCCGAACAGCACCAGCCACGAACATGACTTGCTTCTGTTTCAGCTTGGCTGAAAAGCATTATTCCAAGTGCTGCTCTTTCCTGAACCTTCCAGGATGCCATTTCTGGTGCCTTCCTTGAGCATAAGCTAAAGCCACTTTGAGGAGATAAAAGGGCTCCAATTCAACCATCTGTATTTTATAGAGGCCCTTTACGAAGCCATCCACAGGGCACGAGCATTCATCCCTTGTGAGGGAACCTGTCAGCATGAGAAAGAGCCCAATGGCTGCAAACAGTGCGTGGTCAGCAGTTCAAAACCACAGGCTTGCTCTGAAGACGAGAGATGAGGCTCACTCCTGTAAAGCCTGGGAAACCTATGGGGCAGTTCTACCCTGTCCTGTAGGGTCACTATGAGTCAGAATGGGCTCCTTGGCAGGGAGTTTGGAGCCAGCGTGAGGTCAGTGGATTTCTGTCAGCTCACAGCAATGCTTGGTAGAGAGTGAAGGAAGTCTCTACAGCACTGTGATTGGCTGTGGGTACAATCCAGGAGCTAAAGTAGGCAAGGGGACATGATACATACACAACTATGGGTGGAAAAAAAACTTAAAGGATTGGTTCTGTGGTTTCAACTACCTGGCCATATGGTGGTCAGGGTAGACTATGACCATGTGGCCCTACATGGCGATCTCCGGGATTCCTAAATTTAATGTCAACTCGATAACAGACAGCCCTTTTGGCAAATCATTAAAGAGACACCCAGGGAAGTTTCCCAGGACACACTGTCCTTCCCTGGGCTTGCCCTGGGAGTTGTCCTCGTCATGGGACTCACATGGTACGGAAACGGACATCAAGATGCAAAACGAAGCCAGGGTACCTGCTGTAGACGGCGGACTTGACTTCTGCAATCCACGCCGTAGGTGCACTCCATCAGATCGACTGAGGCCTTTCTGGCATCGAGAGCGGACTCAGGACACCGAAAGTACAGTGGCTGGGCTGCCTGCACTCTGGCTCTCAGGACAAAGGCCATTTTCAGGGCATCACTGATTTCCTGGCAGGCATGTGCCAAAGGTCACAGTCCCAATAAAGAGCCCCCTGGCTCCCTATTGTGTGCCTAGTGCCTTAGCCCTTGGGTGTTAATGCCCGACCTTGGGAAACGTCACTGAACAGCCTGCCTTGCCAACCAAGCCAGTTGTGTTGTAAAATGAGAGATCAAGGTGACCAGGACACTGGTCCCTGCCTGCGAATCCCTTTCTTGCTTCACCATGCACCACCCCAAGAGTTTGTCTGGTGAAACATACTTGCAGACCATGGCAATCAGTAAACCAGACCCACTGCCACCGAGACAAAGACTATACGTCTTTACAGGAGCAGACAGCCTCATCTTTCTCTTGCAGAGTGGAGGCTGGGTTTGAACTGCTGGCTTGCCCACAACACCAGGGGTCCTTGGGAATTGGGAGAGGGCCATTTTATCATTAACTGAGTTTAGCCCTACACCAGGAAGGAAGACCTAAGGCCCTTCCTGTCTCACCCAAGACTCGGTGGTGTAGTGATTACACATTGGGCTTCTAACCGCAAGGTCAGCGGTTTGAAACCATCAGCTACTCCTCTGGAGAAAGACAAGTCTTTCTACTCCCATACAGTTATAGTCTCAGAAAGTCACAGGGGCAGTTTCCTCCTGCCCTACAGGGTTGCTATGAGCTGGCATCAACTCAAAGGCAGTGAGTGAGCATATGAGTGAGAGGGTCCCAAGCTATCTGTTCCTCAAACTTAAATTAAAAAAAAAAATATATATATATATATAAAAATTTTTAAAAATATATATAATTTTAAATATATATATGTGTGTGTATGTATATATACATACGTACATGTATGTATATATATATTCTCAGCTCTAACTCCCTGGTATACTTTTTGGAATACTTTAATGTATATTCTTGTATATTTTAATTGTTTGTGTTAACAATGGAAGTTTATGTATAAAAGATCCTCTGGTGATGGCGAAACTTCAGGTTCCCTGGGATTTATTCTAGATTTTACGACTTTCAAACTGGATAGGGGCAGAGAGGAGCGCAGCCTCTTGGCAAGGGAGTGCAAGCACTGTCCCACAGTATCTGCAGGGCACAGCCCGTGGATATCAGTGGGGCCGGCTAGGCCTGCTGCCAGGAAGGGTTGCCCCGCTGTCCTTCCATGCTACGGCCACATGAAAGCAGCCAGCGGCTCATCAGAGGGGGACGTGCCTGGGCCTTGTCTCCAGCAGGAATAGCCCCTGGCCCTGGTTCACCTTCAAATTGCCATCCTCCAGGCTGCTCTGAAGATGGAGTTATTTATCAAGAGAAAGCCCCTCTCTGTGCTCAATGCCAGTGAGGCAAAGCTGTGGGGAGGGCGGGAGAGGTGGTGGTGTCCTGATTGCTTCCATCGGGGTAAAACCAGGGTGATCGTAAGCCTTCTGGAGGAGTCCAAACCCTAGTCTTAGGGCAGGGAGACAGCCTAAGCTGAGGTGAGGGCGGAACATCAAGGGTAGGAAGGAACAGACCGGGTGGGGAGAATGGAGCCCTGGGGCTACCTTTTCCTGGTTTTCAGTAGGTTGAGAACAATCTACGATCCTCAATGATCCCTGTAACCAACCAACAACTCTACTGTGTTTGCTACTTTTCTTCTCCAGTGACTTGATCATGAACTTGACTGTGGGCCTCACTTAACATAGCTCAGGAAAAACGGGAATATCTTGCCCAGTATACCGTCATGACATCCAAACAGCATCGTGGCTGTGTGAACGGGTAAGGATGATACCATTCCTTGGCAGAAATTGATAGATAACTGGACACTTTCAAAGGAGCCCTGGTGGTCTTAGTGGTTTCCCATTGGGCTGCTGACAAGATCGGTAGTTGGAAACCACCAACTCCTTGGGAGACAGACAAGGCTTTCTACTCTTGTAAAAGGTCCCGTCGAGGAAACTCACATGGGCAGTTCTACTCTGTCATTTTGGGTGGCTAGGATTGGCATTGACTCGACGGCAGTGAGTTTGTTTTGGGGATGCTTGCAGGAGCCCTGGTGGTGTAGGTTACATGCTTGGTTGATAACCAGAAGGTAAGCAGTTCAAATCCACCGGCCACTCTTTAGGAGCACAATGAAGCTCTGCTCTTATTAGAAGGCCTGGGGTCATGTGCACTCTGCCCTATAGGGTCTCTACGAGTCAGAATCCATGGCAGTGCCTTTGGAAGACTTTGGTTTGGGGACACATTCAGCACACATCCGAATACTGCTACCAATGGCGTCACACAACACGGATTTTCTTTTTACCCATTCTTATTATATTTATTTTCCTCCTCCTTTTTAAAAAAAAATCATATTATTAGGGGCTCATACTACTCTTATCACAATCCGTACATACATCAATTGTGTAAAGCACATTTGTACATTCATTGCCCTCATCATTCTCAAAACATTTGCTCTCCAC
>NW_022106189.1:38927894-38929730 GCF_000313985.2 Echinops telfairi
TTCGGAGGGAAAAGATGAGGCTTTCTACTCCTGTCGAGTCACTGTCGTGGACACTCAGGAGCAGTTCCTCCCTCTCCCAGAGGGTTGGTATAAGTTGACAATAGACTTGATGGCAGTGAGTGTGGTGTGGAGGCCAGACTCTTAAGGGTGAGACGAGGCATTATGGAAAAGTTTGAAGTATGGTGAAAATGACCAAAATGGGTCACAGAGGTGGGAAGTGTGGCAAATGGCACCAGTGGACTTGCTCATGTTGGCTACATCGCTCCAGGACTCCATCCTTCCGATGGCTCACAAATGAGGAAATCCTCCAGTGACTGACTAGCCTGCCTTTTCCCCTCCAGGAAGTTACTCTTGGAGATTCTTAACATCCGAAGACCCAAATCCCCTTGGGAGAGAACTCACCCCCTCCTCATTTCACACCAGAACATAACCAACTTTCAAAGATAAGGAAACAGAATACTTTATTATAGAACTTATAAAATAATTAAATATTACATATATTTTGACTCTTCTTCTATAATCCATAGTTTCATTCAACATTTTCCCTCGGCACTCATGAACACTTGCTCCGAGAAGCAAGCGGCAACACATGAGAACAAGCTACTTATTAATAAATTAATTTTCCCCATACAATAGTGATACTTATATAAGGAAACACGTGACTCGCAGTGTGTCAGCGGGCATGGGGGGTGGGGGGGACGACCCTTTTTTGTCCTCCTTTTCCTGATGATCAAAGTGAGCACCACTTTAAGGCAAGCCAAGATGGAGAGAGGCTTCTAATAGTTTCTCCACCACTGGAGAACGCATGATTTTCATTAGAATGAGAACAAAGGGCTAAATTTAACTGACCACTGTCTGGGGTGGGGGGGTTGCTGAGTTGGCTAATCCTTGTTTGAAATGAGACATTTTTTGGTAAGCAGTAAAATTGGGTTACATTCATCAAAGAAGTTGAGGAATAGACTAGAATTACATAAATATGCCTTTTATAACCACTTGTCCAAAGAAAACAGTCTTATAAGTTACTTTGGTTTTGGCAAACCGGTATGGTGTTTTCCTAATTGAGAACAATTTAAAACTCATTAGTGCCTACCATCAGCTGCCTTCCTAAAGACTGGAAATAGCACCAGAAAGATTCTAAAAGATTCGTATTCGCTGGGGGGTCTTGGCATATTATGATGGATGAATAGTTTCACGTGGAAGAAGACAGATGAACTTTTTTATTGCCTCTGGGATTTTCGCTGTTGTTCATGTTCTTGTTAATTAAATCCTAGAGCAAATCGCAACGCGTCAATTGGTAGGGAAATAGCCAAAGCAGCCTTGACTTTTGCCAGCCGTTCTTGCTATGCTGTAGGGAATGTTATAAATAAAGCTGGGTCTCTTTTCTTTGAAAACACTGCTGTCTGTAATTTGGTAAACATCTCCTCCTAGATGTTTACCAAGGAGCCCTGGTGGCCTATTGCGCTACACATTGAACTGCTAAACACAAGGCCAGCAGTTCAAAACCACCAGGGGCTCCTTGGGAGAAAGAGGAAGCTTTCTACTCCCATAAAGATTTACAGCCTTAGAAACCCCGTGGGGCGGTTCAACTCTGTCCCACAGGGTTGCGATGAATCCTTTGACTGGATGGCATTAAGTTTGGTTTGGGAGCTGTGTTAGCTATCTGCTAACCCAGATAGCACCTATGGGTTTGGCTAGCACCAAGAGTCAAAAGGTTGGTATCAGTTGAAGAGTGCCAACCTTGGCCTCTGTGTGAGAGAGTGTTCAGAGTGTGCATTCCGATGAAATGGACATCTGACATGGTCCATGTTGCCCTGGGAACACTTTTCAAGTTGGTCA
>NW_022106189.1:38930778-38994033 GCF_000313985.2 Echinops telfairi
GTTACAGGTTGGGCTGCTAACTGCAAGGTCAGCAGTTCAAAACCACCCGCAGCTCCCTTGGGAGAAAGATGAGACTTTCTACAGACTCGGAAACCTGCAGGGGCATTTCTAACCTGCCCTACGGGGATCAAAGTTAACTGTGATGTTGATTGCACAACTCTTCTTATACAACTGAGCCACTAGGTATGAGGTGTTCACAATGGTACAAGAAAATGAATGTTCCAAAGTGAATGAATTTATTTTTAATCTTCCCAACAGTTTTCTTTCTTTTTTTTTTTAAGTCAACATTATTTCTCCGTTTGAGAAATAGCCCGAAAGATCAAGAGGCCCTTTGTCTAACCATAAGATGTGTTCTTGCATTGGCCATATATGAAAAAGTGACCCCAATACACCTCAGCCCAGCCACTGTGCCTGGCTTGCGTTGTGACTGGGGCAACATCACATTCGGTGGGTGTTGGGGGTGCCAGAGTTACCCAGCTAGTACGTGGCAGAGTGTGCACTTCCACGTCCATTTTCCTGACTCAAGTTCCTTCTTCCTTCCTCGATTCAGTGCCGTCTGTTCTCCCCTTTCCTCCCCTCCTTGGAAACTGCGGACTTCCATGGGCTGTATGTAGCTTACTAGGATCGGGGAGCTGCAGCCCAGGCACCGCCCAGCTGACGGAAGCAGTGCAAGGTGTGAAGGTGCTAAAGGACACGCCGTCCCTGGGCGACTGCTCTCCTGCTCCAGATAGAGCGGACCGTCTAATGCGTGCCAAGCGAAACGATGGGTCTTCCAAGGTGTAGACGCCAACCAAGACACCCAGGTACAGCACCCCATTGGAATGACACTATTAGGTAGAAGGGGCTGTCAGTGTGGGAGGGGAACCAGGGCACTGCACACCTGTTGGCTGCCCTGGAAGATTGGGAGATGCCAACGTGGGCAAGCTGTGGCTTCGGTGGTGTTGACGTTGAGTTACCGCAATGACCAGAAAGTGACCCCCGACTGTAAGCTCCTTAAGGGGAGGCCGGATCCTCTGAAACACTCACAGAGCCTAGCAGAATGCCTGGCTCTCAGTGGGGGTCACGGGGAAGAGTCACAGAACCATCTTCTTCCTGGATCATCACGGGGATGCTCACTGCCCATTCGTGGTTCCAGAGAACATACTCTGTGGCTCTCACCATTGGCTGCTTGGCTAAGAGCTGTAAGGCAGACAGACAGACAGACAGGGCTGTGGTCTGGCCTGCCGTTCTTCTTACATGGGATGAGGATGGGCTCCCAACTCGCCCTGGGATTGGGATGGGAATGGGACAACAATGGAGAAGGCTCCCTGAGGAAAACTATAGGCCAAAGAGATCCCAATGATTTTTAACCTCTTTCCCTTCCACTTCATCCTTCCCGCCTCTAAAAGATACCTGAAAGACTCAGTCAAGACTTCTTCAAGCTGTGTCCTCAGCTCCGCCTGCGCCTGGTCTCGACAACACAGGTGGAATGGCCAGCCCTGTTCCAAAGACTACACTCCATTGCTTAGATGTGTTTGCTCTCAGAACTCCTTCTCCTTGGAAACACTCTCTCTTCAGAGTCTGAGAACGGAGACCCTGCCTTCTTCTGCTGCTGCCTTGAGGAGAGCGCCAGGGGTATGTAGCAGATACCTAGTGAGCTGGGTTTGAATGATGTAGAAGACCACACATGGCTTCACGCACCATTCATTCATGCCCTCCTGCATTGATTCATTCAGCACATATGGCCGGGGGTGGGGATGGGGGTGGGGGTGGAGGTGCCAAGCGCTGAGTGAACCAGGGGAAATAAGGTCTGTGGGCTTTGTGCTCACATGGGCCACACATTACTCTGCCCAGGAGACATTATGATTTCTCACTGTCTTGCTGGCAGTACTAGGGGCGGGGGAGGGAGGATGGCTTGCATGCTGGCATTCATCTCTACAGATAGGCTATGTTGCTATGGAGACAGATATTAATAGGTGTGTGTGTGTGTGTGTGTGTGTGTGTGTGTATGAATGATACATCCCTGATGGTGAAGGAAAGGACCGTGGAGAATATGGCCACTTGTTCCCACGCTGTGAGCTTCTGCTCCATGAGCTTGCTGTTGAGAAAGGTATAGAGCTTCACCATCTCAGCGTTGCTTGGTTCTGAGAAGTTGACGCACAACTGGTGTTCGCCTCTTAGACAAGACGAGGGCAAAGAGATGCCCCAGCCTCAGGCTGAGGCTGGAGGAGTCACAGACAGGGGTGGAGTAGGCCCGAAGCTCATCTGATCTACCACGGATCGGCAGAAACGGTCAGAAGCCGGGCAGCTGTGGCAGCGCCGTGGTGGCGTTCAAACAGCACCCCGCAGGTACGTGCCGGACAAGAAAATCTGATTAGGCCAAAAGAAAGAATACTTCCTGTTTGATCAGATTACTTTGAAAATGAATGGGGCCCGGGAAGAAAAGCAGGGTTCCTTCAGGTACTTGAATTCCCTGCTTTCCAATTAAGACTCCCGGCACTTCGTTTGAACTTACTTCCACTACAAGAAGACGAAACAAAACTCTGAATGTGTCGTCCCGGGTGCATGCTTATTCACTGGAGTTGGCCGTCCTAATGAGGCTAAGTCAGAAAGCATTGCTACGAGATCTTAGAAACCTTTGTTAAACACCCAAAATCTTAAAAAACGAGAAGCTGAGGCTTTGGGGACCTATTCTCCGCCTAGGCTTACAGATGTCCGAAGGCAGTGTTTCCAACTCTCTGATCCTCCCCAGAAGCATCTGTGTGCTTCCATTGATACCACGCCACAGCAACAGCCTGGAGGGGCTCCCACCATGCTCCTTGGAAGTGTCCTTTGGGTTTGGGGAACAAAGAGGCGCCTGAAGGGGAAACGCCGGGCTGGACGTGTACAGACACGGTCTCTGAAGGGTCTTCTCCTGGAAGTGCCCCTGGACCGCCTCCTTGCTGCCCTCAGAGGTACGGACAGGTGTGTTGCTGTGATGGGGGAAATTCCTGGGCTGTCTTTTTGCCCACCAAGGCTCCTTTCTCTTTTCTTAAAGCTTGTCCCTCCTAAGTCCCTGTGAGTGACCTGCGGCCTTTGAGAAAATCAATCAGGACTCCTGCTTGGTGACCCCTCCCCCACCCACCCACCCCCATGAGTCCCTCCAAAAAACAGCAATAACAACAAACCAGTCCCCATAATCTCTGAGTGAACTTCTCTGCCCTGGAATTAAACTGACAGATCCCTTCAGACGGGACCTCATTTTGAGAGGCACCCTAAGATGACCAAGACGGGTTTGTGAGAGAACTCGTCCCCACGGATGACAGAGAGCCCGTTTAAACACGTGCTTGGGACAGACCGGGGCGTGTCAGAACGGGCACCCTGGGAGTCTCCCATATCCACCTCAGGATGTGAACTTTGGAGGGAAGTTCTTACGCATTCATTCTTGAGCATCCGAATTCCTGGCACGTGGAAGTTACCCAGTTGTCTATTAAACTATGAAAATCCTAAGTTTTCTTTTAAAAGGGTGTTAGTTTCCAAAGGCAGCCGCCTTTTCTCATTTCAAAGTAAGGATCCATGGCTAACATGCTATAGGGTGCAATTAAAACTTGGGACTGATGACGCTGAGAGCAGACCAGGGCAGACACCATGTCTTGGGGCAGAGAGGACCTGGGAGAGAAGTGTGTCTGTGCACCCCTAAGGGGCGCTGTGCACATACACGGGCACATGAACGGTGCCCACTAGAGTTGTGCAATGCACAAGCCACCCACCAAACATGGGGGAACTGTCAAGAAATTCTCTGCAGACCAGTGGAATGAACTGGAGCGTGGAGTCTCTTACCTCTCTTGTCCGGGGCTGGACAGAAGTTTGTGTTACAGGCTTGCAACATTGGCGGCTTCAGGTGGAGCAGACAGCCGGAGGATGGCCGGCCCTGCTGCACACAGTGGACAGCCCGGGTCTGGACCCCTCCTCCACAGGTCACCGTGCACTGCAGGGGAGGGGAGAGAGGCCCATAGAGTGCTCAGTGGACAGGGACAGTGCCCCTTCTCATGGCTATGACACAAGAAAAGAGACCCTCTGCTGCTTAAGGTCATTATCAGCCTGCCTGAGGACAAAATGGGCAGGGCAGGCCAGGCCCAGGCAATGTGCTCATAGGCCATGGTGTCTATCCTAAGGTGTGTGGTCCCTCTGCTCTGATCAGGATCTTAGGAAACGGCTCTAGCTTTAGCCCAAGATCACCCAGGTGGCTGACTCATTCATAAATGAGGTTTCAGAAATAAAGGAGTGGCCGTAAGAATGCAGGAACAAATACAGACACATCTAAGCAATCTATCACAGATTTTCAAGAATTCCAGACAATCTCTGTGGATACCACAGTGAAGCACATAATCAAAACTAGCGCAGGAAGAGAGCAGCCCATTGGAGACAAGTCGGAAGTTCTGTCTTAAGCCCAGTCAGATTCTAAGTTAGTGTCACAGCTACCTGTGGTCAGTAGTTTCCCTGATCAATTAAAGTGGAAAAGAAAAAAAAAACATATGAAAGAAAGAGGATCAAACATTGTCAGTCACCTTATTTTTTGCCAGCTACACATTTTAAAAAATTAAAAGTATTTTCAGGGTGTAAAAACCCAAACCTACTACCACTGAGTTGATTCCAACTCAATATCACAGCCCTATATGGGGTTTCCTAGGCTGTAAATCTTTACTAGTGTGGACAGTCTCATCTTTCTCCCTCCCCCTCCTCTCCGAGCAGCTGGTGGGTTTGAACCACTGACCTTGTGGTTATCCACCTGATGTCCAACCTGCAGCACCAGCAGGGCTCCTTGGGAGCTATTGATGTTTCTTTTCATCAGAGCTCTGAACTGGTTCACTCTCATGCATCCCTAGATGAGCATTTACATTTTCATGGGGGATCCTTCCAGATCCCCCATTCCTTGGGGATCCTCGTAAACCAGAGGGTCCGACTCAGTAGGTAAATCTGAGGTGGGAACGCACATTCTCAGCAGGGGTGAAGCTGGAAGGAGCCAACTGAAAGCCCTGCTTTTTGTTTTGCTTCAACAAACATGCCACATGATCTTTGTTCTCTTGATCAGGCAATGTAATCATAGATAATAAACCAGTAATGGAAAGGAAGCCAACACCCAAATATCACGGCATGGTTGTCACCAACTCATCTACAGTAGTGGTTGATCATCTGGTACCATACAGGGCTGGAAGTCAATATTTCAGTCTATAGGGGCCACAGGGCGTCCATGGTAGCTACTCGACCCTGCCTTTAAACTGTGAGAGCAGCCCTAGACACCACGGAAGCGAATGAGAATGGCTGGGTCCCCATAATGGGTATTTCCCTAAATGGGCAGAGTGGGAGGGGCAGATTCGGCCCTGCTGGCAATGGCTTGCTGACCCTTGTTCTCTGTAGTATGATAAGAGTTTCCAAATTCCTTTACATTTTAAATTCGCTGTGATTTTATAGAAGCACAAAGGAAAATCATTGCAATGCAGCATATAAGCTCTTAGAACAATGCCTGGTCCACTGGGAACATGGGACGGTCCTGATTTCCTTTCCGTTCCTCCATGTGTTAGTTCCTAGTTTCCTCCATGCACATACACTCCTCCCCCCCCCACACGGGGGAGGGTCTTCAAAATTCCATGTCTTTCATTCCACTTACCATGAGCTTGGTGATGTTACCTCATCTATGTCTAGATCTAAATACCCGAGGGCAGTCATGAAATGCGTTTATACAAACACATCAACACACAAACAGAAGACTATATAAGAATCCTCCCCCAGGGTTAAATAGTGAGGTGGGTCGCATTTCTCAAGCCACCTGAACATGTGTGTTGCCTGGAAGACTTCAAGGGCAAAGACACAGCGTCGGCTTCCTAAAGCCACGGGTCTCTGAGGTTGAATATCGCGTACTAACCCTCACCAGCAAGAAGCAAGCCAAGGTGAACCGAGTGACATCTAAGTTTGCTGAGAAGAAGACTTGGCTCTAAAAGCTGATGGGCTTAAGGGCTTGATGTCCTTGGCTGAACGGCTCCACCCTTTGTCCCATCCGTAAAACCACAGGTCAGGAGTTCGAACCCACCAGCCACTCTGCAGGAGAAAGACAGGGCTTTACTCCCATAAACAGTGACACTCTTGTAACCCACAGGGCAGTTCTACCCTGTCCTATACGGTCACTGAGAGTTGGCATGGACACAAAGGTGGCGAGTGAGTGGGGCAACACCTAGGAACAGGTCGCTTTCCAGGTTACGTGAGATACCGGAGCAGGCACGGAAGGCACTGTGGGATAGCGAGCTGCTGTGACGTTATTTGGAAATATGGCCTAAGAACCAGAAGAGTAAGACCGTGAGCAGCACTCCTACGGAGTCAGGCGGCCCCGCTGGTGGTTTAAGCAGCGGCAGCAACATCAGCACCAGGCGACGATGTTGTTGGACGTTCGCCGCCTCAGCTATTCAGTCAAGAAAATCTGCAAGAAGTTACCATCCCAATGTTCTCGATGTGGAACAGAGGCTCACAAGAGATTGCTGCAGCCTGCCCAGGGTCACAGCGGGAGATGAACAGGGATACAAGCCATTCTTGCCCTAGAGCCTCCACGGCGCCCTCACGTTTCTGTGGGCCTCAGAGGACAACAGTGGGCGGTGGAATGGCTCCTTCCCTGACTCTCACTCACAGACAGATCTCCTACATCTGTGTGCGAGGAGGAGCCGGGGTGGTGCCATGGTGAAGCGTCCGACGATCAACCCAGAGGTTGGTGGTTCTAATTCGCCCAGCAGCTCTGTGGTAGGAACCATCTGCCATCCGCTCCTAACAAGATTCTATTCGAGAAAGCCCTGTGGGCACTTCCACTCCATCACGTGGGGTGCCAAGGAACAGGAAATCAACTCGCCTGCCGCCTAACAAGAAAATCCACAGGTACGCACCTGTTGCCATGGTGACGTGTACCACGCAGCTGCCAGATTGTACACTGGGCGGGCTGGGCAAGCTCCTCGGTCGCAGGTTTCCTTCAAATCCAGGCTGGGTTTCTTAATATGGCGGCACCGACGTTCTGGGAAAGTTATCATCTTTCCCTGGACGACTTTCTCACTGCACTTCAGTTCCCGCATCCTCACACCCGGACCACAGGTGGTGGAGCACTGGGGGCCAAAAGAAGGAGGTTTCAGGGTGCAGGGCACCGTGGTCAAGTCCACTAAGCAGCTGTGTTTTAATGTAAGCTTGGGGCATCCATGTGAAATTCATGGGATGGGATGATGGAAGGTCTCATACACACACACACACACACACACACACACACACACACACACACACACACACACACACACACACACACCACACTTTCCCCCCACCCCCAGCTGCCTGAGCACAGGTCCAGCCAGTGTGATAGGTAAGCTTGATCAAGGTGTGATGACATCAGGAGGGTGGAAAGGGCAGTCAGTCGACAGCTAGTGTAATGCTGAACAGAACCAAGCTTTGGGGTGCTAGAAGCTGGCAGATGAGCGAAGCATCGCAGGTGTACACTCATACCTCACTCCATGCGGAGGCGACCCACTGCAGCCGGGTGTTCTTGGGGCACCGGCCCAGCACACAGCCCTCCTGGCACTCTGGCTTTGGGAGGCTGGTGCACAGGCTTTCGGGGAGGGGGCTGGCTGTGGCAGAACTCGTGCACAAGACTTCACGCTTCTTCACCCCTCGCCCACAGGTCTTGGAACACTGGAGGAGACAAAAGAAACACCACGGAGATGTTTTCCTTCTGCGTCCAAGATGAGCAAACACGACCGAGTGCTTGCCAACACAGTTCTCGGTGTTTGAACAAAATGCCCCAAATAGTCCCTCACAGCCAGCGGAGAATTCCAGGCGAGGCCAGGAGAGATCAGAACTTGCCTTAAGATGTGGGTTCGCTCTGCCTTTGATATTCCCAATGCCCCGTGGCTACTGAGCTGCTGCCGGACTGAAGAGGTGCTTCCTCCAGAAGCCGGCAGAGAGACTTCTCTTTATAGCCCACACGGTAGCCATTTGGAAAGCGGTTCGTTGGTGAGACTGCATCTCTCTTTGGCTTAAGGCAGAGTTTGCTTGGGTACTTGGCTACCGAGGATGATGGGCTTCCCGAACAAGAACGACTGCAGGAGTGTGCCTACCCGTATACGTCTCTGTGTAAGGAGCCAGGGGCCCCTAACGGAAAGGTCAGCACTTGCCACCCACCCACCTTCTGGAGGGCGGAAGAGGCTCTTAGGAACCTGGGAGGGCAGTTCGACTCCGGCCTTTAGGCGTGCTACGAGTCTGCATCGTTGCAACTGCAAGGGGGTGGTGGTGGTTTGGGGTACCCACAGGTGTATGTCGCTGTATAAAAATAACGAAAGCCATCTGTGACAGGATCGAAACTAAGGAGGGAGGGCCCCAGTTTGTGCACTAACATCCGTCTTGGTGCTGTGTGTTGGGCCAACCAATGGGAGAAGCACGAGCTCTCATCTGATCCCCCCTACCGCGCACACCTGCATGAGGGACAAGCCATGGTCCCTCCTCCTCTCCCAAGGTTTGCAAGAACCGTGAACGAGATCAGGCAGGAAACGCTGCCATGTTTTCAGATGTGTCGCTAAAAGCACATCCTGGGTGACTCAGAAGACCTTGGCTCTGAGCCTGGCCTTGTGTTCCAGGGTGGTGTCCCCTCCCTGAGTTTGACAATAGTCAACTCGTGTTTCTCCAGGAGGGCCATCTGGGATGTGGGTCCTCTCAGCTTGGCTCCTTGTCAACGGCCAACCACCTGGGCCCCTGTTCCCAAGTCTGTTCTGAGGTCCCTGTGTCCTTCACGTTGTTCAGAGGGACAGAGCCAGGGGGACTGATGAAGATGACCACAGTGGGATCAGATTGAGCAGACCATGGCAGGGAACAAATGCTCATGGATCTGCCCCACGACCTGACTGCTGTGATCCCATCTCACAGGGGAGGAATCTGAGCATCGGAGGATTTAGGTCTCTTGCCCAAACACTGATCACACAGCTGCCGAGAAGCAGAGACGGGCTTTGAACAATTCTGTCGGATCCTAGCGCACAGATAGAGACCACTGCAAACAGAGCCACTCGTTCGCATTTAAAATTTCTAAATGGGTAGCTCTTAATTGAGTTGGATTACCTATTTGTGGCTGCTTTCAGAAGGGTGAACAGAACACATTGCCTCCCCCAGTGTTTCCCGAGACACGGTCTCTAGTGGAACGAGAAGTCCCAGGAGTGAATTATGAAGGACCCTTTCCCATTCGTTCTGAATAAGTGCTTAAACATCCACACACCAGCTTTTGGTTTAGTAGTCATAAAATAAGAAAGCACAAGGTGACCAAAACCGATACACTCTCATAATATTTTCACGTACCCTTTGGAGTACATTTGATGAACTGAAAGGATCCTGGTTGCCAGCACAAGGGTGGGAGCTCCCCCCTGTGGCAGGAGATTAGAGGGTGTCTGCTTCTATAAAGACTTAGGGTCTTGGAAGTCCTAAAGAGAAGCTCCGCTCTGTCCTAAAGGGTGGCCACCCGTTGAAGTGACTCAGCAGTGGGGTTGGTTTTTTTTTATTTCCATGAACTGACTCACTCTTTTAAAATTTCACGTCCCCATCTCTCTTTACCCATGCCTACCACAGATATTTGGCTCAGATAATCCTTGGAGCTAAAATAATATATGGCAAAAATCATTCTTGGAGTTCTCCTTCAGTTGATTCCAACTCCTGATAATAAATAAAGGGGCCAAAACACAGTGCCATGTATTAGACTTATCCTTTCCTTTAAACGACTATAGCTGGACAATGCCTGGAGAATACTGCGGAAGAACGGATGCCTTTGCAGGAGGACATGGTGGTGGTGATGGAACGTACCGTGGACTACCGAAAGAGCAAAGAACTATGGCCTCAATGTGCTTTAGAAGCAAAGATGGTGAGACATCCTCTTATGTACTTTGCTTATGTTATCAGGAGGGGCCAGTCCCAAGACAAGGTCACCATGCTTGGTAAAGTGGAGGTTCCAGGAGAAAGAGGAGGCCCCTCAACGAGACGGATTGTCAGAGTGGCTGCAACAAGGGGCTCAGACAAAGCGACAATTACGGAGGCGGCACAGGTCAGGCAGTGTTTGACTCTGTTGTAAAGGGAGTCGGTAGAAGTCTGAATGGGCTCAATGACATCTAATGACAACCTAAATGAGTAGCTAATCTCCCACGTTAAAGGACCTCGAAAGTTTGCTCAAAGGCGGTCTTTCCCATCCCACTCTAGAGATGGTCTCGTCTTCCTACCACGGCTAAGCAACACCAACAAATACCCAATCTACAGCACTGGTTCTGACCTCCGCTGGGATGGGTTTGTGACTTACTGAGCTTTCTAGAAACCAATATGCCCCAGGTTGTGGAGTTCTCTAAAGGAAAACGTGGCAGGACCGTGGCCAGGGCCCGCTGCCTGGCTTCAAAGTTCAAGTGATGAAACCCAGGCATCTCGTGGTTTTTCCCCACGACTTGGTCGCCACCCACGGTCTACAAGAGGCTGGGCTCCCATCTGCAGAGGATGCTCCAGAAAAGGCTTTCTCCAGCTCAGCACCACTGACGCTGGGGGCCAGTTCTTGTGGCGAGAAGCTGTTGCGTGCACGGAAAGCGGCTTGCTTTTCTGAGTCTGAATGATTCATTGGCAATGGGGGTTGAGTTTTGTGGTTTTCATCTCTGCCCACTGGACACCAGTAGCTACCTCTCCTAAGTTGTGATGGTCCAAAAATGTGTGTGGTAGATATGCCCTCGCCGAGAACTTTTGCCATAGGGGGAATCCTTGAGTTGGGAATGACAGGTAATTCTGTGGCTCCTCCAGCATTCGGATTTTGTGCCTTCCACTGGGAGTCAGCGGCAACCTCACACTTAGGCTAAATCACACTGTGTGCTCCACACTCCGGCTTGTCTTCTGCTAACCCTACCGCCTTTCCCTTGTAAGCAAGCATGCAATCGCCTTCACGTGGCTCAGCCTTTCTGTTCGGACTTTCCATTTGCTTTGGAGAATTCAGCAGCCAATTCCTCTTCCCCATCTACACACAAACCCCTTTTAGCTGAACCTAATTGGATAGCCTGGATGGCCCCCACGTTCTTAATTTCCGAACCTCCAAGGACTGTAACAAATCACAGTGAGATTCACTCACAACACTGAATAAAATGCAGATTCCTGGGCGCCGTCACATGAACAACCCAACCCAAACCCAAACCAAACTCCAATGTTCAGACCCACAGCAACTCCAACTCCATAGGTCCGGGGAGAACTGCTCCTTTGGGTTTCTGAGGCGATAAATTGATACAGGAGCAGACAGCCTCATCTTTCTCCTCAGGAGTGGCTGGTGGGTTTGAACTGCTGACCTTGTGGTTAGCAGCTCGGTGTGTAGCCCTCTAGGTCGGTTGAGAAACTGGGGAACAGGGTGCCTCCTGGGGTTTTGCTACCTTCACCTCTCCCGAGTAAACAGTGATAACCCTGCGTCTCCCAGGTTACCTGAGACCAGGGTCCAAGGCTCCATTCTGGAGGGCAGGCCTGGGGATTGCAGACTTGAACTTGAGTTGGCGTGCTCACTGGGCAGAAGGAGTGCAACACTGCCTCCTCCTTCTGGAAGGGCTTCTTTTGGACACACTGCATCTTCCGGCTCTGCTGGCCCCCCGCACAAGACCTGCTGCACTCACTCCATTCACCGGGCAGCCAGCTGTCAGTGGGAATAAGGACATTGCTTTCAGTGAAGCCTCAGATTAACCACAGGATGGACATCTTCGAGCAGCCTTGGAACCAGTAAGATGGACTCAAATGAAGTGCTCTTTTATAGAAGTCGATGTCTATGTGGAGGTGGTCCAGAGAGTCGGACCCACCTGCCTGTCACACACTAGGGGAACACACATCCCTTGCCCTCCCATGGGCAATCCATTCATCCACTCAGCCAGAGTTACTGGCGTCTAAACTCCTCATCAAGGGCTCTGTCCTAGGCATTATGGGTAGTTCACACTTCTCCTTGGATACCAGGAAGTTATAAAGTTATCCATTTCAACATTTGTTTCTAAGAAGGCCACTTTTGTTCACCGCATCCCGGTTTTCTTGCCTCTGGGTAACAGCAGGACATCGTGGTGAAAGGACTAGGAAAGCACAGCAGACGGCTTTTCCCAGGACTTGCCTGGCCCTCCGTGTTGCAGCTCGGCTAACTCTCCAGCCCCGCGTGTCTCGTGCCCTGCAACCTTAGGGCCAACATGCTCCCACCCTCCTTGGAAGACAAAACTGCTCTATAATCGTTCTCCGTGACTACGTTTGGGTCCAAGAAAGATCCAGCTCTCTGCTCCCATAGAGATTTACAGTCCTGGAATCCCTAGGAGGGCTGCTATGGGTCAGGATTGATTTGATGGCAGTGAGCAACATTTTAACAGCATGGACCACATCAAAAACCACAACCAAACTCACTGCACTGAGGGATGCCATCTTACTGGGACCGCCTCTGTGGGTTTCTGAGACGGTGACTCTCTATGGGAATAGCAAGCCCCATCTTGCTCCTGTGAAGTGGCTGGTGGTTTCAAACTGCTGACCTATCCAGTTAGCAGCCCAATGAGCAACTAGTACGGACCTTGACTGTAATAAAAGACCCAACCAAGGCTTCCATGGCGACTCACTGGGATTGTTAGATTCAAGGCACAGGGGTCAGCTTAGAAGGTTACAGCGCAGAAGCCCAATGGGTAACCACGATGCCGCCAGGGCTCCATGTACCACATGGCACCCCACTCTTTAGTGACACACCCATTTCTTCTATGCAGCTATGGGCTCTACCCCGGGTGTCCCCCATATTCCAACAGCAAACATTGAGCTCTAAGGAATAGGGCGGAGCAGGTAATCAAGGAGCCACCTCACCATGTCCACTGCACAGAGTCATGGCAGAGTCTGCTCTACTGTTGATGAGCCAGGGATTCTGTTTCCATGGAGACTAGCACTTCTGTACCCAGCCTGTTGGGAGGACTTAGGGAGCGGACAGGATCTAGGCTTGCTACCTTTTCATGGCCGCACAGATGGGATTACATTCCAGTTTTTGGTTGGCTACTGGGATCATGATGGCGAGTGTGGTTCAAAAATCAAACATCAGCTTAGTCATTCAAGTGTCCTGGCTTTACGCACACACACACACACACACACACACACACACCTTATCTCCCCTAAAGTTCAATAGCAACTCAATGGTGCCGAGTCCCTTGTTAGTTCTTAGAATCACTTGGCATTTCTTAGAGACGCTGGCTTAGCAAAGGGGGAAATCCAAGGAAGTCCCCCAAATTCCAGCCTCCTCTTTGTGCCCAGGATACAGCTGACTCGCACTTCTGAAAGAACTGGGCCGGCTGTTGGGTATTGGGATTGGTGGCCAGCTGAAACCCCAAGTGTTGAAAACAAATGCCCTTTATTTCTAGAGGAAGAAAAGGCATCCGTGTGTATATGCGTCTACATAAAGTCGGCACATCTGACTGTATCGCCACAAACCTAAGCCCGCTAATTACGATGCTCTGGGACCCTGGTGAGAGTAACACTGGCTGAGAAGAAACACAATCAAGTCGACAGATATAGCTTTGGCAGGAGATGACTCACTTCAGGGAAGACTTCGTTTGGCCGGAAGATGACTTGAAATAAGTGTTCATACAAGAGTGAGACAACATGCACCCGCAAGCCAATCCCTCAGGGCCACCCTAGGGTGCCAAAATCAGAGCCGAAGTCTCTAGTTGGCGCTGCGCTCTTTATTTTGAGTCTCGCTACTATATAATTTGCATTTGGGGTTTCATGGTCTGTGCAGTAGTATGCTGTTTTAAATTCTTGGATGATCCCTATGGACTGACTCTGTGCTATTTAACTATCTGCTTGATGCCGAGCAGAGCAGAGAGGCCAATACCCAAAGGATTTGGTTGCTGTTTGTTAAGACACTCTTGCTCCCAGGTTGGGTTTGGCTGGCCAGACTGAAGCAAATGTGGGCTTGACAAGTCAAACCAACGGGCTCCACCAAGTTGCTGGAAAACTAGAATCAAAGAAGAATGGAACTCTGGTTTCCAAAACCGAACGTAAAGAGAATGCACAGCTGGCTTCTTGACGTCTATACAAATGGGCTACAGATAGTTGGTGAAGGCATTCCATTATCTTTTCATTCACTTTTCCTGTGCGCCTTTGGACAGCCTCTCGTATGCTGTCATTTCAACTGCCCCCTTCCTGCCGCTATCTTTCCGGGCATCGCATCTACCTGTGGGTCGCTTTGAGCCAGAAGAACTGGAGGTGTGTTGCTCATACTATCGCGATAGAGAGATTGGTATCACGTGTCCTCTTGTCTATTCCCTCTCATGGTGCCTCCACCCCCACCCCATGCGGCAGAGTAGAACTGCCCCCAGGATTTTCAGAACTTCCCTTCCTCAGAGCTGCTGAGTGGATTTGAACCACTAATCATCTGGGTCACAACTGAGCACCTCACCGTCACGCTCGCAGAGCTGCGGCTGAAGACATACAAGTATGACCGGAAGGGGGGTCCCCAGGTGACTTACTAGGCGGGGCAGGCGAAAGCGTTGCAGATCTTGGGTTCCGTGGCTGGCTTGGTCCTTGCGTTGCAGAGCGAGGAGCTGACTTGAGTTTTCCGATCTCGTAAGCAAATGGCCTTTATGCTTATGTACCCTAGTAAGAGATCAAACGTTACAGAGTGAACATTAGAGGGGACCCCTGCAGGCTGCTTCCCAAGCTCGGCTTCCCATTCCACCGTGTTGCTGATAGGTTACTAGTTTGTGGAGATACCTCCTTTTGGCCTGAACACTACAAAGGATGGAAGTTCTCGTATTTTCCCAGCCATAGAGGGTGACTCCTGGGGGTGCAAGACGGGCGTGGACTCTGGGCCCGTGGAATGACAGAGTCAACCTTCTGAGAAGCAGAAGAGGCCACCAAGCCTTCGCTCACCCTGTATACATCCGACGGCGAATGACCGTCCACAGGAATGCCCGAGGGGTAATGAGACCCACGGGTGGATTATGCAGCCAAACCCTAAGATCCTACTTTACCACGGAGCATCATCTACTTCCACAGCAACACGATGCGCATGGAAATAGAAGTGGGCCTCACTAAAGGCCGCGTTCCACATCTTATTGTCAGGGTTCATTCCTTGCTCATGTCTCGTCACGAAACATAGCTTTTTTGGTATGCGTGGAATCCCTGCATTTGTCAGCTGCCCCAATAGAAGTGCGATTTCCACTCTGGATTACATTTGCTTATATTTCCAGGGTAACTGTGCGTTGAGTAGAATTTTAGGACAATGAAGTCCCTCCAGCTGAAAATGATAAGCAGGCGGTCCTGCTCCAGGCTGATGGAAATAGCTTTCCTTTCACGGGGCCATTTATCCAAGTCACACTGGAGTTCCCTAAAAGATACTATGGACTTCTGGGATATTTAGAGGGACTCTTGTCCCCCGTTAGCCTAGGACATACCATTTTCCAATAGGAGCCATGTTGAAGGGACTGCTAAATATAGGCAAGAGGAAAATCCCATAATGCTCTCCTCCAGCATCCTTTCCTGGACTGGAAGCATTCCCAGCGAATGGAAAAGGAGTCCAATCTCTCCCTTTCCAGGAGGAACTGTGTTCCTGGCCCCAGCTGTTCTCCTTGGATGCTGGGAAGTTAACAGAAATGCACCAAAGAATAGTTGATCGGTGAAAAACTGCTCAGAACCTAACACTTGGTGAGAAAGAGCAGAGGGGGAGAAGACATCCGCAGCATGATCTCTGAGCAGTTCAAACGTACTTCAGCAGGCGACCTGTGCTACGCATCTGAGCACGTCACAAGCACACATGGGTGTTGATGTGATATTTGAACAGGGGCAGGAGGCTGTGGCTCAAGGTATTAATGGTGGGTATTGCTGACTCGTGTCACCCTGGTGGAGTCGTGGATGACATGCTGGGCTGGTAACCATGAGTCTAGCCATTCAAACCCAGTAGCCATTCCTTGGGCAAAAGAGGAAGCATCTTGTTTCCCTCAAGATTTACAGCCTGGGAAACCCTCAGGAGTTCTTGTGCATCCCCTCCGGTCACTCTGATTCGGAATCCACTCGACGGCAGTGGATTAGTTTTTCCTTGCTGACTATAGAGTGACAGGCGATTTATTTTTCTTTTCTACAGCATATCACCTTCAAAATGTTATTCCTATAACAGTGCTACCTTTAGAATTATTTAACATCTTTCTAAAGAGAAGCATGTCTTTCTCCGTTATTTCTTGGCTTGGCCTCAGAAAGCATCAGCATTGGCCGGGTTCAGAACCTTGACTTTCTGAGTCCCTGGTTCCAAGGCACCCTACTTAGAAGCCAGAGACCAGCCTTCATGTGTGGCTTTCATGGAGTCTTACATGGGTGTTTGTTTTCCCCAGGGGACACATGTGACAAATTTGGCCTTACGCACAAAGCAGCGATGTGGTGGTATCTAAAGAAAGGCACTTTCTTCTCCATTTTGTTGACTGGATGAGGGTGGCTGCTCCTTCCTTGCCAGGTCTGCTTCTCAGGTCGAATCGACTGTCCTTCCCCAGGGAGACTCTGCTGCCCTCCCTGAGGGCAGGGCAAGACACGGCACCCATGCCTCACTGTCTCCTCGCTGGCCTGGACCCTTCTGTCTATCAGTTCCAGCAGGTCAGTTACAACAACAGAAAAATCAGGACTTGGGAAACTGAAGTGTAAACTTAAAAGATCACACACAGATATATACACACCACCTTTCGTCCTCTCAGAGGGGCACTGGTGGCAGAGTGGGTTACACATTGGGCTGCTAACTGCCAGGTCGGCGGTTTAAAACCACCAGCCACTCTGTGGGAGAAAGATGAGACTTTCTACTCCCATAGAGAGTGACCGTCTTGGAAACTCACAGGGGCAGTTCTACCCTGTCTTACAGGGTTGCTGTGAGCTGGAAGTGACTGGATGGCAGTTTGGTTCGGAACGAGAAACATCATGTATGTGTGCACGCGCGCACTCACCAGTTACCATCAAGTGAATTTTGACTCGTGATGATCTCATATGCATTAAAACAGAACTGTGCTACACAGGCTGTGGGGGAGCTAAGTTTTCTGCAGTAGATCAGATCCCACCCTTTTCTTTCCAAGTGGAGCCTTGAGCTGCCGACCTTTCAGGTAGCAACAAGCACGTGAATCTAACATTAACCAGGGAGACGTGTGTGTGTGTGTGTGTGTGTGTGTGTGTGTCCCTTAAATTTCAGATGGGTAACCTTTGCGCCCTACTGGTAGATGACTCATGAGGATCGGTGACTTTCTGTGTAGAGAAACACAGAGACAATACTATGGGCATCTACAGGGCTAGTTCTTGGGATGGGAAGCCCTCAGTGGCACATATTCGTTGGACAGTGTGAAAACGGCCTGGGGTGTGAGAGCGTGCTTTCAGGAGGAGCAGACTGAAGGGTGCGTGCTACCTCCGCCGCAGGAGACTGAACAGTTGGACTGCACTGCATTCCAGGAGTACACGTGTCTCTGGGGGGTCGTCTGTGTTCCATTCGCCGCCTTCGGAAGGGTGTACTTCCAGGCCACCCCTGGATTTATGCCTTGCATCAGAATCTGGAGATAGATGGGAAGATAAAAATCAGAGGGGAGGAGGTTACAGGTCAGACCCTGGAATTCCACAAGCCTCACCCAGCGTGTTAGAGTTATTTGGATGGTGTTTTGACCTGAAAGTTGGTTGGCTCCATTGTTCTGGACTAGGCCCCCTGCGGACATACACATTTCCCCACAACCCTTTACAAGCTTCCCTTTGGATCATCAAAGCAGGGAGCTAGGAAATGCAAATGAGGGAGGCGCAACTTGATACCTGCCATAGACCCACAACCTCTGGCTCTGGGTACAATGGGCAGAGAATGCCCAAAGCAAACCCATTATACCAATGGGAGAGACAGGAAGGTTCAGTGGTGAGGAATCAACCTTCGTGTGACACTCGAAAGCCTAGCAGGCCGCTCACGCACAGCGGGGCTCCCTGCATCCATGAGCTGAAATGCACACAAGTCAATACTTTGGTTGGTGTATTCTAAGCCCTGGTGGCGTAGTGGTTATGTACTGGGCTGCTAACCTCATGGTCAGCAGTTTGAAACCACCAGTTGCTCCACAGGAAAAAGACGAGGCTTGCTACTCCTATAAGGAATTACAGTTTTTGGAAACCCAGAGAGGGAGTTCTCTCCTGTCCTATAGGGTTGCTGTGGGTGGGCATTGGCGCGAGTTTTGTTGCTGTGTTTTCAGGGCCACAATTTACTGTCCTCTAGAAGCTGGGCACAGGAGAAGCACTCTAGAACTTTCCACACCTTGCACTGAGGAGTTGCGACTGTGAAATTCAAAAGGTTTGCAAGGTTTTCAAAGAGAATTTGCCTCTTGACTGTACCTGGGGTAAGCAAGCTAAACCCAAACAGAACAGAATGGGAAGGAAAAGCAGAAGGAAGGAAGGAAGGAAGGAAAAAAGAAAGAAAAAAACAAATTGACAATTATTTTAAAGTAAAGTATTACGGTGATGATTGTTAAAAAGAAAGAAGAACTGACAAGTGGGGACATTGGTCAAATATGAGCTGAAATTGAACCTCAAGAGAACACATCTCTGGGTGCTCCTCCCATTTGAAGGTCAGACTGCAGAAACAGGGGAGCCACTTCCTGGGTGCCTCCTGGGATGGAGGTCCCTCTCCGCATCACTGTGTGAAGCCCTGCCCACTCTCTCAACAACCTCCTCTCAAGCAACTGGTTTTTCCCCAATCGAAACTACCCAGAGGGGGATTCTTTAACTTGTACAAGGTCATGCAGTGGATTCGGAAACGAGCTTCACAGTCAGAGTTCTGGACCTCTGACAAAAGAAACATGCCCCTAGGCGGCAGTCCAGCACCACCTCCCCAACCCCGAACCCCCTGGGCCATTTCCTAGCGACTCCTACTTTTTTCTCCTCCCAAGCTCAAAGCCACAATATAAACAGCCAATTCTCTCCCTCCCCGTGGAAGCCATGTCACCACCACCACGGGGCGTCCATGCCCCAGAGGAAAAGCAGATTGCCAGTTACAAAGACCCCTCTCCCCTGCTTACCACTTCTCGGCCTGGTGGGATGTTTCCCTCCATGAACGTTGGGGGGTCGCAGCTGGAGGTGTCGTGGGTTACTCTTTGAGCTAACCACAAGATCAAAAGTGGGAACCCGCCAGGCGCTCCACAGGAGAAAGATGGGGCGTCTGCTCCTGGACACCCGTAGGGCCCGTCCTCCTCTGTCCATCGAGTGGGAATGGACGACTTCCTGGCAGGGAGTTTGTTTTCTGTTTGGGTTTTTTTGGATTGCAGCTGTCTCAGGACCGCCTGTCCTTGCGGACGACTCCTTCTCATGCTACCCCTTGATTTCCACTGTGCTTTTGTGGAAGCGTCTCCAGGAAGCCCAGGATTTATGTTTACGATCCCTGGTGGAGACATGTGTTTGTTGGACAAGGACACAAACCTAGGAGCCTCCCCACAACGACCAAAATGTTACTAGGCAGGTCTGTGTACCCCAAACCCCATTAAAAAAACAACGACGACAAGGTTTCTGAGGCTATAAATCTTCACAGGGAACAGATAACCTCATCTTTCTCCCAAGAATCAGCTGGTGGGGTTTGAACCGCTAACGTTGTGTTTAGTAGCCCAATAATTAACCCACTACACACCAAGTGTCCTTCCTTTCTTCTTCATCTATCTAGCCATTCCTCCATCATCTGTATGTATGTACACATGTATGTATATGAATGCATGCACCTATACTTGTGCAGTGGGGATTCCTTGCAAAATGAAAAATCCCTTGGTGCCCTAGAACATGCACAGGGAACGCTGAGGGGCTGTGAACCTGGAGGGCGGGGTAGCCTCATGGGCCGCTGAAGGAGCTCTGGTTCACCATGCTGTTCCTTCAGTAGCCAGGTGACGATTTCCTCCAAGCAGCTTCTCTAAAGTCACAAAGGACTGTATGTGGTTTCCCACTCCCTCCCCTCCTAAGTGACAGGACAACACGCTCACACAGATCATACGAAGGTCACATCCTGGCGCTAAGCGCAGGGCCCGCACTGGACAGGCTATTTATAGCAAGAACGGAACAAATCCATCCCGTATTATAACGATAATAAGACATGTACTTATTCTGGCAAAGCGAGAAGAGAAATAACACAGTTTGCTGTAAGTGTTCACAGGGACGTACAACTTTAACTACTAACTCATAAAACATGTGGGCTGTGTTTTATTTTTCCTTCTTTTTTGGTGTTACTATTACAAAGTTAGGGCCAATGGGCTTCTGGGGAATATTTATGCTTCATTTATTGGGCGCGTGAATAGCTTTAATGCGTGCATAAATGAATAAAAACCTCTCCACTTAAATGTCTCGGCCGTTATAATTGTGTACAGCGTTGTGTGACCAAGGAGGCTGAAAGGCAGGATCAGTATTCCCCAGCAGAAAGCCGACCAAGGTCTGTGTCGATGGCAGTTCATATAATCTTCTGCAAGATACTATGTTTTTAAATAGGCACCAAGACCAAAGGTATAAACGCACTGCCCACAAGTCGAACCGGACTCATAGCGACCGTATAGGACAGGGTAGACCTTGCCCCTGTGGGCTTTTGAGACTGTAACTCTTTACGGGAAGAGAAAATCTCATCTTCTCCGAAGGAGTTGCTCGGGGTTTCAAACTGCCCACCTTCCAGCTGGCAGTACAATGTGTAACCACTAAGCCACCCGTGCTCACCGAGGTATGACAAGTGAGCACACTTACTTATACTCGAGTATAAGCCGGCCCGGATATCAGCCGACACACCTAACTTTATCACAAAAACTGCATAAGACTGTGCTGAAAAACTCAGCTTATACACGAGTATATTATGGTATGTTATTCGCTCCTCGGTAATAACTAAGGTATTCTCTGCTGTTTTTATCATCCTGTATCAAGGGGGGAAAATGACCAAGAACAAAGCATACAGGAGGAGCCTTCTCCCTGACTACGTGAGGCTCGCAAATAGCTCTTTGGAAGCAGACTGCCCACCCGGCAGAAAGAAATCCTGCCTTCCACCCTGTTCTCCATGAGAATGCAGTTTGGGCAGAAGAATCAATTCTACCTGCAGGAAAGGTGACTGCCATTGCAGGTACTACCATCAAATTATATTGTCGCTTGCTTAAAAAAAAAATATATATATATATATATATATATAATTATTACAAACTTCCAGGTTGGCCACAGCAGAGCATGTATAGAATTATTACAAACTTCAGCTCTTAGCAGGGCTCTCACCTCCAACTTAAGGTCCACGTTTCTTCATTTGGGTCAGCTTGAAGCCGTACGTGAGATAATTTAACTTTAGACATGACCCCTTGATCAAACTAAGAGGCTTCTCCTCCGGTCTTCCTGGATAGAGATGTCAGCCCCCAACCTGGTGGCCTGGTTCTGACCTCAATAACTCTGTCTAATCTGGGGTGTCATCTTAAACACCTGGGGTCCCAGCCACCTGAAGCTAGGGAGCAGGAGGCGCTGGGGGTGGCAGGGATGCACCCCCAGCGAGTGTCAGAACACACATTTGTGGGAAATGGTTAAGTCCCACCAACCTGTTATTTTAGACCCTGTTAAGCCCCCATGTCTCTGTTTCAGCGCTCAAGGAAAATGCAAATGCTCCCAGGCCACAGAAGGCCCCACTCCCTCGCATACTTGGGAAACATCACAATAAAGCTGTTTCTGAACCGCCCCACGCTGCGTGTCAGACCTCAGAGGGCAGGGCCGAGCTGTTAAGCGCACAAGCTTGGAAAGACCGCCGGTGATTCAGTCTACTTAACTGGACTCGCTCCAGAGAACTTTCCAGCCAACTGGCACGGCTCGCATGTACAGCTGGCAGGCAAGCTCTGTAAACGGTTCCAGGTCCTCGGCGGGGCTGTTGAACGGCTACCTTTCACACACGAACCACCTGACTTCAGACAGGACGCTTGGCAGCGTGATAAAACGTACAGCTTAAGTTGGGAACCCAAAGGCCAGACCAGACTCTCTCCCCAGCGCCTTCTGAAGCGGAGGAGGGGCACACAGGGGGACAAGGAGGGCAAATGGAGTGGTCTGGGGTCAATCATGCTCCTCCTCCTGCTTCTCCTGTTAATCTTTTAATGTGAAAACTCTAAATGGCCTCACCCAGCTTGGTCCTTATTTTATTATCGGGGACATTTTGTAAGAAAAGGATTTGGATTTTCCCATGGCAGCCAAAGAGCTTTGGACACATGTTAAAAGCCCGAGTTCTGAGTGAGGGCATGCTTAGAGAAACTGGTTTCCCATTCTCACGAATGCATTTTGTTGTTTAAAAAGACAGTAAGAGCCATGCTGCCCCACGGCTCAGGACACGCCTGCGAGAGCACCCTGCGGCCGTTCTGTCATTTAAACTCACAGCAGTATCTGAGGCGCCCAGAGGGTTATTAACGTGCCAGTCCTGCAGAGGAGCACGCAACAGGCACAGGTCAGCGGCAGGTCTGGGAGCCAGGTCTCTGGAATTACCTGACTGCCCACCCTCAGCCTTTAACCTGTTCTAACCTGTCTCTCCCGTTGTGATGGGTTTGGATCCCATCCATCCGTTTCCCCTGTTGATTTCACTATTCCATTTAGTCCTGGTCTTCACAACTAAAATATACTCCCTTGTACAGATGACTCGTCCCCACCGCCAGCACCCAGCACCCCACTATGACCTGCATGGTACACGAGTAGTGGGTGAAGGCTTTGGGGAAGGGTGGCTTTGTGGAGAGGGTGAGGGTGCGCTGTGATCGTCATTTTGGAAGCACGGACCTGCTAAGAGAATGCTCCTCGGGGATTTGGAAAACCCATCTGAAAGGCAGCTTCCAAAGGGGAGGGTGACAGGGTTAACCTTCACAGCAGTCCTCCTTCAACGCCTCACCCTTCCTCAGAGGTCTGTGGAAACAGAGTGTTCTCTGACCCGTGGCTACCCAAGTCTTTGTGGCAGATGAACAGGGGGGTCCTTCACCTCTACACAAATGACGGGCCTTGCCCCAAACGCCTCCATGCCGTCCTCGGAGTCTGCTTGTCCTGGCATCTGTTCTGAGTTACTCCCCTGTCTCTCTAGAGCCCTGCCCCCACTCTGTCTCGGGCTACTTGGTGCATCACCCCTTCATTACACCAGTGCTGTCCTGGGGGTGGAGGTGCGGGCCCTTCCTCACTCAGTCCACCCCTCCCTGGGGGAGGGGCTCAGCAAAGAGGCAGAGGAGAAGGTCACCCTTTGTCGGCGGGGGCTCGCATCTTGTCATCCTCTTGATCAATGTGCCCATCCACCTGGTTCCCTGCCACCTCGTTTGGCTGAAGAGCGAACACGGGAAGTTGTTTATTATAGTAATTTTCTTTCGCTGTCTTTTCCTGCCTGGAGTGAAGCGATTGCTCACTTACTGTCATCCGAGGCTGCTGCTCGCCCCGCACTATGAAAGGGGAGCAGGCCTTCAAAGAGTTAAACACACCCTTTCGTCATTTAACAGGAGGAAAGGCTTCACATAAATCGCCTCCTTTTAAAGACTGGAAGGAACAAAAAGAAAAGAGGTCCACTGTGAGAACACCAGGACTCATATTTCAGGCACCGAACAGCAAGCTGGTTATCAGGCCATCCTGAGACTGGACGCTTCTCAGGCAGGGCTGGAATGACTTCATAATGAAACACTCAGGAGGGATTTCCTCACCTCCCACATGACTGCAGGGAAGCCTGAGAGCGACCATGAATTCATTCATGCAGGGGTGCATGTGTGTGAGAGACAGACAGACAGGGAGACACACACACAGCGACAGGGGCAGACTCAGACAGACAGACAGAGAAAGACCCAGACATCTTACCAGTTACTCTGCCATCATCTCAGACAGCATACTTTGGCGAACTTGGTACCCGGGCCCCCTCCAACCCAAACTCACTGCCATCAAGTTGATCCCATAGGAGAGAAGAGAACGGCCCCCTCCGGGTTTCCACGGTGATAGATCGCTAACAAGTATAGAAAGCCTCATTTTTCTCCCACAGAGCGGCTGCTGGTTTTGAACTGCTGACCTCAGATGCATCACCCACCAAGTTACCAGGAGTCCTGACTAGGGTACAGTTGGCCACTGGAGCTGGGGGATTCACTTAGATTTCAGTGTTTCTTCCTGCGTCCATGCTTAGTGAGCCCCAAATAAGGCCGCAGCCGACACACTGCTATGTAGACAACTGAGAGAGAGGCAGGCCTTTCAAGTCCTTCCGCTCCCGAGGACCCTTGGCCGTCAGGCCAGGCTTGGGCTGTGCGGAATGAGTTGAAGTATGTGGCGGTGATCTAGTTTCATAATCACTGTCTCTGTAGTCATCTCGGAAACACTATATTTGCCAAGTCACGGTTTATTAACCTTTTGGGTTGGGTCTTAGTCCTTCAGTCGATTTCATGGGTTTTCCCTTTGCTTCTCAGCAGCCAGTGGAAGCGATACAGCCCCGGGTCATGTAAATGCTCCCCCCTCTTCCGCGAGTCATTTGCATGCACGTGTGCGCCTCTCTTCCAAAATAAAACCTGATTGGTGAACTCTGATGCTTTAAAACATGAAGGCCCGAGACAATCATAAAATGCTCTGATTACCCCAAGGCACGTTCCTAGGGCCTGAGATGGCCATCCACCTGTTTGGACTGTTGAAACCATGCAGAAGGGGAAAGGTCAAGGTGAATGGAACCAGGTAACACAGACTGCATTTGAAGATTTCCCTGGCACGTGACTCAGTGGTAAAAGCAAAGAATCAAAGGTCTGTTTCCCATTTAGCTTCAACTCCGAGCTTCCCAATGAAGACATTCTATAAACGTCTGACATATAAAAATAACCAGGTGCAAAAGACATTTTTTATGTGGTGTCAGGCCATGCACTCATTTCTTGGGGTTAACTGACAGCTGTCAAGTATTCCCAGGATTGCCCTGCCCAGCCTTCTGCTAGGAAACACCCGGAAGTCGGTGGGGGAGATCTGGGAAACCCACCATGCTGGGAGGGCTAGCTACTAGACACCTAGACGGAGGTGTCAACGGGCCAGCGGCTTCCCAAGTGCACACTCTCCACCTTGGGGAGAAGCATATGTGGAGGCTTCAGAGCAAATTCTGGAGGGCACATTTCAAGGCTCCAACTACTTCTCACTCCACTAAACCTGCAACTCTGGAGTTCCAAGGCCAGTCCTAAGAGATGATTGAAGCCAGTGGGGTTTCTTTTTTTTGGGGGGAGCACTAGGGGGTACCCCAAACAATGTACAGGACAGAAAGGCCAGGCTCTTCAGAGAACATCAGCTGATGGCCATGGTTTGGGACCAATGGCCATTGAGTTGCTTCTAACCATGGGGGCCCCATATGCATCAGAGTCGAACTGTGTTCCACAGAGGTTCTAAAGATTGATTTTTTAAAATAGTTGGCCACAAGGCTTTTCTTCAAAAGTTGGACTTGATGCGATGTAACAACGAAGAGAAATACAACTTTCCTCTAGTTCCTAAATGCTTCCTCCCCGCTCCCATTACCATGACTAGAATTCGACCTTGCAAGTCTGGCTAGACCAGAGCATGTACACTGGTACAGATAGTAACTGAAAATACAGGGAATCCAGGGCGGATGAGCCCTACAGGACCAGTGGTGTGAGTGGCGAAACAGGGAGGGTAAAGGGAGAATGGGTAGGAAAGAGGGAACCGATTACAAGGAACTATGTGACCTCCTCCCTGGGGGACAGACAACCGAAAAGTGGGTGAAGGGAGACGTCGGACAGGGCAAGATATGACAAACTACCAATTTATAAACTATCAAGGGCTCATGAGGGAGGGGGGAGCGGGGAGGGAGGGGGGAAATGAGGACCTAATGTCGGGGGTTTAAGTGGAGAGAAAATGTTTTGAGAATGATGTACAAATGCGCTTTACACAATTGATGTGTGTATGGATTGAGATAACAGTTGTATGAGCCCTTAATAAAATGTTTTAAAAAAAAGTTGGACTTGAAATGTCAACCTTGTGATTCACAAGGGAGCTCACCAACCTCCTAAGGACCAAGGGTTGAAACAGGGCAAAAAGAGACTGACAACTGAGTCTCTCCTCCTGATTGCTCCTTTCATCTCTTATTTATTTCTCACCTCCACAGAGGATTTTCTAAGATGAAAAGAAGGTTTGGGGTGAGACAGAACTATTGGAGTGCCATTCCTTCAACAAATACCTCTTTTAGAGTATCTAGGCCACTTGAGACATGATCATACCAGATATAGAAGATATAGAGAAGTAGGCACCACAACTATATCAGACAAGGTTTCAAGTGCTAAAAATCAGTGCTCCAGAACAGTGCTTTAAGACCCAGTGGAAGACATGATCAGCCTGAGAAAATCATTTACACCCGAGCAAAGGGGGAGCCAGATCCTTCAGGAGCCCTGGTGGTGTCGTGGTTATGCATCAGACCGCTAACCACAAGGCCAGCAGTTCAATGCCACCAGCCACTCTGGGAGACTAATGGGCTTTCTACTCTCATCAAGAGTTATCTTCTTGGAAACTAACAGGGGCAGTTTACCCCTATGCTATAAAGTCACTATGAGACAGCAGTGAGTTTGTTTGCTTGTTTTGGAATCAGGATGCTTACTGGTTCAGCTGTGAGTTTTTGTTTTCCATGTATTGCAACTGAACACTCAAGTGTTTGTTCTCCATCAGGACGTGAAGGCGTACACCTGATCACCTGTCTTCAACACACTGACTCCAACGGAAAGGGAGCCACAGGCCGGAACTCACTCTCTAGGGTTTCAACACCCACTCGAGACGATAAAGTTCAGACAACCAAATTTAGGTCGTACCCACCGACGTCTCTCTAATCTTGAGCACAGGGCCTGGCACCAGATGGACACCCCATGAGTGTTTGCTCAGTTTTGAAAAAAGCAGGCATTCCGAGGATGTGAACAGAGAGCAACTGCTTTGGAGGTAGTCACCTAAACGGATACAGATCAAGAGAACTGACGATGGGAATTAGCTAGGATTTGGGAGGATCTGATGCAATCCGTAGAGATGAGGGGCAAAGAGGGAGCTATCCTTACAATGCCAGCCTTGTGTGTGTTTGGCAAACACGAGTCTGCGGAATTTTACACACTAATAAGAACTCAGGGACCAGGCAGCGGTTGTAAATGGACCAAAGAGAAAGTGCGTTCTGTTACAAACCTAAGTTTTCTGCGGACACAACAGCAATTTTCATTCTGGTAGGTTCCCACACTTTGATTTCAGCACCCCACAGGACTGTACAACACAGTCAGTATTCTCATATTGGAGCTAACAGATTGTTGGCTCCCAAAGCGTTCATTTTGGTTCAATTCATACTTGTATGGAAAGGCATTCTGAACTTTAACTTTTACGAAAGAATACAGCCATGGATACTTGACTACTAATAATAGTCCAGGTTTTTTGTTGGCCTTTTTTTAAAGCAAAGTAATTTAAGTTTTCTAAGTGACTGTATTCCAACAGTTTTTGTGGAGGTATGAATACAAGATAAACAACGGCCAGAAATTTGAGGTTGCTCTCATGAGAACAATAATGGGCAATATAAAAATGTTAATGTCATTAACCCAAATTCTTTTCAAAGATAAAGTAGACATAATACAAAGTTATTAGATTTTATCTCCCTGTACCCTCACACCCCTTTTTTTCTTGTTAGAGCCCAACCTATTTGCAAGTTTTTGAATGAAACCATAACCCTGCCTGTAAAAACACCAGTTAGGAATGTCCAATTAATCATGCAAGCTCCCATTTAGATTGTTTGCAGACAGACCCCATTCCCAGGACATTCATTCAAGCTTTCCTAGCATGACTACAGAAAGGTTTTGAAGTGCAACAGCCGAGCAAACGTGACCTTACCCCACTGTGGCGCACCTCTCGCTTTGAATTATTAGGGAGTATGAGAGCAGTCGTTGGGATTCCATTCGGCAGGGGAAACCAAGCTGGGGGGTAGTAGTGGCTTGGTGGTAGAATCCTCGCCTTCCAGGCAGAGACCCGGGTTTGACTCTCATCAGATGTGCCTCCCGCACCTGCCTGTCGGTGAAGACTTGCATTCTGTTACGATGCAGAGCAGATGACAGGCGCGGTCTCAGACTAAGATGAGTTAGGAAGCAAGGCCTGGTGATCTAATTCAAAAATCAGCCAATGAAAAACCCTTTGGGCCACAGCAGCCTGTCGCCATGGGCTTTGGGGCCCCCAGGAGCTGGAAGGCCACCTCAAGAGCGCTCAGGCAACCACAACAATATGAAGCGATTTCTCAGAAACACACTGTACATATCCAGTATTTCCCATTTTTCTTTTCTCTTTCCTGCAAGGAACTATCTATATGGAACAAGAAGACAGATAGAGGCATAACGGATCAAAGACATCCATTTCCAATGATGAATCTTTCTGATACGTAGAGGCCAATCATCCTTTTCTCAAAAAATGCTTCTAATCATTTTTGATTGGAAAATTGTCCACCAAGGAGCCCTGGGATGGCAGAGGTGGTGGTCAGGGGCCAGCAAGTCAGTGCTGCCCTGCGTACAAACAGAAGGAAGCATCGTCTGGTCCTGGGATATTCTGACCATTGTGGCTCTGTTTGAGCCCGCTGTTGCAACCGCGGGGTCGTTTCATCTTGCCAGGGGTCTTCTTCTCTTTCACCGGCCCTCTGCTTTCCCAAGCAGGATGTCCATTTCCAGGGACCGGCCTCTCCTGGTAACATGTCCAAAGTACTCGAGACCAGGTCTCACCATTCTTGCCTCTATGGAGTGTTCTGGGTGAACTTCTTTCAAGGCAGATCTGTTTTTTCTGTAGGCAATCATGGTACTTTCAGTAATATTCTCCACTGGCACCATAACTCAAACATGTCCATTCTTCTTTGGTCTTCCATATCCAATGTCCAGCTTTCACGTGCATATGAGGTGATTGACAATCCTATGACGTGGACCAGGGGCCCCTGAGTCCTCAAAGTAACAGCCAAAAGGTCAGTGGTTTGAACCCACCTGATGGTGCATAAGAGAGAGATGTGCCAGTCTGTGTCCGGTAAAGATGTACAAGCCACAGAATCCCCATGGTTTGGTTGCGCCCTGCCCTCTAGGGTTGTTGGGGTGAGAAACCATTTTATGACCCTGTTAGTTGTTGTTGTTGTTTGGTGGTAGTAGTAGTAATAATAATAATAATAATAAATAATAATAATAAAAGGGTTAGTGCTCAGTGGCCTGGCAATTATCCGGTTAACTTGATCAATACAGGCGACATTAGGGTAGAATTCAGGCTCTAAAGATGAAAGGAAGAAGGAATTCAGTCATTCCACTGCCTTTCCATCATTTCTTGTCTTCTTCTTTGTTGTGGTTTGCCTGTAGATGATGTATGTTTAAGGGAAAGGCTTAAATTGCAAAAAGAACAGTGAGCGTCTATTGGAACTGCTTTGTGTTTTTAAACAAAACTGGGGAGAGAAATGCCAACAGCCAACGAGATGGCTGCTTGTCATGAAGTGGCGGAAAACACGACTTCTCAGCACAAATGGTTTGCTCATTGTTCTGACTGCCCGTGGCACAGGGCCAAGGGCAGCTAGCTCACCGTCCCTGCGCGGGAGTCATTTTCATTGAGTGGACAAGCTGTCTAAAGATGGGTCAAAGGCATCCTGGCAATACCTGGAAGTCAGCCCCCCAACAGGTGCTGCGCAAGCTAAGTATACCTCTAAAGGAAAGGAAGAGTGACTTGCTGCTCATACGTGTGACTGAAAAAGGATCGCCAAGAGCGAGCAATTAGAAATAAAGACAAAGCACAAATCGTTACCCAGAATTCATTCCTAAGACTTAGAGACAGGTCTGGCCATCGACTCCCCAAAGTCAGGCAGTGTGAGCTCTGTGGATGACAGCAGTTTGATTCCTTTGTGCAGGAGACTGTCAAGCATCAAAGACCGAGTTGATGGCAGAGCTTACGTGACATGTGGTTCTGGAACACAGAGAGACAGTTGAACTCCCAAACGCCCCTAGTCCAGTGTGAATGAATTGGCATGTCTACATTCTCCGTCGAAACTCAAAGAGCTGAAAGTGCTGAAAGAACTGAGTACCCTCTTTCTGAATAGTAAGTTCTGTGCAATAGTCAAGGGTTTTCCCTCCATGGACAGAGGTCATGGGATCTAGGGCCATGAGTCTGGAAGACGATGGAATGATAAAAGAGAGCTCATGGCCAAGGTCTGGGGCCACAGTTACAAACTCAAATATCTACTGAGTCCAAAGGTTTGTTTTCCTAAAGATAATTAAAAATCTAAAATGTTCGAAGAAATCACACAATATTAAAAACATTCGTGCATGGTTTTAAGATTATGCAGATTGAAAAGTTCTATTTGTCCTGTGGTTGGTCACCCATTTGCTACTTATGGTCTGAAGTTTACAGAGATTTATCTATCTATCTATATACACATCTAGATGTAAAATGATTATGATGTAATAAACACAATGGACCAAGCACTTTCTAGACACTGAACTTGTTGCTGTTTGGTATCATTAAGTTGGTTCCAACCCCTGGTGACCATGGGGACAAACAAATGAAACACCCTGCAGTCCTGAGCCATCCTCACAAGAGTCAACTGTTGTAGCTACTGTGTCAATCGATCTCATGGAGCCTCTTTTTTTGTGGACCCGCCACGTTAGCAAGCATGCTGCCCTTCCCTTTTCTAAGGATGTGCTATCCACGTCTCTCCTGATAACAATTCCAAAATATGTGACACAATGTCTTGCCCACCTCCCAACAAGCATTCTGGCTCTACTTCTTCCAAACAGATTTGTTTGTTCTAAGCAAACTGGGAAAAAAAAAACCAAACTCACTGCCATTGACTCAATGATGACTCATAGTCACAGGGGCAATTCTACCCGGTCCTATAGGTCACTATAAGCAATTCCTGCAGTCCCCAGTACGTTTCCCAACACCATCAAACAAAGGCATCAAATCACCTATGGCCTTCCTTATTCGCTGTCCAGTTGATCCGTGCACACGTGAAAAGACCCCAGCTTGGGTCAGGCATACCTTAGTTCTTTAAGTGACAGTTTTGCTCTTTAAAAGCTGACAGAGGTCTTTTACAACAGATCTGTCCAGTGCAATATGTTATTTGAGTTCCTGACTGTTGCTACCATGAGTATTGATGATGGATCCAAGTAATCTAAAATCCTTGACAACTTCAATCTTTTCTCTGTTTATCATGATAAACAAGTGCTTTCTAAACACCAAATTCATGCTATCCTACATCCCCCTCACAGTTTTCACCATTAGATCATATTATTTACCCATTTCCTAGATATTAATATTATGCGATGCTACTGAGAGGGATTGAAATGCCCCAGTTACATCACTACTGAAGAGCCTTAACTCTTGGTCATTCAATGTGGAGAACATCCAACCTAGAGGCCAAAACCACATGTGCTTTTTTTCCCCTTCTTTAAATCGGTGTCCAACGCATGCTCCTTTGTAAATGGTTAAAACAGTGCTGCTTAGTGTGTGCTATGTGGAATGTCACTCTTCAATTTGTACCACCAGAGACTGGTCCCCCAAAGAATGTCTCTCATCTATAACTAGTCCTCGACATGGCAGGGAATGCTGTGCTTCTGAAATCCAAAGGATACACTGCATGGTTTTGAAACCGTGCAGTGGACACTTGGCGGCTATCTCTGGTTGCCAGGGATGGTATAGAATTTCATCTGGGAACTATGTGCCAAACGCGAGAAACCGAATTTGCCTAGCTTTTGAGTATGGGGCTCAGATGGAGTTTGAAATATCTTGATATTGGTGCGAAAACCTAGGTATGTTGGAGAGGACAGCTGGACGCCGTCTCTCTGGCCGTGGACAGGTTCCGGTCAGTGGGTGCTCAGGTGCCAGGGCCCAGCCGCCTGATAACATGGCAGGGTGATGAGAGGTGATGCCGGGTGGGCTCAGAGTCACAGCTTTACCCTGTGCAGAACGGAACCCTGACCGGGCCTGCGCCACCCTCACCATGGTTAGGTTTGAGCCCGTTGTTGCAGCCACTGTGCCAATCCAGCGCCCGGGCGGCCTTCCGCTTTGTCACCGACCTTCCATAGATGTTCCCCAAAGAGCACGGTGCTCCCGGGAGACTTTTCCCTTCCAATCGCACCTCACAGGACATTTTCCAGCAACGTCTTCACACCCACCCCTTAGGGGGAAAAGGTCCTTTGCTCTTTCTCTTACTCCGCCTCTCCTCTCACAAAGAATTTCCCGCAGGCTACAAATGCAGGTATTTGGACGTGTTCAGTTATTTGTGTGTGTGTGACATTCTAAGTTACTCCCCACTCCCACCCCACTGCACCCCCGTTTCATTCACCACCGTAGACCTACTTGCCCCGCATCCTGGTGTAGAACGGGAGCGCCGGGGACGGGACACAGGAGCTTCATGGCTTCAGGGAACGCATGCATGGTTTTGCTTGCCTTCTTTCTAAAGTTGTAGCACGCCGTAGCATTCACTTGAAAAAGGTCAAGACATCATCCACCGAAACGGGATGCTCTCCTTTGGGCAGAGTCAGACCCGACCATCTCTGAAGACTGAATTACCAACTCCGCCCAACCGACCCAAATGCCCGCTGCAAGGCCGAGCATGGCATGCTGCCAGCCCACTTATAGTGGGCACTGTTGTTGTTCTTGAGCTGGTTCCGACCCATAGGGACCCTGTGTCCAGAAGATGTTAACGCCGCCCAGTCCTGCACCAGCCTCACAATTGTGCTAATGCTTGAACCCATTGTGGCAGCCACGGTGTCAACCCATCTTACAACGGTCTTCCTCTTTTCATCGTCCCTCTCATGTACCAAGATCCACAAGACTTCCAACCCACTGGCCTGTGATCCTCCTGCATTCAGCATCATTGCATGTGTTTCATGAGTCTGAAGAGGACTCTATAGATTGGTATCCAACATATGGGCTAATATTGGACTTTTGGCTTGATCTGGACTGGGCTGGGATGTTTTCTCAATATTCAATTGGTTTTTCAAATAAACCTCTTTCTTATTCACATATGATTCTCTATGAATTTGTTTCCCTAGTCTACCCGGACTGACACAGGTAAGCCAATCTCTTGGAGACTCAGTTTGCTCACAGGTAAAATGGGTTTCATGGCACCTACTTCATAAAGGCGTGGGATGCAATAAACAAATGTAGGGACGGATGAATATAGCACACGCCCACACCAAGATGGCCCAGTCTATCACGTCGCTGTGGTTGGGTGCCATTGACTTGATGTTCTACTCAGAGCAAGCCCAGGTGAGGGAGCAGAACTGGTCCGTGGCTTTCCTAGTCTGTGATCTTTGTGGGAGCAGGTTGCCAGAACTACTGACCATTCTGTTAGCAGTCAAGCACGATGTAGCCATTTATACCACCAGGGCTCCGGTGGTGTATCAGAGCCTTAATAATAATGACAGTGATCATGGCTAGGATGCTGGCAGGTGCCCTGAGGAGAGATGGGTAGTGTAACTGGGCTGCGTGTGGACACAATACTCTTGAATGAGGCAGATTGAGGCTTGAGCTCAGCTCTGCTTTCTCCTGGAGGTGGGTTAGGGAAGTCGTTTAATAACTTCTCTCCACGCTTGATGGCTTATTCTTCCAGCAAGCCAGCAAGGTGGGTTTTCTGAGCCATGTTGGTAGAAGAGAAATTGAAATCCTAAGTGACAAACACGCATGCCTGCGTACATGAGTCCTTGATAAGTGGTAGCTGGGACCATTTCTACATGATCTGAAGCAAATCACTTAGTTCAGAGCACAAATAAGCAGCTCCATTATAGCCCCGAGAAAGGCGGGCTCAGGGGGCCTGTGGGAACCAGAGAAAGGGCACCTACAATTGCCCTGCAGGGTCAGTCACCGAGAGACCAGCTCGTTGTTCCTTACTACTGGCAATCTTTCCCTGAACCCCACTCTCCTTATCTCTGAGGAAGCTCTGACCAGGAACAGTCAGGCGGCGGCACGGTGACACTTCTCTTGCTCCTCAAGCAAGCATCTTTCCTCGCACGTCCCTCGGGCCCCCAGGCACGCTGGCCCCACATGATGGCAGTGATGATGAACTAGCCGATGGCAGAGCTCAAACACTGGAGCTGAGCTCAAACATCGCTCCTGCGGTTGCACTTGGGCCTCGTGAAAGTCAAGCGTACAAGGGGGCTTGGAAACTACTGGAACGATCTCACTGTCTTTTCATTACAATTGTCCGCGAGCTTTTGGGAAACAAAACAAAAACAGTGCGCTGTCATTGAGCCACCCTACGGGACAGAGGGGCGAACTGCCCTTTGTGAGGCTGACACTGTACCTCTTCAGAGGAGTAGAAAGCCCTGTCTGTCGTTCTACTGTGCAGGGGGTGGTGGTTTTGAACAGCTGACCCTGCAGCCAGCAGTCTGATGTGTAACCAGGGCTGCTAACTTTTGGGAGCCTCCTGACAGTTAAAACTCTCCTGGCACAGTGGTTGATGTGCTTGGCCGACCACTGAAAGGTCAGTGGCTCAACGCCACCAGCAGCTCTGTGTGAGAAAGATGTGGCGGTGGAGCCCCCCCAAAGACCCGATTCTACTCTGTCCTTTATGGCTGGCATGGTCCTATGAGCTGCAATCGCCTCCGTGGCAGTGAAGCCTGATGGTAGACGGTTGGCACCTCGATGGAAAAGACCCATCGCATCCCTCCCTTTTCCCTCCTCCCCTTCGCATCCCGAAATGCGGCCTGTTAGGAAGCAGAGGAGAACCGAAGGAAGGATGTTGTCTAAGCCAGCTCAAAGTTGAGTCAGCAGTAGCAGGTTCCCGGGAGGGACTGGACAGTGAACCGACAGAGGGGCTTACTTCAAAGACCAGCGTCTCGTTTGTGGGCCCAGGTGCATACAGGCGTTCCGGCCGGTTAGGGGGACGCTGGTACTCAAAGGTGGTCCCGGCAAAGGTGAACTCCCCAGGCCAGTCGATGCTCCAGCCGCCCATGAGGTAATACTTCTGGCCGAGGTTGCGAACCGCGAGGTAACAGGAGGAGAGCTGGAGCTCCTGGATCTCAATGCTCTGGGCCCCCGCAGGAATGGTGACCACCGGGTGGTACTCTGAAAGAACACAATCGGACACCTCTGGGTCCCACGTTGGGTGTTGGGGACCGGAGACGTGCGGTGGCCATTTCTCTGGGCTGCGACTTTAGGCATCACTGGCTGAGATCTAGCCCTACTTTAAGAACGGGAAAATGACCCAACATTTCTGTATCGGAGAGCAAACAGAGGCAGAAACATGTCCGTGGTATTCCCAGCGTCTGATCCAGGTGCACCGCCAGCCACGCGCGTCTCCTCTCCCGGCAAACAAAGGCCACAAGACCAGAGAACTTGATACAAGGCCCCCCATAGGGTGGGGTTCCTCTCTGAGCACTGGATCATAAGTCAGTTCTGAGATAAACATCAGAGACCTCGTTCCAACAAAAATGAAAAAGTTTTCATTATCACTGCCTGTTGTTATCAGTCTTTTAATGACTATGATATTTGTCTTTCAGGGCTGGCCCGAGAATGAGACCATCAGCAAATCACACCTTGCAGCGCCAGATCTGGGGCACACGGTAAGGACGAGGTGTGTAAAAACCCAGCAAACAAGACATCAGCAGGTCGTAAGTGTGGTCTGTCATAACCAGAATACGTCGTAAGTCAGGGACGACCTGTGGATGGATGAGGGGCCTTCAAGAAGCTCATGGAGATGTGTTATTAAAAGATAATGGAATGCTTACTTGAACTATCTGAAGCCCTCTTGTACCTATAGTTTGTGCGTCTGTTGAAACCTGTGTGTGCATGTAGCCGTGTGTGTGTGTGTGTGTGTGTGTGTGCGTGTGTGTGTACGTGTGTGTACGTGTGTGTACGTGTGTGTTCAATTTGCCAGATTCCATGTCATGCGTGTGGATCACTCGGCTTATCACAGCTCTATGCTAAACGAGTGCACATGGGCCATCTGACAGCCTACCCGGGAGAAGGCCGAATGGCACTTAGAAGGCATTTCTGAGATGCCAGGGATGTGAGAGCAGCCTTCCCACTGCAGCCCCCTTCCTCTGTCACCCTGGCTGGAGCACAAGAACCAGGTCTGCCTGCCTCCCCGCACCCTCGACCCCCGCCCCCTCCATCAGCAGCAGAGGAAGTGCCTCCTACCGGCCACAGAGAGGCCGTGCAGCATTTCTTACCGTTTGCATTGTGCTGGCTGAGGTACAGGCCTTTATAGAACTTGCACGTTGAATTGTCCCCTTTGCAAATACCACATGCATCCAAGACGGCCTTAGAGCCAAGTTCATGATCACATCCCACCGGCTACAGTTAAAGAAAAGGAGAAAAACAAAATGAGGACATCCAAGACCCACGGGCCAGAGAAGCCAGTGGCCAAGAAGAGCCAGCAACACATGGCTGCGCAGCTGCTCCGAGACGTGAAGCCTTGGTGCGTAAAACGAGGACCAGTTACCATGGCCCCAAAGGCAAGCGAACGAGCTCAGGGCTCCTCTGCCACTGCTCTGCTGTGCAGGGGGGCGGCCCTAACAGCACCTACCACCCCCACTGCAGACAGAGAAGGGGCAATGCAGGCAGGCAGAAACAAACACACACACGAACAGAAACGGTTCTTACTTCACAAATCCCGTCGATACACACATCGTTTTTGTGCGGGGAGCAAGGCGTCCCATCTTTCACCTTGCCGGACATGGCGAAAAAGAACTCGAAGTTCTCCGCTTTGCAGTAGAGCTTGCATCGGTCCTCCTCTGGAGGCAAAGGGAGTGAGAGAGGACACGGTCCAGGGAACATCAGGAGGGAGGCGGCCAGAGCCTCCGAAGAGCCACCCAACCAGGAAACTGAGCTCACTTGGAAAGCGATCACGACAGAAACGGAACATGCCGGGCAGAGTTTTGGGCGGCCATGTGTGTGGTTAAGTGTGCTGTTCCTAATGAGAGAAAACCAATTGGGCTAGCCATATAAAACTGCCCAGATATGAATGTTCTCATGTTTCCAATCCCTACAGTAGCCAGCACATACAGGGCAGGACTGCTGGATGATGTCAGTAGCCTACCGCTGGCACAGCTGGGGAAGCCCCAAGGTTAGTGGTTCAAACCCACCAGCTGCTCCGGCACTGTCAGGTAAACGTTGGCCTGCTAAATACGAAGCCAGTGGTTGAAACCCACCAGTCGCTCAGAGGGAGAAAGACGAGGCTGTCTGCTCCTGTAAAGATCTACGGTCTTGGAAACCCTACATAGGATGGCTATGAGTCGGAACTGACTGGACGGGAATGGGTTTGGTGTGGGTTGGTGATGAACGAAGACGCATGGCTATGACCCAGTCAAACTTGTTTTTGAATAGTCTGATTTGGCCTGCAGGCTTGACTGTGTTGACCCTGACTTAGTAAATGGATTACTTTATAGATCTTTCTGCAGGATGTTAAGGGAAAAAAAACCCGAAACACTTCTTAGCATTTTTGGGGGCGGGGAGGGGGAAGGCATATGCCCAATCATATGGAAAAACAAAATATATTTAAAGAAAGAGGAAGCAGAGGAACTGAATCTGCAGGCTGAAGAAGAAGAAAAGCCCTTTCTTGACCATGAAGTCACTGAGAAGGTTCTAGTATCGCAAGCAAAACGAGAATATAATGGCTTTATAGAAACAGCTCTTGTTATCAGAAAGGGGTTATTATGCCAATCCTCAGATAAACAGCATCCTTCCCGGCCAGGAATTCCAGATGCCAATTCTCACAGGAGACCTGACGTGGGCGACCCAGAATGATATCCCTGACAACAGCTTTACAACAAATGTGCCGACAGTCTCAAAGGAGGTGTGCTTCATCAAATCCTCCCCTAAAAGACAAAGGCAAGCCCTGGATGTGAAGAGGCTAATTAGTGAGAGCCCCCAGACGCAGGCCTATGGGTAGCATACATGTTTCTCTCTCACCTGGGGCCTTTTTTAAGAAGCTTGATTTGATGCCTTCTAATTGTTTGCTCTGACAGGCATTAGGCTGCTAGCCCCAAAGGTCAGCAGTTCAAACCCACCAGCAGCTCTGCAGAGGACAGACATTTTCCGTAACAATGACATTTCAGGTAACTATGGGGCTGGCTGTTGGACTCTGTCCTATTCTACGGCTAGGAGTAGAAGCAGACTCGATGGCAGTGGGCTCTCTCTTTTTTTGTTAATTATGTACTTGACTCTATAAAACCCAAAGCAAACTCACTGCCATCGAGTCGATTCTGACTCACGGAAGCCCCAACGGTCAGAGTGAAACTGGCCCTGTGTTCTTTAGAGACGATAACTCTTTACAGGAGTAGAAAATCTCATGTTTCCCACAAGGACCGGCTGGTGGTTTTGAACTGCTGACCTCACAGCTAGTAGTGTACCGTGTAACTACTACACCACCAGGGTTCCTTTTGGAGTCCATAAGTTGTACATAAAACATATACGGCCAAAATGTAGGTAAATGATCGAATGGGAAACCAATGCGCTGGGTAAACTTTCACTCTAAGCCCAATAAAATGTTACTTAAAAAGGAAAGAAAGAAAGGTCAATAAAGGACATAAGGTACCATATAGATAGAAAATACTAGACTAGATATGCATAACATACCGACTCAGTTCCTGGTAGGGTGCCTCTAGCGATGGCGAGCTGACTACTCGCAAATAGAACGTATCTCCATCTTACACCTTCTCATCATCTCCCTGCCACTGAGTTGATTCTGACCCACAGAGACTCTGATGACCGAGTAGAGTACCGCGTCTCCACCTTGGCCCAAACCACAACAAACCTCGCTCCCATTGAGTGGACGCTGACCTTCTAGGACAGGATGGAGCTGTCCCTGTGAGTTTCCAAGACTAGAGCTGTTTGTAGGAGTAGACAGCCCCATCTTTCTGCTGTGGAGGGGCTGGTGGTTTTCAACTTTGGGCCCTGAGGATTGTATCCCGACTCATAGCCACTACACCTACAGGGTTCCTACACATCTTGGACAGGTATGACTGTTCATGCAGTCACAGTGGTCAGTCCCTCAGGCGTGGTATGAAGTATGTACCAAGTGCTGTTCTCAGCTGCTGGGGACACAAGCATGCTCCGGGGGGACAAAGGTTTTTTCCTTGTGGATCCTGTATTCTGTGTGTCTGTGTGTGTGTGTGTGTGTGTGAGAGAGAGAGAGAGAGAGAAGGAGGGAGAGAGAGAGAGAAGTGGCTAACCCCATGTACACATGCATGCCTGGAACAGTAAGTGTTATGAAAGAATAAGGCTGTGAATAGGGGCCAGAGACTGGCACGAAGGGAGACTCTTCCAGATGGAGAGGACAAGGGAGGCCTTCTGAGGAGGCGATCTGGTTCAGAAGTTCTTCCCACTTCACTCGGTTCTATTTCAAATAAACCAAACATCTTATCTAGTCTCTCATGGAAGCCAGTGGAATAGTTTCTTTCCCACTTAGTGGGCACACACAGGGCCCTCCTGAGACTCAGTTTTCTGTTTTTGTTTAAATAGTTTATTAGGGGCTCATACGACTCTTATCACAACCCATACATTCATCAATTGTGCAAAGCACATTTGTACATTCATTGCCCTTATCATTCTCAAAACATTTGCTCTCCATTTAAGCCCTGGCATCAGGTCCTCATTTTTCCCAGTCCCTCCCCACTCCCTCTCCCTTATGAGCCCTTGATAGTTTATAAATTATTATTTTGTCATATCTTGCCCTGTCCGATGTCTCCCTTCACCCACTTTTCTGTTGTCTGTCCCCCAGGGAGGAGGTTACATATAGATCCTTGTAATCGGTTCCCTCTTTCCAACCCACTCTCCCTCTACGCTCCCAGTATCGCCACTCACACCACTGGTCCTGAAGGGATCATCTGCCCGGATTCCCTGTGTTTCCGGTTCCTATCTGTCCCAGTGTACATCCTCTGGTCTAGCCAGACTTGCAAGGTAGAATTTGGATCATGATAGTTGGAGGGGGGGGGCACTCAGTTTTCTGTCTGAACTTTGACGCCTGTCTGAACCCGTACTTTTGTGCCAACGGTCACCACGCAGTCCAGCGCCACCCCTGGCACAGTGTGGTCACTACTGAGGGCAGAGGAACAGTGTTGTCTCTAGACCTGGGGTCTCCACTGGTGATAACGCTGCTTCGATCGACGGTGCTGCCTCTCTGGTGCTTGCTGACACTGCCCCACTGCCCACGGAGTGCTTGCCTGAGAAGAACCCCCATGTCTGATTTCACAAGGGCGGCCAGTCGACTGAGTGTCCACCTGTCTTAGGGCCTCACACGGATCCTTTTTACAAGGGAGCAGAATGAAGGCTCAGAGGAACGGCCACCCACAGTCAATATCCTCAGGACAGAAGCTCAACCCGGACAGGGGCGGCGGATTCGCATTTGATACGCAGGGCACCGCATCTGCACATTACTGCTGAAACAGGCTCTTTGTGTCTTTTACCAAAAAGAAGCAAAACTCGTTTTAAAAAGTAAACCCAAGCCCCTGGTTTGAAGCTATCATAAGCAAGGAGAGCCTGGTGGCAGGTCCCCAGGTGTCAGAATAGAATTGGCTTCGGCATGGCTTTCAGGGGCTGGCTTTTTCCAGAAGTGGACTGCCAGGCCTTTGTTTGGAGGCAGCCTTGAGTAGAAGCCACCTCCAGCTCTTCAATGTGGGCCCCGGACGTCCACTGTCCATTCATACCACCCAGGGACTCCAAGCGCCTGAATCACTTCACAGAAGTCGGCTTCAGAACCAAACGGAGTGCTTGGGAGGGAGGAGTGTCAGAGATCCGTGCATACATCTGACCTGCACAGGTAAAACTGTCAGCGCATTCTCGCCTGTGGTGCAGGCTGGACCTGATCTGGCTTCCAAGTTCGTCTGTAATTTTGGTGGGTGTTGTTTGTTCTTAGCAGGGTGTATCTCAGAGGTGTTATGGCATTGGAGGTCACCCTCTTGAAGTTGTCTTATATGTTTTTCCAATTTTTTGGTATACGAAACACAGGAGACAGCGAGTAGATTCAGGGGTTCAGGGAGAGGGGGGTATAGTGGTGGGGTGGGGGTAAAAGGAGGTGATGTCAAGGAGTCCACGTGGAAAAAGAGTATCTGGAAACTGATTGCGGTAGCAATTGTACCTGATGGGATTGAACTATAGATGTGATTGAAGTATAGAATGATATAGGCATTAAATGCCGATTTGAAAAATAACCTAGTTTAGAAAAGTAAAACCACACTCACTGCCTTTGAGTTGACTCGGACGCAGCATAGGGACCCCGTGGTCCCCAACAGAACTGCTCATAGGCTTTCCTCTGTCAGTCTCTACATGGGAGCCCTGGTGGCCTCGTGGGTTAGCCGTGTGCTGCTAACTGATGAGTCACTAGTTGGAAACCACCCGCTTCCCTGCATGGGAAAGGTGAGTCTTTCTGCTCCCGTTGAGATGTCCAGCCTTAGAAACTCACAGGGGCAGTTCTACTGTCTGACAGGGTCACTAGGAACTGGTATCAACTCAGTAAGTTTTCAATCTGTATAAAAGCTGATGGCCTCATCTTTCTGCAGGGGAGTGGCAGGTGGGTTTGAACCTTGCTCAGACCTTGCAGTTAGCTGCTCAACGCTTCACCCACTGCAGCACCAGGGCTTACTTATGGTTTTCTTTGTGTGTGTGTGATACACATGTGTTTCTTTTACAAGTAGTTCTTTCTAGGCCTGCCATTGTCGGACATGTCCGTGCCTGAGCACTGGTATCGCTATGGGGCATATACGGTTTCATGGGTGTCACTCTGGACAATTAATGCTAATTGAAATGAATGTCCCTGGGAGGCAATGTTGCTGGAAATGTCAAAGGTAAGTCTAGACACACAGAACATTCCAAACACATGAATCCTCTGGTTTTGAGGTAGAAGATGAAAAGTTTCATGTGACAAACAGGCATGGGGATTAAACAAAACCCTGGGGGCTGGAGGAGAACCTGAGCCAGGACAGGTCCAGGGAAAGAAAGGCAAATGCTGAGGTTCTGCTACCAAGCCCACTGCCATCAAGGCCATGCAAACTCAAAGTGAGAGTGAGATTGCCCCATCTTTATGGGAGCCTCATCTTTCCCTTGTGAGGCCGCTGGTGGGTTTGAACCACCAACCTTGTGGTTAGCAGTCCGGAGCTTATCTGATAGTGCCACCAGGCCTCCACTCTAGATGTGGTGATTCTGTGGCGGTATTCTTTCCATGAGGATCCACAGAGGATCCCGGATACCGAGTTACCTTTCACTCTGGTGTACGGCTCCCACTGGTAGAACCAGCCTCGGAAAGGCTTGCTGTTATATTCTGCACACTGCTGGGCACGGAAATCCAGGCTGTTCTCAGGACAGGGGTGAATGCTGCACAGCTGGTAGATCCGGTTAGCACCTGGGCAGAACTTGCCACCATACTGAGGCCTGAAAAGGGAAGACCGAAGAAGAATTGGTGCTTTTGAGTGATGGTGCCAGCAAAGATTACTGAAAGTGCTATGTGCATGAATGGCCCAAACCATTCTGGAAGAAAGAACGGCCCAGTGCTCCTTCGAGGCAAGGATGGTGCGCTGTCATCTCACGTCCTCTGGGCCTGTTATCGGGAGAGACCAGTCCCTGGAGAAGGACTGCATGCTGGTCTCGTAGTGGGGCAGCCAAAGGGAAGGCGGCCTTTGACATGGACACAGTGGCGCTCACAATGAGCTCCAACAAAACACCTGTGAGGACGGTGCAGGACGGGCAGGGTTTCCTTCGGGAGTACACTGGAGGGTTATGGGTTGGAAATGACTTGACGGCATCTAACCACAACAGAGACAAAGTTAGTGCCCCCATGACGGGGTTCACTATTCTTTCCAGACATCAGTATGGGGAGGGGGAGCTGTGCAGATGAGCTTTGCCACAGTACATGCCGTGCTTGTGGATGGAAGCAGATATACCTGCCTTGTCCCTTATGGCATCGATTACAGATACAACTAAGGAAGACACACACACACACACACACACACACACACACACACACACTCTCATATGTAAGACCAAAACTGTTCTCAAGTCAATTCTGTCTCATACTAACCCTGTAAGGCTGTAACGCTTCTTTCCCCCATTTTAATAAATCATTTCATTGGGGGCTCTTACAGCTCTTATAACAATGCATACATCTATTGTATCAAGCACATTTGTACATATGTTACCATCATCATTTCCAAAACATTGGTATCAATGTTATCAGCTCTTTTTTCCCCTCCCTCCACCACCCTTCCACCTTCGTGAGTCCTTGATAATTACATATATATATATAGATATATAGATATATAGAAGACCATTTTATTGGGGAGTCCATACAATTGTATCAAGCATACTTGTACATATGTTGCCATCATTATTTTCTAAACATTTATTTTCTATTTGAGCCCTTGGTATCAGCTCCTCTTTTTACCTCCCGCCCTCTCGTGACCCCTTGATAAATTACTATTTTTTCATATCTTACACCGACCCCTGTCTCCCTTCACCCACAGTTTCTGTTGTTCACCCCCCTGGGTAGATTGGTGGGAGGCCAGGTTATGTGTCAATCCTGACATCGCTACTCTCATTCCTGTTCCTGGATTCTGTGAGCTTTTATTTTCATATTTCACACCATCCACTGTTTCCCATGTTTCTGTTGTTTGTCCCCCTGGGGGTGGAGGGGTATTGTACATTACATTGATTATTTCCATCAGTTCCCCGTCTCCCCACTTTCACCCTACCCTCATGGTATCACTGCTCCCAGTATGGGTCCGAGGGGTTTATCTGTCTTGGATTCTGGGAGTTGAGAGCTCTTTTCTATTCCAGTGTACCTGCCGTGGTCTAACCAGATTTGTAGGGTAGAACTGGGTTCATGATAGTGGGGGGAGGAAGCACTAAGGAACTAGAGGAATGCTGTATGTTTCATTGGTGCTACACAGCACCCTGGCTGGCTTGTCTCTTCCCTGTGACTCTTCTGTGAGGGGATGTCCAACTATCCACAGATGGGCTTTAGGTCTCCATTCTGAGCCCCCACGTTGGCATCAAAATAATTGTTTAGGGTTTTCTGATGCCTGATACCTGATCCCATCAACACTTTATGATCACACGGGTTGGTGTATTTCTTCCATGTGGGCTTTGTTGCTTTCCTACTAGACGACAGCTTGTCTAACTTCAAGTCTTTAAGACCCCAGGTCCTATATCTTGTGATGGCCAGGCACCATCCGCTTTCTTCACCACATTAGCTGATGCACCCATGTTGTCTTCAGCAACTGTGTTGGGAAGGTGAGCATCGCAGAATGAAGGCTGTAACTCTTGACAAGAGCAGAAAGCCTCCTCTTTCAACTACAGAGCCCCCGGCAGTTTTGAACTGCAGAGCTTGGGGTAGCAGCCAACCCATAATCCACTCTACTACCAGAGATATATGGATGGATGGATGGAAGTTCAACAAGGCCTCACAACTCTTCAAAACATAGCCTTGTGGTTATGTTGTTAGGTGCCATCGAATCTGTTGGGACTCAGAGAGACCCGGTGTGCAGCAGAACCAAGCAGTGCCCGGTCCCATGCCACCCTCACAGTGCTTCTTCTGCTTGAGCCGTAGGCAGTGGTAATCACTGCGCATGAATTTGGCTCAGCATGCTAGACTAAACGTATTGGCCATACCTGCTCCAACTTTTCAATTCTGGCCACGTCCTTAAGACTGTGACGCAGAAGCATATTCTTGGCACATGTGATACCACCTCATGCACTGGACAATCTGTAACTTCATCTGTATGTTATTAATGTGTGTGCCCCATGTATTCCAGCATCCTGGAACACCCCCCGCCCCCATAAACATGCGTGCCCTCTGTACTGGCTTCTAAAGCTCTTCCAAAGCTGTCCCAAACCATAGCTCCAGCCTTTCTTCCATTCCCTCCTCATCTTCTCCCCTTTGTCCTGCCTCTACTGCCAGCTAGACAGAGGGTCTGGTTCTGGGAAGAGCAGCAGAGGGCCTTGTTGGTCCAGGTGTTCCAGCCACCTGCCTATCAGGCACTGAGCTGATACTGTGAGGACTCTTGCCCCTCTATTCCATTGGTTATCAATGCCAAGGGAAAACCTTCATCTGCCAGACATTCTGTGGGAGCCCGGTGCTGGCGGTTTAATGCACAGGAGCTCCAGGGGAACCCGGCCTGGGCACCTGCTTCCTGAGCGATCCCAGTCAGGGAACCACCCAGGGCAGTTCTGCTCTGCCACTGGGGGCTGCTGGGAGTTGCAATGGGCTTGACAACACGCAGCAACCAACAATAGCCGCTCTGGCTCTGCAGGTGCCTGCTCCTTCTCTGCAACGCACGCTGGAAAACGCCTCTGCCGAACCCACGATCCCACCGAGCAGAGGGAACTACATCCTAGCGCCAAGCTCTTTCAGATCTTAGAGAGGCAAACCCCGATAGCAAAAAACAAAACAACAAACCAGAAAGCAAAATCAAGGGGGATGGGGGGCCGGGGGGATAAAAGGGCCCAGAACCCAGACTGACAATAGCCAGAGCATCATCTCATCACGTTCACATCACACACAACCGTGGCTTCTGCCCAGGCTGCCCTCCGGGATTTCCCCCAAAGGCCAGAAGCCCACTGCGGGCCATCTCCTACAAGAGCCCTGGGCCACTGTGAAGCCTGGCCAGAAGTGGCAGGTTAAGCCTTGAAGGCCCTTTGAGAAGCACACAAGTGCTGTCAGCCACTGCGGGGTTTGCCTCAGCCTAGTTTCTCTGGTGTTCCTGGACCGGGCACGGCAATGGATCCCACAGAAACAGGAAGTGCCTTAGAGCCAGAACCAGAACCAGATTGGGAGGCGATTTCAAAACATTCTGGAGCAGATCCGGAAACAGGCAGTAGCCGCTGTGCCAGATCGAGTCCCGGCAGAGTTCTTCAACCCCTACTTAGCGAGCATGTAGGGACCTTAAAGAGCACTCGCACCCCAGCGCAGGCAGCCTCCATGTTCCCGGTCGCCTCCAAGAGGCATATCTACAACTCCCTTCTCCACTGGGGCCTTTTCCGTCTGCGTTTCCACAGAGGACCTCATTTGGGCGAGCCGGGTCCCAGGACATTACCTTTTCACTGGAGAGAAACTCCCCGAGCCGACCACTCCCTTTGCAGAGAGAGGAGGGGAACGGTGAGAGATTTACAAACGCTGCGCAACCAGAGAAGGGCGCACAGCTGGGAAGCGAGCGGGCAGGGGTGAAACTGTGACCGCTGGACTCTGGTTCTCCGTCCACTTGGCCTGCCTTGACCCGAGCACTCAGATGGGGCGAGAGATACACAAGTGGCTAACTATACGCACCATGGCGAGGCGGCCTGGGACCAGGCGGTGTTTTCTTCTGTTGTCCACGGGGTGTCTCTGAGTGGGGATCGACTCAACGTCAAACAACAACCATCACTAGGGAAGAGCCAGCACGCATCAACTATTAAAAACGGGATTATCCTTATATATGAAGCACCCGCATTAGGTTGGTAATATACCGTACGGCTTTCACATATTCATGTTTCCGGCTTGTTTCAGTTTTCTTTTTCTTTGCGAGCCTATGACCAAACTCCTCCAATTAACGATTGCCAAGGTAAACAAAACTGCCTAAAGTTAAGCCGAGAAGAGGCAGAAAGAATATTTCCATCTGAGTCTTCCCCAACAGAAAAGGTCAACCCCTTACCCATTGTGGGACACACACACACACACAAGGCCTGAGATGAGATGCCTCTGTCTTTCTAAGTATGACTACAGATGGAGAAGATGCACAAGCATCACGGGTTACTCTGAGGGTCAGCCGGCCCGGAACATAACTGGTGGGAAAGCAAACGGGCCTGGATTTGACTCTGGGGCCAGGACTTCACTCCTGGTTCCATCTGCTAAGTCCCAGTAGAGGAAGCAGCAAAGCGAGTTAGAAATTCTTTCTCAGTCTTAGTTTGTAGGAATGTTCGAGTGCCTTAGCATGCCACTGTTCATTTTCCCAGAGTAAATAGGAATTTCACTAGACTCTCTTAAAGTACAATTTCATAGTCAAAAGAACTGGGAGGAAAAAATGGCAAGGACCAAGCCTGCGAGGCCCTGGGGTGATCCCATCAGCCCCAGCTGGGTGATCAGGACAGTGCACCTGCTCTGGCAGGGACTCAGTACCTCTCTATTGAAAGACCGGGACTGGACAACGGGTCCCACCCTAGATGCGAACAGATAACTGGACATGTGTTTGGGGAAGGCTCGAAGGCATCTGGAGTAGTTCTCGGTAGGACTGTGGTCAATTAAAGACTGCGTCTGCTCCGGACACGCAAAGAAGCATGGGTGTATTTGACGGTGGTGCTGGAGAAGCATATTCAAAGTAGCATAAACTGCTAAAAGGACAAACCCATCAGTTGGGGAAGAAGTACACCCAGAGTGCCCCTTAACGGCAAGGATGGAGAGACTGTCTTATAAACTTTGGCCATGGTGTCAAGAGAGACCAGTCCCTGTGGAAGGCCATCATGCTTGGTAAAGTGGAGGGGCAGTGAAGAAGAGGGAGGTCCTCAATGCAGTGATTGACACTGTGGCTGCCAAACTGGGCTCCAAGCACAGGAACAATCGTGAGGATGGGGCGGGACCCGGCAGTGTTTCCTTCTGTTGTGTGCAGGGCCGCTATGGGTCAGACCTGATTCGATGACACCTAACCACAACAACAGCATCAACAACTCTGGACAGGAGGTGACCCTGGGTGGTGTCGATGGCTCAGTGCTCGGCTGCGAACTAAGAGTTGGTGGTTCGAATCTACTCAGGCGTCCCCGAGAAGAAAGGCCTGGTGATCTACTTCAAAAAAAAAAATCACAGCCCCAGAAAACCGTGCAGAAGAGAGTTCCACTTTGATGCACACAGGGTTGTCAAGATGTGTGGAATTTGCTCGTTGAAAACTGTGTGGGTTTTGCTTTTTTCGGTCATTGTTTTTAATATGGCGATGGTACAACGGAGGGTCCCCTATGTCTGGGGCTGACGAACCCAGAACCAGATAACCTTTCACCTCTTTGGAAGCTCAGAAATGTGCCGGAGCCACTCATCTGCCTGGAAGACATCACCTTACACCGAAAGGCACAGCGCTCTCTGGAGAAACTGTCAGTCCCTGAAAACAGAAAGCCAACAGCGCTTCTCACAGGACAAGAACACTGTCAGAGAGGTGAACACAACCCAATATTTCCACGGGGGCGAGGGCGACATCGGACTGCTGAGATCCAGCGGGGAGACGGTGCTCCTGCAACACCAGGAAAGGAGCACAGAAAGCAATGGTTTCGATCATCTTGGGACCACTGATCAGCTCCTCGCCATACCTGGGACTCCAAGCATCGTTCAAGGAAACCACGCCTGTGGTAGCTACATAATCTCCCGTCAACTTGTGAAGGGGTGGGGTCTAGCCAATCATGCCTCCGTGTGGGCATAGCCTTCTCGTGAGGATTCTGGGAACTCCTATCGTTCTCCCTGGAGGTGAGACACACACACTCTCTCTATTCGGCTCCCAGTGAGACATTCCTGTCGACAAGCTACATGGAGCTATGGTGATGGAGCCAGAGCCCTGGAGCTGGAGGAGCCACGTGGAGACCCACGCCAGTGCTGAGATGCTTCCACCGCCACTGGATCCACAAGACTTTCCACCCACTGGCCTGTGATCTTCCTGCATTCGGCGTCATTGCATGTGTTGCATCAGTCTGAAGAGGAATTTATAGATTGGTATGGGGCATATGGGCTAAATTTGGACTTAGGGACTTGACCCGGACTGTGCTGGGATGTGTTCTTAAAATACAATTACTCTTTTATATAAACCTCTTTCTTATACACATATGAGTGTCCATGAATTTTTTTCTATAGTTAACTCAGGCTAACACAACACCCTGTTTAGCCTTAATCTTGTTTCCAAGATGCCTAACCAACAGGGCGTGGGGCGGCATCCGCGATTCATTATTTTACGATGCCTCTCTAAAACTAGACCAAAACTAGAACGTGATCTTTTTCCACGAGCAGTATCCTGTAAGGATGAGCCCGCGACATCCCCACACATAGGAGAGGTTTTCATTGGAAGCTGCCCCCCAACCCCGAATCCCTCATGTACTTTACCCAGCACAGTGATTAAATGACATAAGCTAACCGTGGGGAAAGACTGAAATAAAATGTTGGGATGTGTGAAACTGAGACCAGTGAAATCCTGAGGCAAGAATGGGAAGTGGCAGAGTAATTGCAACAACTCCGGCTGAGGGCAAGCAGGAAAGGGAGACACGGGGTGGGCTGGATCGGCCCAGTGGCTGTGACGATGGCCTGTGAGGATGGCATTGGGGCAGCACCGGGCGGGGTTCAGTTCTGTTGTTTGTAGGGTGGGGACTAACTCGATGGCGCTTAGTAACGATAACCACCCCCCCCACCCCCCAGGCATTGGAGGCATTCAAAGATTCAGGAGGCCGGGTTTAATAATCTGGTACAGTCAAGTCGCCAAAGCATCGCAAAGCCTCCACCAGCATACCCTGTTCCGGCGTCTGATTGGACCCAGGGTTCTCAGTGCTGACATATTCGGCAAAGTCTGGGGAGATCTTGGATTGGCCCTACTGGATCAGGGTGGGGGTGGGGGCTGGGAGGAGTAAAAGTAGTGGGTACAGGTGAAGTGAGTAAACCCCCGTCAAGCTCAGGACAGGCCCTAAAACAGAGCCTTCTGTGGTCGCAAAGGTCCACAATGACAAGGTTGAGGAACCCAGCTAGTCTGGGGGAGACTGAGCTACCCCAACTATACGCCCTAACCAAGCATGGCCGGACCATCACCAAGCCTCGCCGGGATGAAACATTGTTCGTCCCTCCCCAGTGCAGACTGCTGCGTCAAAAGAAGCATTCTTTGGCTCTTTCCGAATTTCCTTTCATGCTCGGGTCACGATTTATTTTAATCCTCAGCTTACCAGACATTTATACAGGGCTTACAAGCATGCCAGGCATGCCTCTGAGCACCTTACCAATACAAACTCCATGGAGGCAGGTGCTGTCATCAGCCTACTCTGACAAACGAGGAAGGAGGGACCCGGGAGGAAGTCACAAGGTCAAGAGGAAGCGCAAGCTGCTGGCGATGGAGTCTCTGCCAGCCCACGCCCGCTGCTGCTGTGAGTCAACCCTGGCTGATGGCGATGGCATGAACAAAAGGTGGCCTGGTCCTTTGCCACCCCTGTTGTCAGCTGGGAGACTGGACCCTTGTGACCCACAGAGGCCTCCATGGCTGGTGTAGCACAGCAGTTTAGCAGGCAGTTTTTCCTCATCTCGAAGCTCTCCTGACACCTGTTCAGCGCTGTAGCCATGCCCCACCCACTGCTGACAAACCGGGGGTGGGCGTCCAGGAGCTGCACTGACCAACCATCAGACCTGGGCTCCCCTGGAGAAGCAAGAGTTCTAGCACAGAGCCATCCGCGAGTGCCTGGATGCTGCAAAGGCCTAATGTTCTCAGCTGCCAGTCAAAAGGCTGAAGGTTCAAATTCCCCTAGCAGCTCCTGGGGAGGCTTGTCATCCTCTTACGATGGAGCAGAGTCATGTTCCGACACACAGGTGATCGCCATGGGTCCGAGTCATGTTAACAACCACGGCTCCTTGGGCTCTGCTGATGTGGTTGTTAGGGGCCGTCAAGCTGCTGTCAGTGCATAGGGAACTTGTGAGCAGAACACAAGCACCGTCCACTCTGACAGCTTCCTAACAATCTTCCCTATGGTCAAGGCCATCCTTGCAGCCACTGTGTTAATCTAGCTCATTGAGGGTTGCCGCCCTTTTTCCATTACCTTCTACTTTCCCAAGCACGAGGAACAGAACAAGAGGATCCTCCAAGGTTCCAAGTCAGGCATGGTGGGTGTGGGGATTGGATCCCTTTTGGCGCCCTTATTCAATCTGTAGGCTGAGCAAACAATCTGAAATGCTGGTGACCTAGAGGAAGGCTCGTCAACAACCTGCAGGGTACAGAACCTGCTGACCAAGAACAAAGACTACAGCAGGGGTCCTCACTCTTTTTAAACAGGGGGCCAGTTCACTGTCCCTCAGACCCGGTGGAGGGCAGGACTAGAGTTAAAAACAAACAAACAAACTATGAGCAAATTCCTATGCACAATGTACATATCTTATTTTGAAGTAAAAAACAAATGGGGCAAAAATACCCGGCGACTAGATAAATGTCCTCGGTGGGCTGCATGTGGTCCGCGGGCCATAGTTTGAGGACGGCTGGACTACAGCCTTCAGGATGGATTACACTTCAATATAAAGAGGGAAAGGAAAAATACCCTCACAACTGCTCCAATAAACAGCACCATCATGAACAGAGAGAAGACGTTGGCAAGCATCTCCTTTGACCCGGATCCACAATCGGCACCCACGGAGGCAGCAGTTGAGACATCCTACCGCCCAAATCTTGTCATCAGATGAAACCCACTGTTTCTCAAGGTCTAGTTACGGTCTTCTCATTCTGTGGCCCCCAGCAGTTCTCGGAAGTCCACCTTTATCAGGAAGATCTTCCTTTCCCTCCAGGGTTTCTGAGGACTCGCATCGCGCCAGGACCTGGTTCTCCTGGCGAGCTTGCCAGGAGGAGGATGCAAACAGCACGGCCCTGAGAGCCTTCCATGGAGTGTCCGCTGCATGCTTTCCCGCTGTGCCAAGATGCAACCTCTGGTCTTCCCCAAGCTTTCCAAAGAGCGTATGATTGGCGCCCCTTGGCTCTACACCCAAGCTCAGCGTTGCAGTGACAGCCAACTCCCTCTGGAGAAGCACAGACATCGGGTGGACAGCCTCTTTCTGTTTCACCATACCATTGGGAAATCCACGTCTCATGCGTGTTTTATGTGGGAGTTGAGTATACTGGGGGCTTCGAAAAAAGTTCATCGAAAAATGGAATTACCAGACAGTGGAATTTCCATGCACCCTTTCTGAAGCCTCCTTGTATTAAAGTATCCACAAGTAACCTAACACTGCCTTTGTCCCCACAGACACCATCTGCAGCTCAGGGACCCAGCCCGATTAGGGCAGAGGGGGGACACAGATGACCTCGGGCCAATGACGATCCATTAAAGTCTGATTTATTTTCACAGTGCTTTAGTTATGTCTTGTTTCCTTGGATTTCATTGAACTCACTGTCACTGTTTTTGAAAGCTGAGAAATTTCACACCAACATTTTTTTGGGGTGGGGCGGGAATTTCTGGTTTCTCTTGAAAAGCCAGGCGGAGCTGTCAACACAGGTTGATGTGCATGCCGGGAGGGCAGAAGTCGGCATTCTTGATGCAACTTGCCTGACCAAGATACACCCATTCCACCGGCCAAGCCACTCTGTGCTGTGGTATCCCAAGGTCCTGTACCTTGGAGCTTGTTGAGATTAAGAATGGGGCTGACATTTAGCTCAGAAGCAAAAAAGCCCACATGGAAGAAGCACACCAGCCTGGGTGACCACAAGGTGTCGAAGGGACCAGGTATCAGGCATCAAAGAACCAAAAAAATCATCGTAAAAGAGGGTAAGTGCAGAGTGGAGAAGCAAAGCCCATCTATAGGCAACTGGACACCCCCTTACAAAAGGGTCGTGGGGAGGGGATGAGCCAGTCAGGGTACAGGGTATCAATGAGGAAACATACAACTTTCCTCTAGTTCTAAAATGCTTCCTCCCCCCACTATCATGATCCCAATTCTACCCTACAAATATGGCTAGACCAGAGGATGTACACTGGTACAGATAGGAACTGGAAACCCAGGGAATCCAAAACAGATGATCCCTTCAGGAGCAGTGGTGAGAGTGGGGATACCTGAAGAGTGGAGGGAAGGTGGGGTAGAAAGGGGGAACCAATTACAAGGATCTACATATAACCTCCTCCCTGCGGGAAGGACAACAGAAAAGTGGGTGAAAGGAGATGTCAGACAGTGTAAGATATAACAAAATAATAATTTATAAATTATCAAGGGTTCATGAGGGAGGGGGAATGGGGAGGGAAGGGAAAAATGATAAGCTGATATCAACGGCTCAAGTAGAAAGAAAAGGTTTTGAGATTGATGATGGCAACAAACGTACAAATGTGCTTGACACAATGGATGGATGGATGGATTTTAATAAGAATTGTACGAGCCCCAATCAAATGATTAAAAAAAAAGAATGGGGCTGAGACAATGACTGGGGTCTTTGGGCAGCATAGTCCCACACAGAAGGACCCCTCTGCTGTATTTTTGTGTTCTACTCCTCAATTCCTGTCTACACCGATGGATGGATGTGTATCACCTTTCCATACAAATCGCAAGACCCTAAATGATTACAATAAACCAAAGGGGAGAAAACACACACTTAAGGATGACGAGAAAATTTACAAACAGATAGTTGTGATAGAGACACACTATGCTGAACAGAATTAAATGTCACCGTCATGTCATATAAAAAGGGTTGATTACAACAGTGAGACATAAACAATAAAAAAGTGGCTGCTGAGACTGCTTATGCACAACCAAACACCTCCTGGGATTTAGTTCCTTGGTTTGGAGGTTTAAAATCATGCTTAGATGGAACATCTCAGTTTATTGGTCTAATAATGTATTTAGTCCTTCTGGTCTACCTCCTAGTTCACTACTTTGTGCCTCGGGTCTTAAAAAGCTTGCACTTAGCATCCAAGCCTCAAGAACTGGTCTCTAGTTGCCTAGAGCAACAGAGGAAGAAGGGCAACCAGAAACAAGAACCGGAAAAGGAATGTATGGCTGATGGCCTCCATGAACGAGGGCCTCTTCGCCTGAGACCAGAAGACTTAGATGGTGCCCGGCTGCCATTACTGAGCATTTTGATCAAAGAATCTACAGAAGAATCCCATCAGAAGGCAACACACTGAAGAGAATTGTGGACTTTGGGGGCCCACGAGGGCTGGTTGAATTCCAGAAACGACTGCCCCTAACATCAGTCTTCAAAATATAAGCCAAAATATTCCCGAGAAGTCTTAAAACCAAGCAACAGTTCAGCTTAACTAGTAAAAAAAAATGTGTCTGTCTTGAGTAGGATGCTCTTAGATCAAAGTGACAACAGGCATCCTTAGCGGGGTGGGGCGGGGGGTGGGGTGGAGGGAAGAGGACAGCTCCTAGAAGGAGGGAGGAGAAAGCTCACACAACTCAGTGTCACTGAATCTTACGCTTCCAAAGAGTGGCATTGGTGTGACGTTTTGCTTTGTTCCCAAGGATGCCATTTTCAAAAGGCAGTTGAAACAGCAAATTCATTCATAGATACCAACTACACACACACACACACACACACACACACACCCTTAATGATTTCGTGGGACTGATACGCTTTTCTTAAAAGTACATTTAGATTGTCATCAAGTAGGTGCAAGTGCCAGGGAGATGTTAACCAACGGGAGGGTGTGGGAGTCGACAGGGTGGGCGTGGGACACAACAAACAAGGAGCGTGCTTTGTGCTAAAAGCCAACGTCTGGAGCACACAGGTGCTGCCACGCGGACGCTTACTCGGGGTCACTGCAGTGTCTCTCCTGGTACCGCACTCCTCCACCGCACGTCCGGGAACACTGGGACCACTCAGACCAGGACGACCACTGACCGTGGACGGGACGGGGCCCGTGCTCCCCAAACTTTACACACTGTCCTCGCCGACACCACTGTGGAGAGAACAGACAGCCCAGTTTCTGTCAGGAAACACTTGAGACAGTGAGGGGAGACACAGCTAACGCCCGAGGGCTCATGGGAAAGCCAGTCCACCGGCATGCAGGAAAAGTGCACCACAACTTGAGGGGGGTCCCTACACCTGCCAAGCTTTCTAAACCCTGGGCTACCCCATGCTCACCTCTGACGTGGAGAGAGGAGGGGTGCCCTCCACCACAAGGCTCAGGGGGATGCGCTTTGTGGGCTCCCCAGGTGAAATGGTCACCTAAGACTGCCTGGACAGCACAGGTGGTGGTCGGTCCAATGTGACGAAGCGGCCTCCCTTACCTTCGGCACCTTCTGCTACTTCAAGAGCAGTGTGCCTCGTTTGCTCAAGGCAAACCGGTTCGGAAGACATCGACCCAGACTCATCCCTCTTGAAGGATGTCGTGGTTGCTAGCTGCCACTGGACTCCCAGAGTACAATCAAACAAAACCAAGCCTGTCCCGGCGCCGTGCTCACAATGGCTATGTTTGAGCCACCGTTGGGTTGTTGCAGCCATCGTGTTGATCCATCTGGTCGAAGGCTTTCCTCGCTTTCATCAACCCCCACTTGACCCAGGGCCATGTCCCTCTCCAGGGCCTGCCCTCTCCTGAGAAACCTGTTGAAAGTACGTGGCACGGAGACTCGTCACTCTCGCTTCTCAGGGGCATCCTGGTTGTACTGCTTAAGGAAAGGCCGATTGGTCTGGGGCTTCGGGTACACTCAGCACTCCCCGCCAGCACCTTCATTCAGATGCATGCAGTTCAGGGATGGCCGAAGGATAGCCTTGTTTTGGAGACCTGGACTGGTGCAGATGGTTAATGTGCTTGGTTGGTAACTGGAAAGTTGGAAGTTTGGGTCCCCCCGGGGGCACCTTGAGAGAAAGGTCTGGAGATCTATTTCCAGAACCAGAACCAGAATCCAGCCATTCAAGGCTCTAAGGGGCAGCGTCCTCCTCGGACACACCTGAGGTTACCTTGAGTTAGAGTCACCTCGACGGCCACGGGCTGGTTCCTAGTTTATATCTTTTTTGTTTTTGTTTTTTCTTCTTATTCTGAATCATCCTCATCAGATTATTTCGCAAGAGATGAAATCGTTTTCTGTCTGTACAAATTCTGCTCTCAGACAACACTCCTGAGTCCCTATGTCTTGAAGGGGAAGTTCCCACATCAGACCTTCCACCGGCATTGGGCTCGGGGGCCTTGGATGAATTAGTTGGGGGTCTTTTTCAGACCGATGGGGCCCCGCTGGAGAACAGTTTCACGAACGGACCTTCCCACTGCAGCTCTCCTTGGTCAAACACCCTGTGCTTGGGGGCTCATCTCTGTCTGTGGAGGCTGCCCTCGTCTCTCTGGGGAGTGTGCTCTTCTGGGGTGCTTTCCTTGTGAGCCAGTTCCCCCTGACTTCATAGAACTGCACCACTCCCCTGAAAGCCTCTACAAGAAGCCCCACAGGGCTGGGGTTGGGAAGCCAGGTTCCGCTGAGGACAGGGGCTGGGAGGGCTTGGGTTACAGAATTATGGCGAGGTTGTTTGACTTTTCGAATCTTCCTTTTTTTCCCTTCCATAATAAATCTGGCTTCGCAGCTGTTTATCATGTAGCTTGGTTGCAAGTGAGCTTTGTCTAAGTGAAGCGATGACTTCCTGTCTCTATATGGCTTTGCCATGTGCTGATTAACTCTTCTGTTTAAAATTCTGTGTCTCTCTCCTCTCTCTCTCTCTCTCTCTCCTCCCAAGTCAATTGGCATGTCAAGCCGCGCTGCACAGGATCACGTACCGCTGTTGAGAACTTCCTGGGGGGAGGCAAACGGACGTTCAGAGATTTTTCTCCCCTGCAGTATTCACCTCTCGGCGCACTTATCTTTCTAAAACTGCTTCTAATTTCAAGTGGAAAGAGCATGGCTTAAATCAAGATCTCTTCTGAAAGGCAACAGGCACTCACCACCAGGTCATGCATCTTCTTCTCTACCAGGAGCGGCCTGGAAATGACTAGAGGGGGCTCGGGGGACAAGGACAAAGCAGCAGAAGCCGCAGGTACAGTGGAACACATTATGCTTCTGTGCTACCGATGCTGCGGGAACTGACAGCACACGGGCTCGCTCGCTCGCTCGCTCTCTCATCCTCCTCCACAAGCCCTGAGAGTAACAATGATTTCCTAAATGAGAGAAATGTAGCCAAAAAATGCCAACTAGTTTGTTCAGAGTTACACAGCTCCACAAGTCATTGTGGGGAGTAGATAAAAAGAGGATTTGAATGTTAAAACAGAGAAAGAGAGGGAGAGAGGGAGAGACCAGGCTTACTGGTCTGATGGGGGGCTGGTGGAAACTCGGGGGTTATGGTCCTCTGTCACCCTTCAGGAGACTGAGTTTGGAATCAAACTCACCCCCAAGTGGCTTAATTTTCAGCCAAACAACAGACTTTAAGGGGGACAATGCCAGGAGTGAGGTACACACACCTTCGAATCATGAACCGTCTGCGATCAGATGGACAGCATGTACCCAAGGACCAAGCTCAGGAGAGTTAGGCAAGAAGGAGGAATGGCAGCAGGAGCGACAGGGTGGAAGTGGGCTCAGGGCTGTGACAATGAGGGGATGGCAGCGAATGACATGAGACCAAAGGGGTAGAGCTGCCGAATCCGGACCTGATCCTCGGCTCTGTGCACCTTTCCCCAGGTCACAGGAACAGGTTAGGAGAAGCAAACAGGATACGAAACTAGTCGGCAAAAGCAGCTGAGCAGGGCACACATGCCTCATCTAGGGGGCAACTGACCGACGAGTTGATCTTTACTGTAATTGAGTTTCTTTTCCAAGGACTCGCTCGATGAACTTTATTTTATTTGCATCCTCACCCTAGGCTTAGGTTACGGTAGTGACCGATTGCCGACTTCTGCCTTTTCAATCCGTCTGAAAGCCAGGGACGCATCAGAATGGACTCTCAGGGAAGTACTGATGTAAAATTCAATGGCAGCATGGAGAACTTAAAAATACCGTATATCCTCGAGTATAAGCTGATCCGAGTATCAGCCGGGGCACCTGATTTTACCACAAAAACTGCATTAAAAAATGAGCTGAGAAATTCGGCTTATCCATGAGTATCCAGGCCCATATGCATCCATCACTGTGTTTATCTACCCATACAACAAGGAACCCTAGTGTTGCAGTGGGTAGTCTGGGCTGCTACACTGAGGTCGGCAGTTCAGATGCACCAGCCACTCCTGGGATAATGAAAAGACTGTCTGCTGCCATAAAGATGTACATACACACCCTCCTTAAAGCAGTAGTTCTACTCTGCCCTGCGGGGTCCCCGTGAGTCAGAGTTGACTCTGTGTTTGGTTTGACTGGCGCAGTGTGTAAACACTCCATCAATCGAACCCACTAGCTCCTCCCCCAAAGAAAGATGTGGCTCGCTGTTCTGGTAAAGCGTGGTTCTCCACCTTCCTCACGCCACGACCCTTTCATACAGTTCCTCAGGTGGTGGTGACCCCAACCATAACATTATTTTTATTGCTACTTCCTAACGATGACGTTGCTATTGTTGTGAATCGGGCAACCCCTGTGAAAGGGTCATTCAACCCCCAAAGGGGTCGGGGCCCACAGGTTGAGAACCACTGCTGTGAACGTGACACCCTTGGTAACCCTATGGAGCAGTTCTATACTCAGGTCTGTTGGGTTTGAACTGACCTAATGACACTGGGTTTGTTTTTGTTTTTCTGTGGTTTTGTTTTAATTCATACATTTTGAGGGCCTGTCAAAAAGTTCTGGGAACAATTTTATTATCTTTTAGTGCCATTTCACCCACAAAGCTTTGGAAGAGCCCTTGTATAGATCTAGCTAATGCTGCTTCCAAATTCCACATGGAATGGGCAGGAGTTGGGCAGAGATCTTTTAGGGAGGGCAGCAGATATAAACTCTCCCCTCCTTGCCCACATTACTCCAGAGCCACGTGTCTTACACTGTGGGTCAGGGCCCCCTATCGGGTTCATGGAACTCAATGTGGGGGGCCGTGAAAAATGTGGCACAAAGAAAAGGTTTCTGAGTACACATCCCCCAAAGGGACTGAAAAATCAAATACATCATAAATCCAAAGTGTTTCTGGGATCGCTTGAATGCGTTACAAACGTCTCAGGTGAACGGGGGCGTGAGTGGAGTAAAAATTTAGAAGCCCTCGTCTAGAAAGCAAGTACACGGCTCCTACATTCATGCTTCCATGGGGTTTTCAAGGACAGACATCAATCACAGAGTGCTCGGGGCAGCAGCGGGGATGGGAAGGATTCCCTGGGTCCCAGTTACAACCAAACCAAGCATTGAGCAGTGGTCACTCTGGGTGTAAGGCACGAGCAAGAGAAATCCCTGGCCCACATGGAGCTTACGACAGCCTAATCAACAGCCAATTAGAGCAGCCAAGGAAGGATGAGAGAGACTGAGAAGGCTGGAACTGCCGAGGTTGAGCTTACAAACGAGGGTTTCCCCAGGATGCAACGAAAGTCCTGCTGTTCTAAAATACAAGGCGTGGGGGATTGGAATCAAGCAACCTTTTTTTTTCTCGTCTCATATTACAGTGAATAAAATCTAACTCAGGGTACTGCAGTTCTCACACAGCATAACCCCCTGGAGGACCGAGGCAATCCACCCTAGACCCGTGCCCTCGGTCCTTCCCTTGGCCATTTACTAGGTCAGGTTTGAGTTTGTTTTCACAGGCTATTCGATTTCACACTCCTGACTGGTTAATGATTTTTTTTTAAGCCTATTAATCTTCAAGTGGCCAACTGTAATGTCAGATGCCTCAGAAATGAAAGCGGCTCGCATCACGCCGCTTCTCTTTCGCTGATGTAGTTAATGCGTTGCTGTGCGTGATCACAGTTAGAAACACGCTTTGTCGTGTTTTCGGTGAGAACTCTTTGGGCGAGTTCTTAAGATGAAAAATTGCGTGGAACGCTTGTGCTGTCATTTGCTTGATGTAATGCGATGAACTGCAAAGATGAGGGCCAAGAAAGATGACAAAAGTAAAGACAATAACCATTAGAAACGAAGATGGATATATAAAAGGGTGTTTGTTTGTTATGGCCTTTCACTGCCCTCTGGTCAATTCTGACGCCTAGCGGTCTGTACACAGCAGAATGACATGCTCTCCGGTCCTGGGCCAGCCACCCATTTTTGATGCTTGAGCTCACTGCTGCAGCCCCTGTCTTCCAATTGTTGGCTGATCCTCTACCAAGCACGATATCCTTTTCCAGGGACTAGTCTCCTGATCACGTGTCCCAGGTACATGAGACGCAATCTTGGAGCATTTTGGCTGTACTTCGAAGACAGACGGGGTCATTCGTCTGGTTGTCCATGGTACTTTCCATAGTCCTGGCCAGCACCATAATCCAAAGCCGTCAAGTCTGTGGTTCTTACCCATCATCCAACTTCCACATGCCTCTTGAGCGACTGCCAATTATCTCTCACTCTTCAATTCTCTAGATGTTGATTTCCTTTAAAATCAAGGGCAACACGATAAACAGTTTGCATGCCACGCTGAATCAATACCCCAGGAAAACCCAGGACGCCGTCGCTGAGCAAACGCTCTGCTCGGTGGGCCTGTCTTTGCCTGGCTTTCTAGCCGTCCTTTCTCTCATCCAGCTGGAGACTTTTCGTCCCAACGCCAAGGACCAGCCGAGTGCGCCTCTCCTTGGGGTGCTTCATGAATGTATCCCCAGGTCCGGAACCAGGTGCACGGCCCACTCATCTGGGCCTCAGTGGTAACCAAGGGCTTGAAGAACATGTGCTTGAAAAGATGATGTTGCTGATTTCTGCAGAGCTCTCTCCACAGACTGCAAACTCCTGAAAGGCGAAAACGGGGTCTGATCCTGGGTATCCCCAGCCCCCTGCTAGCCACGTGCCGGTACCTTTTTGGGGAATAAGATCCACTCTAACTGATTGACTCTGAGAGACAAGCTTGGGCCACTTTTTTTTTTTTTGTGGGGGGGGACCTTCACTAAGAGATTAGTGAAATGGTGACACGATATCCTCTTTTTTCACCCACAATCGTGAAAATGAACCCCTCAAATTCAGATGGTTTATACCTCTTCATTCCCCTCCGGATTCTAGTGGGAAAGGAGAAGATGAATAAAATTACTATATGACAGTTCTTCCTCCAAACCCTCCCACTGTGGAGCTGGTTCTTATGTGGTGTCCTTGAGGAGGAAGAAGGTGGTCTTAACCAAAAGAAAGTCTACTGCTCTCCACGGAGGAATCCTCTACTGATGGTGCGCTCCTCTCCCTGGCCAACCAGAAGCTCAAGGGAGGCCCTGGTGGTGAAGGAAGTGGAGGCAGCCACAGTGGGGAAGTGCTAGCCCAGAGGCCATCTACTCCCTGTGGTTTTTAACCCACTGGGTCAAGTAGAGAAGGCAAAAATAGACCATGCGACCAACTGGCTCACTGAACGAGAAAGAGTTTGCCCCAAGCCTATCCTCTACAAAAGGCTAAGAGATGAATCATTTGCAACTGAGCCAAGTGGTTCATGTTGGCATGACGTTTGACAACGGCTGCTAAATCATAGAGGCCATTTTACAGCCAAGACAGAAAGAAAAGCGAGGCAGCAAACGCCTGCCATTCTAGGTCAGAGAATTTGGGTTCATCAAGCATCTAGAACTAAAAGCTAACAAGTATGCAGTTTACCATACTCGAGCCACAAACGGTCCCCTCCGCCGCGGGCATGAACTTGGTCGCACACCTTTGGCCCACTCGGTAGCACCAGAGAGATTTGCAAATGTCCTGAAAGGCAAGAAGTGACTGGTCAGGGTGATGGTACAACAGGCACAGAAGGACCCAGTGCTTTTGTGTGCGGTGTGTACTACGGTTTGAGGGCGTGCTGGTGGCATCGTGGTTACTGCTAACTGCAAGGCCGGCAGTTCGAATCCATCAGCTGCTCATTCTAAGAGAGAATGATAGGGCTTTCTACTACAGTGCTGGGAAGTCATAGGGGCGACTCGCTCCTGTCCTATAGGGTCATTCTGAGTTGGCATTAGCTCAGTGGCAGTCAGTCGAGTTCAAACTCTGGTTTAAGGTGGTTTCATGAAGTCAGACCAATTATCCAGAAATGATCAGCGACCGGTGAAGCTGTGGGGCCATGTAATAATAGACGCCAGCACCCGGAGATACAAATTCCCTAAGTCATTGCTCGTTGCTGTAGTGTGCTTAGCAGATCTCTTGTTTTTTTACAGACTGAAGTTTTGTGGCAGACCTGCATGGAGCTAGTTGGTCTGCTGGCGCTGTTTGACCAACCGGGCATTTGTGTCCCTGGCCTGCGTATTGGCTGCTTTCCCTCCATTTCAGACTGTTTCATCCTAGACCACCAAAACCCCGCTGGGTCGATGCTGACTCGCTGTGACCCCAGAGGGCAGAGTAGAACTGTCCCATTGTGTCTCTTGAGACGTTAAGTCTCTAGGGGCGTAGACATCCTCATTCCTCTTCCTTAGAGCTACGGGTGGGTTGAAACCGCTGACCTCGTGGTTAACAGCTCAACACATGAATCCCAGTCCAATGCCAGACGTCAGGATAATGGAGGGGCAGCCGGATGGGACTGGGAAAACACAACAAAACCAAAAGTACGGGGATTCCAGAGGGTAACCAGACAGGCTGTAGAAACATGTTCTTTCTTCTATGGCGCCGTGCGGAAGTCAAACTCAATTACAGCCAACCACCGCTGTGAGGACTAGGCACACCCTCCGAGCACGCTCCCTATCTAAGTGAACACAGAGGAGAGCTTCCACTTTTCTGTTGGTTCCCACCTTCCTCCCCAGCACATCCACCTAGCTTGTCCATCTCTAGGATGCCGATGACCTTGGTTATTGTTCAAGGTGGGGTGGGGAGAAGGGGGGCAAACCCTCAAAAAGAGACGCCATGGTCTCGTGTTACCTGATGGGATTTTTCGGAGCTAGACAGCATTTGTAAGGAATGAGCTTCTGGGCCATCCGCTCCTCTGCCCTGCCACTCACGGGCTGTGTTCTCCCACCCTGTCCTCAAGGTGTATGACCCTTCCAGGGACACCTGATGTGCTGAACAAGTTCCTGGGTTGTGCAGATGATAACTTTAAAAGCTTGCTGACCATCTCGAAGAAGAAAATTCCTCAAATGTCCCTAAAGCTCTGTCTTCCCTACTTTACTTTTCCTGCACCTCCGCCCTTCCAGTTGCTCAGGCCCCAAGTTCCGGAGACCACTTTGACTACTCTCGCCTGCACACATGTTCTATCTGGAAGTCTTCCCCTATTTTGGGAAATCATGCTTTCTCACCCTTCACAAAGTTTCCAGAGTTCAAACAATGATCACCACCGTCACTGCTATGATCTTGTTTCAAGCCATAGCTCACGGGAGCTACCCTCACACCTGTGGGATATGAAAAGACTTTTCCCCAGCTTTGTCTCCCCAAAGATATGCCAAACCTAAGAGGCTGTTTGCCAGCACAGGGTGGGAAGTCAGATGCTTAGAGATATTCTCCCTGCAGGCATTCAGCCATCGAAAGCAATCAGACTACTGTCTGGTCCACTGTAGGTGGGGCTCACACCCTATTGATAGGATAGTGATTGTTTCCCTGGAGAGCTTAGAACAGGTCAAACCTTTTCAGTGACATCCAAAGTTAGGCTGTTGTCCTGCATCTAGGATCCCCCATCTTGTCATATGCATACCCCCAATCCCTCCCCTTCCTATTGCTTAGATTTCCCCCTCTCATTACTGTATTACCTATAGTACAACCCCTTC
>NW_022106189.1:38996566-39002042 GCF_000313985.2 Echinops telfairi
GGGCAGGCCCTTGGGCATGTGTTAGCACCCCCGAAAGAATTTTGTGATGTGTTCTGATAAACAACGGTATCCCCAGCATTTCTGACTTGCATTACAACCGTCCTTAAAAAAAAACCTCTAATCATGACTATTGTCTGTGAGTTCTGTGTAATTCAATGCAGTGAATTATAGAACCTAGAGAAAAGTTGAGTGCAGTGTTTGACAGCACAACATCTCCAGAAATAAAAATACGCGCATCAGTCATACGTGAGATCCCACAGTGGGTGTGTCCTGCCTAAGAGGATGGGAATTACACAGCCAGGAAGGGTGTCGCCTGGTCCTGGAAGTTCTAAGCATCCAAGGCATTCCATCTGATGGCACTGGGCAAGGCCAATGAATCTGAACCCCCTCCTTGCTGATCTAACCAAGACATCTTCAGTACAGGCTGATGGAGTGTCCACCCCCCAGTCAGGATCATGCTGAGCACTAAAGGAACAGCACAAACTAGACAGGGGCAGTCCCTGTCCTCCTGGAGCTGAAATTCGTTGTTTGTTTTCACATAGAATGGGGCCAAGTTCAAAGACAAGTCCTGCCTTAAATACTCTTCACAAGCCAAGAAGGAATAAGGCTATTGAAATAACACAGAGAGGCTAGAAAGCAGCATCAAAGGGTCGAGGGAAAAATGCAACAATAGAAAATGGAGTCCCCAGAATGCTCCTATAGCGAGGGATACTGCGAAGGGAGACAGTGGACGGTGTAAGATATGAAAATAATGATTTATAATTTATCAGGAGTCCACGAGGGTGGGCGGGGGAGGGGGTAGGGAGGGAAAAAAGAGGAGCTGATACCAAGGGCTCAAGAAGGAAGAAAATGTTTTGAAAATGATGATGGCAACATATGTACAAATGCGTTAGATACAATTGATGTATGGATTGTGATAAGAGCTGTAAGAGCCCCCAACAAAATGATTTATTAAAAAAAGAAAATGGAATTTTTCCATGAACTTGATCAAGCCCCTTGTACATTGGGGCTTAAGGCAGAAAAATTCTCTTTGGGGATGTCGAACAGGGAGATGGGGGGGCGGGGTCCTGTCTTGATGGCAAGAATATTGTCGGAAGGTGCTTCATCTTCATTGACTTGGTCATGACATCAATGGAAGGTAAAATAGCATCGTGGTTACATTGTGATTTTAGGATCCGGCCAACGGCATTCTAGTCAATCAGCTATGTAACCAGAACCAAGTTGTATGACCTTGAACGGCCTCATGAAGGGCCAGGACTCCCATAACGGCTATGAAGGTGGTCAAATGAAGAAACTAAGTGCCTAACACATCATTTTTGAAAAGCACTCAATTAAAGTGAGTTATGGTCATGGGGGACTCGTCATAAAGTCAGCGGTTCAAACCACTGCTGTAGGCGAGATAGGTGGAGCAGTGTACACCCTTAAAGATTTACAGCCGTGGATACCCTCTAGGGTGATTCTAGTCGGCCCTGCTATTATTGATGTCGGTGCCATTGGTCGGCTCCCACTCAGGATGATCCTGAGTCCGCCAGAACTGTCCGGTCCAGTCTTGCACCATCCCCACGGCTGCTGTCACTGTGCCACTGTGTCCTATGAGGCTGATGATATTAGAGACACAGTGGGCATTGTTATTGCAACTATGAAAGCGTTTAACCAAAATATCTTAATGGGCATTCCGTCTATGTCCAAGTAGACCTTGATTTATAATACTTAGTAATTCTATCCTGACATGAATTAGAGAAGATCATTTCAGACTCCAAACCCCATATTTGAAACTACTAAGGGAAATTTTTATGCAGTGAAGTTGATTGTCAGCAAACGGGCTGCTGCCATTTTATTACCCTTTGGGCATCATTTGGTTAGACATCCCTACATTTCATCACACTTGCTTGGGCAATACTTCCAATTCTGCAAACATTTTCAGATAGCATTCCTGGGCACAGGTTTCAGGAATATCAATTTCTAAAGAAAGTCCAGTTTCCCTAATACCTGGTCAAAGGAAGACATCCTGAATGCTCTTGAGGGTCAACATCAATGGAGGGGATACATCTACATACAGATCAGAGGTCAACCCTATACCCATACAGATAGGTTTAACATCAGCCACTACATTACTGGTATAATGATCAAAGGCTCAAACAGATAACTACATTCCACTAAAGGAAAGGTCAGAGAGCCTCCACTTTGGGCGCATCATTTAATAACTGCCTACCTCCCATTTTTACTTATGCAAGCTAGGAGTTTCAAGACATCAAAGGGATTTTACAGAGCTGCCCTCTCCCCTTGGATGTCTTTTGGACACAGACCTAGCTCATGGCCATTCAAACAGAGCAGATCATCAAGACAAAGCTTCATTCATGAATGAGCATGCACACGGTTTGAAACATTTTTCAATATACTCATGTCCAAATGGATTAAATGAATGCAAACAGCCAGTTACGATAAAGAGTCACTCAGAGGGGACTTCAAACAGCTCCTGGGAAAAATGGAATTAAAAGATGATAGCATCTCTCGGGACTTTGTTGAGCCTCCCTCATGTAACATGAAGAACACAGATTCCGGAACCGGAACCGATCTGAGTCCGCATCCTGGGACTGCAACTCACTGAGAGACCTACAGGGTCAAAATGATGCATGTGAATGACAGTGCGGTTAAGAATGGTGAATGTCCCACGGACTGCCCAAAGAACTAACCAATCTGTCTCGGGAGAAGTACTTCCAGAATGTTCCTTAGAGGCAAGGCGGATGAGACTTTGCCTCAACCACTTTGTACCTGGAACATGATGTCAGGAGAGACAAGTCTCCGAAGAAGGCCATCATGCTTGGCAAAGTCACAGGCAGCGAATAAGGGGAAAGCCCACAGAAAGATGGCTAGACCCAGTGGCTGCAACAGTGAGCTCACCCATGAGAAAGATCTGGAAGGATGGCACAGGATGTGGACACTGTGATGCAGAAGGTCGCTGTGAGTCAGAATCACTTCAGTGGCACACCAAGAGGAATCCCTGATGGTGGGCTTCCTGAGTAAGCACGGGACTGCTGACCACAAGGTAGGTTATTAAGTGGATTCAAACCTACTAGCGGCTTTCAGGGACATGAGATTATCAGCTCCCGTAAAGATGTACAGCCTCGGTGATCCTCTATAGCAGGGTCCTCAAACTTTTTAAACAGGGGGCCAGTTCACTGTTCCTCAGACCCGTTGGGGGGCTGGACTATAAAACTATGAACAAATTCCTATGCGCACTGAACAAGTCCGCTGCTAAGCAGGACAGGCAGGGGTGGCAAAAACACCTGGCGGGCCGGATAAATGTCCTCGGCGGGCCGCATGTGGTTTGAGGACCCCTGCTCTAGAGGGTCACTATGACTCAGAAGCAACTTGATGGGCTTAAGATGCAACGAGGACCTTCTTAATATTGCTGGGCAGACTGGACGCAGCATACACTTAGCACTACATTAGATACTCCATTCGTTTTTCTAAAATATCCAAATAATGATCATCATCGTCCTCATCAAGAGAATTTATCAACGTTCCTGCTCATGAAGAGGTCAAAAGATCCTTCCCCTCGGCATGTGTCTTCCCATCTATTGATCACTGTTTCCTGTTACTTCCCAGCCGCTGGCTCTGGCCTGTCTTACCTAAGGAATTTCTTGAGATACTGTCGGCTGCAGGCAGACCAGTAGAACATCCCATTGTTCCCCATCAGTGTGGGAGACATGATGGTGCCTTCAGCCTTTCTGCAGGGGTTGCCTTCTCCATCGTGGATCATGCCTAAGCTGGAAGAGAATGGAGGGAGGCGGAGAAACACCCTTCAAACCGAGAAGAAACCGATGCAGCGAGAATCCACAGATCCAAGGGAGGGCTCGGTTTGTTTTTGTTTTGTTAGATGACAAGGGAAGAGAAGGATCCTAATGAATTGCTTCATAACGTACTATACATTGCCAATAGAAACGGATAAAGGATGTTAAGGGCTTTGTGGTGTCTTGGCCCCAAATCAACCAATCAAAGAATGATGCCTGTGTTACACGCTTTCTAGAAAATTCCTGCCAGGCCGTTAAGCTAAGCGTTCCCTGTTGAGTTGCAGGAGATGCAGAGGGTTATTTGAAATCAAAGCAGGGAACGACGGTGGGGGCATTCTGGGTGGAAGGTGGATAGGACAGCTGGCGATAACTCGGCGAAGGGTTATTCATGCTTAAAGCTAGTGTGGCCTTTCTCCGAGATGACTGCTATGTTAACTGCAATCATAAACCCTGCTCACAAACACGTTCTAGTATAACCATAGATGGCCTGACGATGCTTGAGCCTCTCTACTGATAGCCCAGGAAGGTCTTCACCTGAATGCACGGCGCATGGCCAACTTTCCACTGGGGCGGCTGCACCACAGAAGGGTCTGGCCTTGGGAAAGTAAAAAGAACATCAGGTGGTTTGTTCCCTAGAAATCACATCCATTATAATGAAATGATTCCCAAGTCTCCTTCTATCAACAATGACTAGCATTTACTCAATGTATTTTATACATTGGAGTCCCTGGGTGGTGAAAACAGTGAATGCCCTTGACCCTTGACGGCTAACCATAAGCATGGAGCTCAGGTCCACCCAGAGGCTCTTAAAACAAAACAAAGACTTGATGACAGGCCAGTCACTGGACACCCTGTGGACCCTAGTCCTTCTCTGCTGACACAGGGAGGGGGTGGGGAGTGGCCATGAGTTGGAATTAAAGTCACGGTAACTAACTGTTCTTAGATCTCAGACACGCTTCTAAGGTTTACACAGAATGGACCCTACTTTTTCCCACCTAGATGACTAAGCATCATTAGAGGAAGGCCATTTACTCGCCAGCTCAGTTGTCATGTAAGGTGCTGAGTCCCGGGGGCCACTTACTTGTGCCCAGATTCATGAGCAATGGTGAAGGCCAGGCCGAGCCCTGTGTCCTCGTTGATGGTACAGCTGCGGGCCTTGCTGCACATTCCACTGATGGGGGCAAACCCTAGGGGAAAATACCCCTCCGATGAGAATCCAAAGGGAAACACGCAAATAAACCGTCCTTTTCCACGGTCCCAGAAGGCCCCACATAGTGTCCCTTGGATATGTCAATGCATTTCTCCCCCCGCCCCCCCTCCCCCCCCACCCTTGATAATTTATAAATTATTATTATTTTATCATATCTTACACCATCCGACGTCTCCCTCACCCAAGGAACGTAGTGATCTGTTAGCTGCTTGAAGGATGCTACCATTTGATGGGTTGAAGACAATATGAAAACGCAACCTTGCAGAGGTTTCTTGCGTTTGGAGATAATTCAACCAGCGGTCTTCTTGAGTACTCTGAAGTCAGCCTAAGTGTCATACTTCCCATCTGACGTAGGAAGGCACCGGAAGTTGGGTGGCATGTTTGTGTGTGTTATTTGGGTGAGAGCAACGACTGAGATGATATCTAAACCAATGCAAAGGATTCCCTTAATAGCTGAGCTTTGGTCAACAAA
>NW_022106189.1:39003479-39009501 GCF_000313985.2 Echinops telfairi
GGAGATGCCAGACAGGGCAAGATATGACAAAATAATAATTTATAAATTATCAAGGGCTCATGAGGGAGGTGGGAACAGGGAGGGAGGGGTAAAAATGAGCTGATGCCAGGGGCTTAGGTAGAGAGCAAATGTTTTGAGAATGATGAGGGCAATGAACAAATGTGCTTTACACAATTGATGTATGTATGGATTGTGAAAAGAGTTGTATGAGCCCCTAATAAAATGATAAACAACAACAACAACAAGAAAAATAGCTGGGTTTTGAACTGGTTCTTCTTGGTTCTGTCATGGCCAAAGAAGCACAACTAGAAATTTGCAACCCGTGGGTGCCTGGAATGATAACCAGAATGGGAAAATTATGGGCTAATTCCCAGGGAGAAACTTAATCTCTCTCTTAGATAAGCAGGGCAGTGGGCATATCACATAGCAACCAAATCTCTTACATGACAGATTCTGAAAAATTGGCGCCCTGCTCACAAATGGCAGACAATTGCATCACTTTGAAGGTGTGTTGCTCTCCACACTCTGGCAATAATTCAACTTCCTACACACGTCTCTTCCAAGTCTCCTGTTCTAATGCCCAAACCTATCAATTGTGCTCCCTTCCAGTTGCCATACTAGGCGTGCACATTTGGCAAATTCCCGGCTGTCCCAGTTCGTGCTCCATTGACCATGGCAGAACCGATGTGAACTGAGTCAAAGCCCTACTTAACAATGGCACGACATTCAGAGCTCAGGATATATTTTCCACGGAAAACACCCAGCCTGGCCTTTTCCTAAAGCAGAAAGTGTAGCCACACCTAAGTAACGGGATCTAATTAAATTCGTGTTTTTCAGGCCAGTTAAAGGTGATGGAATGTTTTTCATTCTAATGAGTTAGGCCTTTGCAATGGTTGGTCAATTCGCCTCTTTCCAAGAGGCATCTCAAGACCATTCAGGCCAGTCCTTGATTTTTCTCATGGACTGCATGACATTGTGTGAATGTCTGTCTTCCCCTGCTGCGCCCTCGTCACTAAGAAACAAGGCTGTGTATGTAGTTAGTGCTAAATGCATACTGGTGAACTGACTGTTGCTGGTCAACAGTGAACTGGTGAAACCACCTCGTTGCTGTGATGTGAGAGGTCATCCTCATGTAAAGACACATGCCATGGCCATCCATGACATTACTGCCATCATATTTGTAAGCACAGTGATAGAAATATGGCCAAATGAGCCTTTCCAAGGGTCAAGCACCTTTTCCAAAGGCGTCACTGCTACCTAGTGGCACAACTACGTGTATGTACACCAATAACATTTTCTTCGACTCCCTGCTCGTTCAATCATGATGCTGACGGAAGAACTCACAGCTTGCCCAGGTAAACAAGGAAGAGAATCCTTTGAAAATGATGACGGCGGCATATGTGCAAATGTGCTTGACACACCGAAGAAATGTATGTATTTTGATAAGAGATGTAAGACCTCCAATAAACATATTTTTCAAAAAATTATCAGGTACATAACTTAATTGGAAAATTAAACTTCAAAAAGAAATTGTTAGAGTCAAAGTAATTTTGGAATAAGGGTAGAAATTAAAAATCACTGCAGACCCTGAAATGGAAGGTTCTCATTAATTCCAGAGTAGATGAGAGCCATAAATAATAGGCATTTTGGGGGGTGATTCTATTAAAAACAGAGCCAGTCAGGATTCAGAGCTGATTCTATAAATGAGGCTCCTTAGCTACTAATGACTTTATTTCAATGCCTTGTTCTACATGTAACAATTATGTACCATCAGAAGATAGGTATAGAAAGTGAAAAATATTTTGATTAAATGTACTTTGCTTACCAAAAAAAATGACATCTCAATTATCACCAAAAGAATAAATAAAGAAAAAGTCAAAGGATAAAGCAGACGGAAGATTCCCTAGCTCCATATCAAATTCAGTTAGGTAGAATGATATCCACCAGAGGGTACGGGGAAGATGTTTCATCAGTTAAATGTTCTTTCTCCTTACTAAAAGGGCTCTGATGGTGTAGTGCAGTGGTTCTCAACCTCCCTAATGCCGCGACCCTTTAATCCACTTCTTCATGTTGTGGTGACCCCCCCCCTTCAAATTATTTTCGTTGCTACTTCAGCACTGTCGTCTTGCTACTGTGATGAATCAGGCGGCCCCTGTGAAAGGGTCCTTTGACCCACAAAGGGGTCACGACCCACAGGTTGAGAACCGCTGGTGTAGTGGGTTATGTGTTGGACTACTAACTGAATGGTCAGCAGTTCAAAACCACCTGCTGTCCCACAGGAAAAAGATGAGGCTTTTAAACTCAAATATTTAGTCTTGCAAACCCACAGGGGCAATTCTATAGGGTCACTGTGAACTGGAATGGGCTCAAAGGCAGTGAGCTTGGTTTTTCCCTGTGGATTAAACATCACAAGGGCCATCCACCCAACAGGTGCATTTCTACACTTCACCTTCAACGAGCACGGATGTGATGGAGGTTTCTATTGGTACCATACCTAGAGTGTCACATGGTTCATTCTTCCAGGAGCAAATATCAATCCCCGTCAGTAAAATGGCATGGTCATGCCTCTTGCCATTCTTCCCCACGAGGGCAGACTGCCATTGGCAAAAACTATTCAGAGACTGGTCTGCATGGTGATTGATCAACAATCCTGCCTGTGGGAAATCCACACAAGTCAGAAATGGATTTGTTAGCAATGAGCACGAGGGATCATGGGTACAGGCAAACACAGAAACATCCTGTTTCTAGGGAGAGAGGTCAGTAGACGAACACGCTTGGCTGGAGACAATTTGTAAAAATGTCCATTTTACGTAAATGCTCATAATATTCGAATCACCTTCAACTGTATTTCTCCCCCAAATAGGCATGGCTGTAGTTTTTACAAACAGCATGCCCATGTAAAATAACACACTTACGCATATAGAACAATGCATGAAGGGAGGAAGTGTGCTTGGCTCCCCCAAAACCACATAACACACATTCGCTGAACTGCAATATGGTGTGTTCAGAACTCCGTCTACATGACACACTGGCCCCACTCACAATTAGAATGTAACAAACTGCTTGCGATACAGCACAACTGCTTCCTCAGCGTCTGCAAGAGACCCGCGCTTATTTGTAACTCATTCATGATTGCCAGCACGGGGCAGCCCCATCCTAGAGTCCGATGAATTAATCAATGGGTGAAACAAAAGCTCGCTGAATGGGAGCATAAAATAATTGCTAATGAGACTCCACAGGCAGCACAGGCCCTATGCTTAAAATAATCACTTATCGAAGGGTTCACTTCAACCTATTGACTACGGTCAAGTTGAGGGCTCCCAGACAAGATCTTTAATTATCAGTGAATTAGGCTGCCACTGGCTTTGATGTCCCGGGGCAAGGTATAAGTAGTAATTTAACACCACCGTGTCTCTCCACCCCCACGGACACACACCCGATCTTTCTGAAATTCCAAGAATAATTGGACAAGTTCTTAACCTCTGTAGCTCTACACACCTGGGCAATTAGATTACTTTTGTCTTGTTTTGGACTCCCTCCTTTGTTCATCCCTCTTCAGGGACAGATGCAGAGGAAAAGCCTCGGGGGGAACTTCAAGAGTCTGCTCGGTGGCTAATTCCCACCCTTCACCCAAAACACCATTTCAACATCAAAACACTGTGGGGCTATGAAAGCGAACACTCTATTCTAGGTCCTGGCTCTATCATTCACCCCATGCTTTTGTCTTGCCCCTCACTGTCATGGGTTCACGAGCAGCTAAACAGCCCTGGTCTGTTCTCCTCCCGAGGGCCTAAAATGCTGCTGGGGATGGAATGGGTTTCCTACATGAATTTTCAGATGACGCATTTTCGTCGACTTTCCGAATCTCATTCGGTACCTGCCTGCCATTACGCAGTGCAGCCAGCTTACAAAGTTTAACTGAGACCAGATGCATCTCATTAATGAAGCCTACCTACATCTATCTACACTTTCCTTGCATAATGACTGGATCGTCTTTGGACTTATACATGCACATGACTACTTTACCTGTAAATAGATATATCGATATCAGCACAGATACACATCTATGTTATGTTGTACTGTTTTACTTAGTTGTCTACACGGCCCTATTCGATTGTATCTTCCTGGAGACTAGGGTTCGGGTTCACATATTCTCAGAACTGAATTTCCCAAGCACGAGTATGGGGAGTCGTGACACAAGGTAGGTGCTCACTAAACACATCCTGCGAGACAAAAGACGTGAGGAAGTAAATGAAGTTCACCACCTACAGGTTCTTGTTCCAGAAGAATGAGGCTCACCACAACAATGTTGATGTCATTTCCAATGGTCCCATCTTTAAAAAGGCTGGACACCTGTTGGGACAGGTATTTTTGTTGTTGCTATGGTTTAGTAAAAGAAAATGAACAGACTCAGACTTTCCAAAACTGTTTCAAGGAAACCAATGAGACATAGTTAGAGGTATATGGGTTTCCGTTTCACCAAAAGCACCCACATAGGACACGAATTTCCTTCAAACTCAACCCAGCCCCCTCCCCAATAACATCATGTGACTGCACCTGCTATGCAGTCTGAGCAAGGGAATTCCATGATTTTAACTGCTCTGGAGTGGCAGACAAATTGGAATCATGGCACCCCCTTACCATGTTCATGACTGTGAGGATGTATGTGGTCACGTTTCCCTTGCCATGTCTGTCCACCATTTTCTTGTCTGCTACCACGAGGGTCTCCACAGTCAGACCCTGTTGTGACTTCCCAGCTGACCGTCTGGGCCGTCCTGAGCGCCCGTATTCTTCAAGGTGGAGATAGGCGTCCTCTGTGGGAGGCTTGGGGGCGTCTGCAATGGACACAAGAGCATGTGGAAGGGCGCTCAAATCTGGGCGAGGCAGAAAGAGAAACTGAGCGGACACAGAAAGTACCAACGCTTCCCCAGTGCACTGCTGAATGACCTTGCAAGCATGTGTCAAGATGTTTTACACGTAGTAGATTGTCAAGAGAGATTTATTGGATGGATGGGTGGATGGATGGATGGATGGACGGATGGACGGACGGACGGACGGACGGACGGGCAGACAATAGTTGGGTGGATAAACACCAAACCAGAACAAACCCATGTCCACTGAGTGCATGTCTGACCCCAAGGATCCTGTAGGACAGAGCAGAATTGCTCCTTAAGGTTTCCAAAACAGAAAGTCTCTATGAGACCAGGCAGTCTCATCTTTCTCCCAAGGAGTGGCTGGCGGGTTAACTCAATGACTCAAGAATGCTCCAAAGTACAACAGAAAATAAGCTACAAGTAATCCTTGGAGTTGGTCAAGAAATGTCAATTTTGTGGAAGGACTCTTTAAAACTTTAAAAAGCTAGTTTTAGGCAAGTGCTCCAACACTAGAAATAGACGTACTTTGAATCTGAATTCCTCACATTGACATATTTGTCTCTGAGCAAACTGAAAGCACTATAAAACATGGGCCATACTTTTGCATGACCTACCACGTTAATGCTACCACTTGTATCAGTCTGTCCTACTGTGGGGCTTGCATGTTGCTGTGACACTGGAAGCCATGTCACTGTAATTTTCAAATGCCAGCAGGGTCACCTCAGGTGAACAGGTGTCAGCAGAGCTTCCAGACTAAGAAGAGACTACAAAGATGGAATATGCCTTCCACTTCTGGGGGATTTACTACTAAAAACCATATGAATTGCAGCAGAGCATTGTCAGATACTGAAAATCTCATGAATAGCAGCCGAATTCTATCAGGCATCTCGCCAAAAGATGGAAGGCATTTAAAATACGACTGAGGAAGAGCTGCCTCCTCAAGGTAGAGTCCATCGTAATGATGGAGAGGGAGTTCAGCGTGCAGGATCTTCATTTGGTGATGGGGCATGACTCCCAAGGAGAAGAACCAGTGGTGACTCTTTATTAATAACTGAACTTGGGATGTCAGAGAAGAAGAGGAGGCCCTTCAAGGAGATGGACTGCCACAGTGGCTACAGCACTGGGCTCAAGCGTAACAATTGTGAGGA
>NW_022106189.1:39010309-39014638 GCF_000313985.2 Echinops telfairi
GGATCTCGGTTTAGATGTCAGATTCAGATATGGGAAAAGTCTTAAAACATAAGTTTACAACATGTTCCTCCGCCATAAATTTTACAAAATCTACATGCACAACAACTATTCGCAATGGAAATTCAGCATCAAATTGAAATGCACTCTGGGTTTACAATAACTTTGAAAATGTGGGAGGAAGAAAGAACACAAACAACCCCATTTGTTTATATTGGTAATGCGGAAATAGTAATATTTTAGATATTCATGTGGGTTATGAAAGTTCGTTGAAAAAATTTAAAAATATTTTTAACGAAGCTGCAATTTTTAAAAATTTCTACTAGAAATCTTACAATTCTTACTAGAAAATTTGAACTCCCATCTAGGACACATATCGGAAGCCTGTTGGTCACTGCTGATGTAAAAAGTGTAGATCTCGTGTCTGGGCCACAGTTCACATCTCAGGGTCCCTGTGCATCCACTTCAGCTCCCCTAAGGCACTTATATTCTTGTTTCGGGGGAATTTCTCCTCTTCATCCACCACAGGAACACCCAGCCCTGCCCAGGGATGGACCTCTGATGTCCTTTCCTCAGAAGTAAATGGTTTTCCAGTCTAGTCACTGTTTTGCAAGGGCGATGTGGTGATTAAGAATGTGATAAGGAAAGTGATGGAATTGTTCTGGGTGATAAGGAAGTTGGAATTGTTCTAGGTTTGCAATAAGCACGGAAGAAAACAGGATGATCCCAAGCTTGGGTCATGGCCAGCTGAACTGTACTTTCTTAAGACGATGCAAGTTCCGCATCCTTTCTCTCTGACCCAATAAACTGTATGCCTACAAAAGCTTGTCCCCAGTCGAAGCTCGGGGTCCACACCCGGCACTCCAGTCTGGGGTGGCCCCTCAGCACTGAGTCTGGGTTTGGACCCCATAAACCTCTTCAACTATAGTTGGTCTCTGCTCGTTTTATTCATGCAACAACCTGCTTACAACAAATGTCACTCAAGAAAGCCTAGTAGATCAGAACAAGAAAAAGTTTCCTTACATACATTTCTTGCGTCGTCCACAAAAATGCTGCCTTTTCGACCTTCGGTGATGATAATCTCTCTCTTGTCTCTGGGGTGCCTGGGAAATGTGGCTTGTGGGGTGACCAGCACCATTCCGGCCCGAACTAGGGTGGCCCTGGTAGCGCTGCACCTTCTCTTCCGCTGTCCGTTTGTAAAGTACATGAGGATGGTGGCCAGCGGGCCAGCTGTAGTTGTGTTCCTGGGCCAGCAGCGGAGGTAATGGTGAGATGAGGAATTCTCTCTTTCCTGTCCTGATTAAACCTGACTAAAAGACCAAACAAAAGAAGACACAAATGAGTTACAAATTAGTTCACAGATCGCTTTCACACGTGTTGGCGTCAACACCCCTGGACTGAATGCTTCCTACGGGCTGGCACTGTGCTAACTACCTGGCATGCCTCAGCTCATTTCAGCGGAAGAGCTACAAGTTGCTGTTCTGAAGACTCCCCTTATACAGATGAGAATGCGGAGGCTAAGATAGCAAGTGGGAAAGCGAATACTGGCACCCACAGTTCTAGGCGACCATCATGACGTTTGTGGCAGTAAGGGCTAAGCCACGTGACACCCAGAATGGACATGGAAGACACTGTGGTGAGCGGTGGACAGAGGGTCATGGTTTTAACAACATCCCCATGTCCACGGAACTAATAGTGTAGGTAGGTAAAAACAAAGAGCACCCCCCAAGTCAGTCATTGCAAACCCTGTGCGGTTCAGTTCCACGTCCATACACCTGGGGTCTGTAGGAGTCAAAATCTATTCAATGGAAACTGTCGTGGCTGCTTCATGCTGTCAAGTTGGTTCCGACTCTCAGAGACCTTTGATAGCAGAACCAAACATTGCCGGCCCTGTGCTAGCCTGACTAGGGTAATGTTTGAGTCCAGGGTGGCAGCCGCTGTGTCAATGGATCTCAGCATGGGTCTTCTTTTCTTGGTCGCCCTTGTCCTTGACCAAGCATGATGTCTTTTTCCAGGGACTGGTCTCTCCTAGCAACATGTCCAAAGTCCGTGAGACAAAGTCTCGCCAGCCTTGCGTCTCAGGAGCATCCTGGCCGCCCTCTTCCAAGGCAGATAGGCTGGCTCTTCTGGCGGCCCGGGATACTTCCAATACTCTTTGCCGGCGCCATAATCCAACTGCCTCCCTTCTTCTGCAGTCGTCCGTATTCACAGTCCAACTTTCACACGCGCATCTGAGGCGGTTGGATGGCACTGGGGCTGTTTTCGCTGTGGGAGGGTGGAGTTCATCTCACACCCAAGCCTCTCTCCTGGCCCACAAACCTCAGCCCAATCGCCCCTGTCCCTGGGCCCCATGCATGCCATTTTTAAACAGGCCACTCCTACCGCCTCGAACTTACGGAGCCCTTTCCCACTTCCAGGAGCTTGCCCACACCTGTTCTGGCACCTGGAATCTCTTCCTGTCTACTTCCGGCTTTCTGACGCTCACTTACATCCCTGCCTCAGCACGCTCTCCTCAAGAAACCACATTCACCGGCCTATTGGAACCGCCCTCAGGCCACAATGTCCATCCCATCTCCCAAGGGCATAAACACCAAATGCGGCTGAAATCTGATTGTGCTAACTGCTGTCAGGCACGGTCGATCATCAAAGAAATATATGTTTATTAGTCTATTTTGAGGCATCTTCAAGGATCAAGCATGCTAGCATGCCATCCCTGGCCAGGCGGAGAAATTATTATTGCCGTTAGGTGCTGCCCAGTCGATTCTGATCCACTGCGACACCCTGTACAACAGAATGAAACACCGTCGGTCCTGCGCCCTCTTCTCCGTGGTTCTCAGGTTTGCGGCCCTGGTTGCAGCCACTGAGGCAGTCTATCTTGCTGAGGGTCTTCCTCTTTCCCACCACGCAGGGTGTCCTTCTCCAGGGAATGGTCGCCACTGACCACGTGTCCGGAGTGCGTGAGATCAAGTCTCACCAGCCTTGGATTCGAGGGGGGCTCTGGCCCTATCTCTCCGAGGGCAGAGCTGTTTGGTCTTGCGACCGTCTGTGGGAGAAACGAGCAGGGGCGAGGGGGTGGAGGCGGGGTGTGCAATGCCACGTGTAAGACTATTCGACAGAAGGCAGGTCAACCCATCACTATCCTTGGAGGCAAAGCCCAGTGGAAGACAGACAAAGATCGAACCTCCTGTTCCCGGACTCGGGCACTCTGGTCGATGCCCAGCTTCCTGGGGACAAAGAACAGTATGCAGGGACTCCCGTTGGCAGACTGAAGAGTTAACAACGGGGTGGGGGGTGGGGGGTAGGAGGGGTGATGAATTATCCATTTAAGCCCTCCTCCCCTCCCCCCTGCAGTCCTACTTCCTCACTGTGTTCAAAGGCTTAAACCACTTTAAGTGCTTGAACTGGATGAACTGGTTTGGAAGCGTTCTCTTTGCTGCCTATTTCGTGAAAACTGGAGGAACCTCAGAGGCAGAGTGAAAGCTTTGGTCCTGAAAAGCAACAGCTACTCCCCACCCCCCCATGAATAAAAGCTGTCATCCTCCAGTGGGCCAAGGTGTTGGATTCACCCGTCTTTCAGTTTCAGAGTCCGAAGGACAAAAAACAAGAGACCAAGAAAGATTTTTACAGTGTTAGATATGAAGGGGGAAACACACACACACACAGACACACACATACAAATAACTTGTTGTGGTTCAATTTAGCGGCGAGCTTTGTAACCTAGCCAAAGGAATGCAAATGTAGAGTCCCCAAAGTATAAACTCCATGCATCCAAAAGAAATCATCAAGCTATTTGTTTGTAGAGTGTGTGAAAGACATTGCGTTACTAAACACACAAACTTCTGGCTTACCTCGTGGTGAACAAGACAGATCTGTGGTCCCGTGTGGCTTCTACTCAAACACAGGAGGCAGGGATTAAACAAGTAAAACAACCCAAATAGCCACGAACGACTCCTTTGTGCAAGGCCTGAGGCAGAGGAGTTGGATGCTGTGCAGAAAATGACGGAGTGGATGAAGAGGTAAGCAAATGGATTGGAGAGTGGGGGTCCCTATGATGAGGGGGTAATGGAGTGAAGAACCCCTTCCAGGGGTCACACGGGGGAAGTCTAGATGGGCCTGAGACTGACCCCTCAGCCGTAAGGGGGCACAGAATGGTGAAACAAAGAGGGGAGCAAAGAGACCCACCGGCGGCCTCGGATGTCAGAAGAGCCAATGTGCTCCACGAGACGGGTTGACACAGGTCGTCCACAAAAATGCTGCCTTTTCGACCTTCGGTGATGATAATCTCTCTCTTGTCTCTGGGGTGCCTGGGAAATGTGGCTTGTGGGGTGACCA
>NW_022106189.1:39014738-39018753 GCF_000313985.2 Echinops telfairi
TTGGAAGCGTTCTCTTTGCTGCCTATTTCGTGAAAACTGGAGGAACCTCAGAGGCAGAGTGAAAGCTTTGGTCCTGAAAAGCAACAGCTACTCCCCACCCCCCCCATGAATAAAAGCTGTCATCCTCCAGTGGGCCAAGGTGTTGGATTCACCCGTCTTTCAGTTTCAGAGTCCGAAGGACAAAAAACAAGAGACCAAGAAAGATTTTTACAGTGTTAGATATGAAGGGGGAAACACACACACACACAGACACACACATACAAATAACTTGTTGTGGTTCAATTTAGCGGCGAGCTTTGTAACCTAGCCAAAGGAATGCAAATGTAGAGTCCCCAAAGTATAAACTCCATGCATCCAAAAGAAATCATCAAGCTATTTGTTTGTAGAGTGTGTGAAAGACATTGCGTTACTAAACACACAAACTTCTGGCTTACCTCGTGGTGAACAAGACAGATCTGTGGTCCCGTGTGGCTTCTACTCAAACACAGGAGGCAGGGATTAAACAAGTAAAACAACCCAAATAGCCACGAACGACTCCTTTGTGCAAGGCCTGAGGCAGAGGAGTTGGATGCTGTGCAGAAAATGACGGAGTGGATGAAGAGGTAAGCAAATGGATTGGAGAGTGGGGGTCCCTATGATGAGGGGGTAATGGAGTGAAGAACCCCTTCCAGGGGTCACACGGGGGAAGTCTAGATGGGCCTGAGACTGACCCCTCAGCCGTAAGGGGGCACAGAATGGTGAAACAAAGAGGGGAGCAAAGAGACCCACCGGCGGCCTCGGTTGTCAGAAGAGCCAATGTGCTCCACGAGACGGGTTGACACAGTGGCCGCAACAATGGCTCACGCATCGGCTCAATTGTGAGGTTGGCACAAGACTGGGCAGTGTTTCATTCTGCTGGGCACAGGGTCACTAAGGGTCAGAATCACCTCGAGGGCAGCTGACCACAATAGAATATCTGAAAAGCTTAATAAAGTTAAGCCCATGTGCAACAGAAGTCGGGGATCCAGGAATTGATGGAGGAGGGAAAGAAAGCACCACAGGAAGGACAGACTTTCAAGAACGGACTGAGAAAATCTTCAATAACAACTGAAATCAATGGAAAGAATGAGTCCAATGGACAAGTGGACCACACAAACATCAACCTTCATGACCCCGAGACCAGAAGAACTAGATGGTGCCCAATCACCACTACCAACTGCTCCGAAAGGGATCCAAGTAGAAGGTCCTTAATAGAAAGGGAACAAAACGCAGAACAACATCCAAAATCATAAAGAAGACTAGGCTGCATGGTCCCAGAGAGGCTGGTGGAACTCCTGAGCTTATGGCTTTCAGTCACCCTTCAGGTTTGGAAATGAGCTCAAGCCCATCATTCAACTTTCAGCTAAACAGTAGATAGGTTTATAAGAAGAACAGCCAAACTAGGGAGGTATGCACACCTTAGAATAATCAGTCATTTGAGACCAAAGGGCCTATTGTGCCTTAGTGTTAGGCCTAGAACCACAAGGCTGGTGGTTCGAACTGGCCCGGTACTGGGTGGGATAAAGATGAGGTTTTCTGCTTACGTGAAGATTTACTGCCTCAGAAACCCCCAGGACAGTTCTACCCAGTCGTAGAGGTGGCTATGAGCTAAAATGGACTCAATGATAATGAGTTTGGGTTTGTTTTCAGAGATCAAAGGGCAGCATCTACTCAAGGATACAATTCAGAGGGATTAGGAAGGGAGGAGACATGGAAAGACAAGGAGGAAGTGGGATAAGTGAATCTAACACTGTCAGGATTGTAATGAATGAGATGAAAAAAATGTGTGTGAATTGTTCAATGGGAAAATTATTTGCTCTATAGACAATCACCCAATTCATAATTGAAAAAAATTCATAGCACCCCTATCTGTAGCCATGTTGTTGCTAGGTGTCATCTGGTGGCTGCCAACTCATGACCCCACGTGCCACAGAAAGCATCATTTCCTGGTCCAGCAGCATCCCACAACCGCTGTCTTTGAACCCACGCTGCAGCTTCTGTGACAACTCATCTCATCGATTGTCTTCAAGAATCATATCACCCCTACCAAAAAATATCCATGTGAGGATGTTTTAGAATTTTGAGAAGAAGCAACCAATTTATATTAAGTAAAATAAAATAATGGCAAAAAACCAAACAAACCCAAAGAGCCAAGCGGCAGGCTCAACATACACATGAAACAATATCAGGGTACAATTCAAGTATGAAGGCCTGCTAACTGGGCTTGTTAAACACTAAAGATATTGCTTTGCAGACTATGGTGCCCATGACGAAAGCCATGCTATTTCCAATCACCTCCAATACATATAAAAGCTGGATCGTGCGTAGGGAACACCAAAGGAAAATGGCTACCTTTGAATTATGGTGTTGGTAAAGAATAACGAGTGCAGCATGGAGGGGCAGAAGCACAGACAAATCTTTCTTAGAGCAAGCGCAGCTGGAATCCACCTTAGAAGGAAGAATGGCGAGATTCCGCCTCATGTATTTTGGCCATGTCATCAGGAAGAACCAGTCGGCGGAGAAGGACATCGTGCACGGCAGAGTCAGGGACAAAGAAGGACCTTCAAGAGGTGGACGGGAGGACCTAATGTCGGGGGTTTAAGTGGAGAGAAAACGTTTTGAGAATGAAGTACAAATGCGCTTTACACAATTGATGTGTGTATGGAATGTGATGAGTTGTATGAGCCCCTAATAAAATGTTTAAAAAAAAAAAAAGAGATGGACGGATGCAGTAGCTCCAACCACGGGCCCCAACACCGCAGAGCTTGTGAGGCCCCTGCAGGGCTTGGCAGTGTCCCCCCATTGCACATGGGGTGGCTGGGCACTGGAACGGACTCAGTGATGTTACCCACCACAGCGCGTAAGCACCGGCCCTTTCCATCTGGGAAATTGAGGGCGTTTTCTTAGCTTGCTGTTTTTCAATGTTCAAGTCAGTGTGATATTTATCATATACCGTGCAAGTAGCAAAGTGTCCAGTACATGTGAGCCTCAAAAACAGTCCTGGTGGCTTTTAGAATGACAATTTGGGAGTTGAGAATCTATCACCAAGTCTCTGATGAGAGTAGATGGAACCATCTGGATCACTGGTTATGCTAAGGTCAACTCAATGCACTGGGAGACCTACTGACCTCGTGGGTGACGTGTTGGACTGCCAACACCAAGCTCAGCAGGGCTCTGCTCCATAAATATTCATAACCTGACCACGGGGACAATGGCACCCTGTCTTATAAGGTTGCTATGAATATGCTAAGAAGAGAAAAGCCAATGTTATTATGCCCAGATAGCAAGCTCACCCTGAGAACAACCTCATTCTTTTTTTTCTTAATCATTTCATTGGGGGCTTGTACAACTCTTATAACAATCCATCCATCCATCCATTGTGTCAAGCACATTTGCACATCTGCTGCCATCTTCATTCTCAACAACCTCATTTTTCACAATGCATATTATTCCCAGAGAGCAGTCATTCTGATATCATGCTCAATTCTCCGTAACATACTTAATTTCAAAAACTCAACAAGACCTTGCCACAGTAAAGCTTATCAATAGATCAGCGGCTCTCAACCTGTGGGTTGTGACCCCTTTTGGGGTCAAACGACCCTTTCACAGGGGTCACCTAAGACCATTGGAAAACACATATTTCCAGTGGTTTTAGGAACCGAGACACCCACCGCTCCTCTATCCATCTCCAGGCAGGTCCAACCACATACGTGTACCTGGTGTGAAGACTTACTCATGCTACACTATGCTTCAAGACAAAATTTCATTGATTTGTCATTAGAAATAAATATATCACAATATATAATTACATATTTTTTTGTGATTCATCACTATGTGTGTTAGTCTGGGTACTTTAGAGAAACAAATCCACAGAAACTCAATTATATGAGAGAGTTTTATATAAAGGTTAAGTGTGCATCAAGAAAACATCCTAATCCAGTGCTGCCCAAGCCCACAAGACCAACATTAGCCAATTAACCCATATGTCCAACACCAA
>NW_022106189.1:39019384-39020672 GCF_000313985.2 Echinops telfairi
GTGGACAGATACTTGGCCAAACAATATCTACTCAGGACTCTTGTTCCATTCAAAGGAAAACATCTTGCACTTTGGGTCAAAAACAAAAACACACGTTTTGACAAAGGCATGGCATCTTCCATTCATTCACTCACTGACATCAATGGGATGCACAATTAAAATGTGATTTGGGTGGAGATTTACATTTTCCAGGTTCGTACACACCGTTTTCTCAAAACAACAACAACAACAACAACAAAGACAAAACAAAACAAACTACCAGAGCACTCCATCCCAAAATTCATTAGATATTGTCATAATTTCAAAGCTGCTCATAGGCTGGTTGGGGGTGAGGTGGGGGGTAGAACTAACAAGAACAACATGGTCTCCATTCTTTAAAGATTGGTTGTTCCCTCCATGTGGCAGTTACATCATCTCCTGTCAACTCGCAAAGGGGTGGAGCCTATCCTGTCAATCGGGTCAGAGCTTGATAACCTCATTTGGAAGCACTACAGAGATAAAAACTCACTGGAGGCCAGACCCACGCTCTCTACAACGCATTCCTGTTAACAAGCCACATGAATCTACACTGACAGAGCCCTAAAGCTGCAGGAGCCACATGGAGAGCCACACCAGCGCTCAGATGCTTCCACAAGGCTTTCACCCACTGGCCTGTGAGCTTCCTGCTTTCAGTATCACTGCATGTGCTCCGTGAGTCTGTAGAACAATTCATGGATTCGTATCAGACATATTGGACTTAAGGACTTGATCTGGACTGGGCTGGGATGTTTTCTTAATATACAATTACTCTTTATATAAAGCTCTTTCTTACACACATAGGCGTGTTTCTGGATTTGTGTCTCTAGTCTTACCCAGACGAACACACGCCATCTTCCCCCATCTCCGGGGGAACATTCCTAACATTTTTGATACACAGTTTTCTGATCTGTGAAATAGGAATGATAATAGGCCCATCCTGAGTAAACTAGGAGATCTTTAAATGAGCTAGTACTGCAACAGGACTAAGAAGAGCACACAGCACACAGAAAACACCTGATCCAAGTCTGCCACTGCTCTGATTATTGGAGGAAACAAAGGAAAGGAAAGCTTGGCCTTTTCTTTTCTTTTTTTTTAAATCACTTTATTGGGGGCCCATACACCTCTTATCACAATCCATACACACATCAGTTGTATAAAGCACATTAGCACATTCGTTACCCTCATAGTCTCAAAACATTTGCTCTCCATGACGATGCCTCTTTTAAAAAAAATTGATTCTGCCACTCTGTGGTTTGTTTGGTTTTTTTTT
>NW_022106189.1:39023013-39025633 GCF_000313985.2 Echinops telfairi
TGACCCCCCCCCAAACCATAAAATTATTTTAGTTGCTACTTCATCACTGTCATTTTGCTACTGTTATGAATCAGGCAATCCTTGTGAAAGGCTTGTTCGACCCCCAAAGGGGTCACAATCCACAGGTTGAGAACCACTGTTTTAGAGGAAGGAAAGGGGACCCAGGCAGAACACAGGAATTGTCCAGAATCTCACAACTAATTAGCGTGGGATCCCATACAGGTAACTCGCTGTGAAACAAGTTATAATTTCTCCATATCTAGGAGTCCTGATGGCACAGTGGTTATGCACTGAGTTGCGAACCACAAGGTGAGTAGTTTGAAACCACCAACTGCTCCACAGGAGAAAGATGAGGCTTTCTACTCCCGTAAAGAGTTAGTCTCAGAAACCCATAAGGCCACTTCTACCCTGCCCTATAGGGTTGCTGAGTCAGACTTGATGCCACATCAGTGAGGGGATTTTGGATTGGTTGATTTTGAGCCCTCTTGAGCCTCTGAGCAGTGTTGTAGATGATGATACCAGCAGATCCCAGTTAAGGGCCTTCAAGGCCAGTTTGGATCTGGCTTAATTCAACTTGGACCTTCAGAGACCAGCTTCACAGAATTTGGAAGCTGGTCTTCTAGAGGACAGGCCACCCACTGATGCCCACGGTATGTTTTGCGCAGTTCAACCCCTGGAATTTTTTTTCCCCATGTAGAAATTTGAACCCAATATTGTCATTTCATGGAATTTTTTTTCAAGAGCAGCCAGAAGTTCCGTTTGGTCGGAACTGGGCAGCCACCAAAGAATGGCTCTGCATCACCAGTTCAACAAGACAGCCCAGCCCCAATTCAATGAGAGAGCTGATGTAGCTCAGATGCACGAGTTATGTCTGCTGCGACGCTTCGTTTCCCTTGTTTTCTATTTGCCAGATCTGCCAGCACAAGGCCAAGGACGTCCCATGCGGAGAATAAGTATTAGGCAAAACGTACCTGTGGGTTTGTCCGAAAAGGCTTCAAAAAGTTCATGGAAACGGGTTTAGAAGACAGCGAAAGGGAGTTTTCTAGGACTGTTCGGAAGCTCCCTCGCATAAAGGTCTGTACAGACTTAGGTAGTGTAGTGCCTCAACATCGGGCTGCTAAAGCAGCCAGCAGGTCAAAACCACTCGCTGCTCCTCTGGAGAAAGACAGGCCTTCCCATGACTATAAACAGGGTCAAAAAATGGACCCACGGGGGCAATTCTCTCCTGTCCTGCAGGGCCGCAATGAGTGGGAGCTGACTCGGGAGCAGTGAGTTGGTTTTGGTGTTGGGTTGACGTTGCTGAGGAGGAAAGAAGTGGGGTTTGAGGTCTGGGTCTAGACTCAAGTTCTGACTCCGGTCCCTAAGAGGTGTGCAGCCTTTTGGCCATTGACAACCCCCCTTGGGGGCCTTTGTTTAGTCACCTGTAAAATGAGGATCACATAGGACGCAGCTTGCGGTGATGAAAGGTGAGGCGTGGAAGACACATTGCTTGGGGACGGGCAGCCACTGACACATGGGTGGAGAGCTGGCTGCGGGCACCAGGAGGCAGGTCAATAAAGGGCAGAACCAGAAGCCCCGTTGACATAACCTCCTGAGGTCTGTGAGCCAGCAAAGACTTCGTGCCTTCCGACAGAACCCAACGACAGAAGCCTGCAAATGGGTAAATAAACATTTCTGCTCTGTGAACCCTGCTTGCCTTCTCGACCATCCTAATCAGTGCTCCAAACAGATGCTGGGGGGTGGAGGAGGGGAGCCCCTGGGGGCAAAAATAGCAAAGGGCCTGCTAGAATCGAATGAAGCGCATACCTTCCCTCCAGATCCAGCTTCAGAGACACAAAAGTATCATAGGGTGTGAGGCATACTCCGTTATACCCCATACTCCGTTAACACAGGGCGGAGGAATGAACTGAATGGGTGCAGGGAGCTCTAAGCCTTTCCTCCTGTTTGCTCTCTGAGTTTCTGGCGGGCCAGCCATGCTGTAATGCACATTTTTCTTCTGGTTGCAAACACTGTGTGGCAGGAAGGTAGCAGGAATTGGTTCCACAGACTTGGCTCCTGTTCCTCTGATGTTGACTGAGATTCCTCTGATTCCAGGATCAGTTTACAAAGCTGTTCAGCCTGCCTCCACGGCCCTGTTCTGGGAAAATCTGTTTCCCAGTCAGTCCAGTTATGTCTAGACTTCTGGATGACCTAGGAGGATGGGCCAAGGGAAAACCCAAGCCCCACTGCCACTGAATCCATCCCAACTCACAGCAGGCTTCTTTCCAGGGAGCAGACAGCCTCATCTTTCTCCTACAGAGTGGCTGGTGGGTTTGAACCACCGACAGGGTGGTTAGCCGCCTGATACAGTTTATTGTGCCAACCTGGCAGATAAACACATGTGGGGTTAATTGAAGGGCGGAGAGATAAAGGGCTCGGTTTCCCTGCTCCAGGTGGCAAGGCTGACTTCCTGCAAGACATCCCCAAGGAGAAGGTGCATGGACCTACCCCGATGCAGCCCTGGGTGCTGGAGCAGCCATGTGGAGAGCCCTGCCAGAGCTGAGATGCTTACACATTCACTGACTCGGCATTTCTCCTGCAGTCGGCATCATTGTGTGTGTTCTGTGAGATGGAGGAGGAC
>NW_022106189.1:39025733-39026950 GCF_000313985.2 Echinops telfairi
TGTGAGATGGAGGAGGACTTTGTGGATTGGTGTCGAACATATGGGTTAATGTTGGACATGTGGGCTTGGGCAGCACTGGGTTGGGAAGTTTTCTTGATGCACACTTACCCTTTATATAACTCTCTCTTAAACATGAGTGTCTGTGGATTTGTTTCTCTAAAGTACACAGACTAAGACACCGCCCAATACTTATCCTACCACATGCTCAGGGGACTGGTAGCTTTTAAAACAATCTCAAAATGTGCTTCTGGAAACATACAACTTTCCTCTAGTTCTTTAATGTTTTCCCCACCCCCACCCCCCACACAGTCATGACTCCAATTCTACCTTACAAATCCGGCTGGACCAGAGCATGTACACGGGTACAGCTAAGAGCTGGAAACACAGGGAATCCAGGACACATAAACCCCTCAGGACCAATAATGAGAGTAGCGATACCAGGAGGGGAAGGGGAAGGTGGGAGGAGAAAGGGAGAAACGATCACAATAATCTCCTCCCTGGGGGATGGACAACGGAAAAGTGGGTGAAGGGAGACATGGTATAAGACATGAAAAAAAATTTATAAATTATCAATGTTTCATGAGAGATGGAGTTGAGGAGGGGGGACATAAGCTGACACCAAGGGCTCGAGTAAAAAGAAAATGTTTTGAGAAGGATGATGGCAACATATGTACAAATGTGCTTGACACAATGGATGGGCGTGGATTGTGATAAGAGCCCCCAGTAAATGATTTTTAAAAAAAAAATAGTGCTTCTGAAAACCGAAATCACAAAATGGAGGTGTCCTAACTACTTCTGGGAGCTCAGAGTGAGTTAAGCTGGAGTCCCCTTGTCTATCCTGCAGCCGGTTTATAGGCTGCATTTTACTACAGAGTCTATGGTTTGATTCAACAGAAAGCATTTCCTAATGAATTGCTGCCCCAGTACGCCTCTCCTTTAAGGGGGAACCTATAGGCAGCATGTCAGTGGCTTGCCACAATCACATTATGAAACCCAGCACGTTGAGTTCTTCAACTTCTGCCATTTAAAAAGCAGGGAAGAAACAAGTCTTAGTTGCATCTCCAATCAAAGCTAAAATGACACGTGAAAGGAAGGTTACAGCCCCTATCTTCGCTTGTCTATCAACAACCAGGGCGGCGGGTTACCTGCAGCTTCTCTCTCTAGCAGTTTGGTATTCGAGGGAAGGCTGTCACCGCTGGAGGCTTCCAGGGACCATC
>NW_022106189.1:39027129-39029297 GCF_000313985.2 Echinops telfairi
AGCACTGCCTATGCTGTTCCTCTCTGGCTGTCTCCCACTTCCTTCCCCAGCCTTCCCTCACCACTTCTCAGGCACAGGCTTCTTCCTGCTGTGCCTGCAACTTGCTAAACCAGTTTGGGGCAGGGCTTTGGTGCTTAGTGCTGGTTTAGTCCTGACCAAAGAAGTGGGAAGAGGAGGAGATTCACATTTAGGTGAACAGGAATAATAACGGGAACAGAAAAAGCTATAGGTCGAAACCCCGGGAGGCTCAGAAGAGGCATAGCAAGCCCTTCCAGGAGTCTGAAGCAGAAGAAGTAGAAGTCAAAATAAAATGCACGGTGTTTATCTCGACGGGCACTCTTGCTCTCCACACTTTGAGTGTGGGGCCTGCAGCTCCCTCTAAGCTCCTTCTTTCAGGACACTGGGCAGAATCCACATTTTCTCCTTGGTTTATCTGTTCTCCTTCCTGATAAGTTTTTAACCCTGATGATGGTCACATGGTTGGTGGTTCAAACCCACCAGTCACTCAATAGGAGAAAGATGAGGCTGTCTGCTCCCCGGAAAAAGGCGTGCTGTCAGTTGGGATGGATTCAATGGCAGTGGATTTGGGTTTTGTTAACTTCAGTTAGTTAACTTCATTCTTCCTAAACAAACCCACTACAAAGCCAAGAACTACCACCTTCTTGCAGGATCATTTCATACAATAAGAGATCATTTTATCACCAATAGGTGAAGGAAGGATATGCAGGCATGCATTTAAGAAGCAAATACATATTTTTAATTGTCTTAAATATATGTTGTTATATGTATTTCAACAAGTTTCACATTCTGCCATTTAGTGACATGAGTTATGTTGTTTAACCATCACTCTCATCTGTTCCCAAATGGTACCATCACCCTTGATAAAAAGCCCGCCTTCTCTTGTTATTAAAAACCAATCTTGCAAGGCTTCCATGTCCTCTGGGAATGAAAGACACAGCAAAGGTCCCTGGTGCAGGGACTGCTGTGCCTCAGCAAACCTACAGTGTCAGGCAGCGTGCCTCAGACTCACTGGAAGATCATCGTTGGCCCTCACAACCCACATATCCCTCTGTGGCCCATAGTTTGGGGATGGCCCTCGGGCACCTGTACTGTTTTATAGGCATGACAGGCAAACCACCTCAGTAGACTTCAACTGGGCTGTGTAGCCAAGCTCAAAGGCAGCAAGGTCATCTGCTGCCCATGGGTCCAGCTGGGCTTTGGATCATGTGGAACATTTCAGACTGGGGCAGCCATGTCTAACTGTGTCCAGGAGAACATGGCCCATCACTCCTCATCAATATAGCTTTGTCCAAGCAGAGGCAGGGGTGAGCTAGAGCCACGGTGCCCAAGTGGGATAAAACGAAGGCTAGTAAGATGCTTTGATAGTTCAGTTTTGGATCAGCTTGGTTACACCTGTAGGAAGGCCTGGGTGGAGTCCAACCTCTCAATCAGGATATAGCCTGTTGCGGTTGCCTTGGGGGTGTGGTCTATTTTCGACCAGAAGCTGTGGAGACCTGGCTCACCCTTGGTCCATTTCTTCCTGCAGACATACATCTTGATTCTGGCTTCTGGGGCTGGGGACCCATGTGACCCACCAACCCAGGAGCTGTCAACACCCTGCCATATTCCTGCTGACCTTGGCTCCACATGACTCTGCACCCACCGGCCTGTCATATCTCCGCTTCCTGCTTCATCCAGCAGCAGCTGCGTGAGTCTGGATGGGTCTCCAGCTAGCATCTGACCCATGGACTTGAGCCAGACTGGGCTGGGCCTCTTCCTTGATACACAGTTTATTCTTGATATAAAATTCTATCTTATTTATATATGAATGTCACTGGTTTTGTTTCCCTAGAAAATCCCAGTAAGGCAGATACTTCTTCAGAAAAATAAAGCATCCTAGTTGTGTTAGTCGGGGTAGACTAGAGAAACAAATTCATAGAGACACTCATATGTGTATAAGAAAGATGTTTATCTACAAGAGCAGTTGAATATTGAGAAAACATCCCAGTCCAGTCCAGATAAAGTCCATAAAGCCAATATTAGTCCATGAGATAGTTAATTGTGCCAGCCTGGCCAATAAACACAAGTGGGATTAATTGAAGGGTGGAGAGATAAATGGCTCGGTGAGCCTTGCCTTTCTTGTCTCTCGCTCTTTGATCATCGGACCA
>NW_022106189.1:39030055-39032007 GCF_000313985.2 Echinops telfairi
ACACAGAGGCCTCATTGGCTATGACCCGATTGAAAGACTAGACTCCACCCCTTCACTCTTTATCCTCTCAACTCCCAAATGAACACCAGATTTTTAAACTACCACACTAGTGAAGAATTTTCATGTTCTTCCGGATAGTCAATGTAATTGGAGAGGGGGTTGGGAGAGGGGTGGGGGCGGTGTGTGTATTTCCAGAGTCGGGTCCCTGCCTCTCTCACCAGAGATGTGGCTCTCCGGCTGCCCAGTGGGTCTCCCTGTGGGTGCTTCCTCTTGCCAGCTCATGCCCTCCCCCTGGGAGAGACGCCACCTCTTCCTCCCTTGGGGCACTTGTCATGATTGGACAGTTACCAACCCAATGCTTCACTCACTGCACCACCAAGCACTCTTTCTCATTGAGTTCTCTCCGCAGCCTCTACCATCTGCCACCGAGTTGACTCTGCCACTTGGCAACCCCATCTGTGTCACCAGGAAACTGTGCTCCCTAGAGTTCTCAAGGGTGGATCTTGACGTTCACTAGACTTTATAAAGGAATCAAATGAGCTTCCATAAAGTCAGATAAGTAACTTGCCCAAGGCCACGCAGCTAGTCTAGGAAAGCCAGAGTTTCCACTAGCCATCTGACCCCTGAATTCTATACCTAACAATCATACTCTATAACACTCCCCAGCAGACTCCCCCCAAGTTTTATCTAGAGTCCACAAAAAAAGAGTTTAATCTCTAGACATTCCACACCGGCAAATAAAGCCATGGCCACTTGGCAGCGAGGGAAGTCAAGAGGTTGGGAGAGACGGACGGTGTCTGCCATAAAGGGAAATGTGAAATATCAGCAGAACAGAAACAAAAAAAATCAATATGTCTTCAAACTGCTCAAAATTAAAAACAGATCGCGGCCTCCCAACAGAAATACAACTACACTTCAGCATAAAGTCATTTAAAAAATAACGATTTCCAGACGCCATATGGGTTATACACCAGTTTCGCATGATTAGTATAATTTTTGAAGGAAGTTGTTATCAGAACCACAAGGTTGAAAAATCATCTCGGCCCAAAACCGCAGCAAATAGTCAAAGGTACAAAAATCTTAATCTGGAAACCCAGGTTGAAGGCAAGACAACAGGCCGACAGGAGACCGGCAAAGAGGGAAGGCTCGATCTCAGCACACTGGGGAATCCGCCCTACGAAAGCTGCTGAGGAACAGGGGTTGATCACTTTCACACACCCGAGTCAGAGACCAGGGGGTGAATGGCAACCACATGACTGTTTCAGAGCTGCCATGACAGGGTACTCTCTCTTGGCTCACTCCGCCCATGCGAATCGCTACTGCTTGCTAAAATACTCGTGTAGTTCCTGATCCAGCGCCTTGACTTCCACCAGTGGAGCACAAAAGAAGAATGGTCTCCAAATCTGTGGAGGAAAGACTGTTGCGCCTTCATTTATAGCGATGGGACCCCTGGTGGTGAAGGTGGCTAAGCATTAGTCTACTAATCAAAAGGTCAGAGGTTCAAACCCACCAGCTGCTTCATGGGAGAAAGATGAGGCAGTTGGCTTCTAAACAGAGTTCCAGAAACCCTACGGGGCGACTTTACTCTGCCCTCCAGGGTCACTCACTGCAGACCACAATTGACTCAAGGCCAGGGGGCTGGGCTGCATTTGGTGCTTGTACCTCTTAGGCGTTTCTAGTCAGTTGCAACTCATAGTGACCTTGTGCACAAACACTGCCAGGTCTTGTTCTGGTCTCACCGTCCTTGCTGGGTTTAAGCTCATCATTCTAAGCACTGTGTCAACCTTTCTCCCTTGAGAGTCTTGCTCTTGATTGCATGTTTGATCAACGGCAATCTAAAAAGAGGAGACAAGACCTCATTTATCCTCCTTTCCTTGGGACAAATTCGAGCAGATGGCAGGGCCCTGGAATGCGTGTGGCTATATACGATGAATATATCATGTGAGCCTTTT
>NW_022106189.1:39033119-39035484 GCF_000313985.2 Echinops telfairi
GAGCCCCTAATAAAATGATTTAAAAATAAAAATAAACACAGGATGACTGCCTGATATTCCTCTGATTCCTCTTAGCACTTTCTTTTCTCCTTAGGTTAAATGAGGCAAGATGCTCTCTCTTGAAATAAAAGATCCAGAGGAGTAAGACGTTTTTGAGTTTTTATTCTTTCGCTTGAAGGTAGATTCAACTGAGTGATGGCTGTGGTTTCCGGTAACCCTAACTCTACGTAAGAGCCTCGACTACTGGCTGGGGTTAAAAACCCAAACCCAGTCACCTAATCGACTCCTCCATCCTGCAAGACAGAGAGAACTGGCCCCCAGGGCTTCCAATGCTGTCATAAAGGAAGGGAAGCCTTCGAGTATGTGGGAAACAGAAGGATTTCCCCCAAGTTGTCTCCCCCAAATAAATGCCAAACTTAGCTGCTTGATAATGACTATACACTTGAAGGTCAACAGAAGTAGGTCAGGAGTTATTCTCCCTGAGGGTTATTAGCAAGCAGACGCCACTGTTTATCCCACAACAAGTAGGGCCCACTCTCTTCTGATAAGGATAGTAGTAAATTGTTTCCCTGAAGGAAAGCCCAGGGAGGTCAAGCCCACCCAAGGGTGACCAAGGTTAGGCCACCATCATGAATCTAGGGTCCGCCCCTCTTGGCACATGTATACCTCTAGTCCCTCCCCTTCCTATCATGTGTACACCCCTAGCTCATCCCCTTCCTGTTATGCCTATGCCCATTGTATGTCCCCCTCCTATTGCTTGTATTGCCTATTGTACAGCCCTTCCTGTGATATGTGGTTACCTGTAATCACATCCCACTAAGTAGATATAAGCCTTGGTTAGCAGTCAAGGGGTCCCTGCCCGATCTCACCTCAGCCCATGCTGTGTGCGGACCTGGCTGGGAAGATCATGGCCAGCCAGGAGATGAGCATGCTACCATGAAATGTGTCTGACTCCTTTATTTCAATCTCTCTTCTATCTCTCATGCTCTCTATGACTTTCCTATAATTTGATGTATCTTAACCGTGCAATTGCACTTACTGGGCCCGTGGTGATTTGTTGGGGCCCTCCTTTCCCCCACACAAGTGGGGCTGTTAACCGCAAGGTAAGCCGCTCGAAACCACCTGTCTCTCCGTGGGATGAAAAGGGAAGTTTTCTGCTCCTGGAGAGATTTACAGCCTCGGAAACCCCAAGGGGCAGTTCTACTCCCATCTACAGAGTGTCCCTGTGAGTGAGAATTAATTCAATGACAGCAAGTTGCCTTTCAGGATCCTTAGCGAAGCAGAAAACTGCATCTTCTTCTGCAGAGCGGCGAGGAGGTTTGAACCACCTGTTTTTCAGCCTACCAACTTCAGGAACCGAGCTCCCTCCACTTCCCGCTATTGTTGTCAGGGGTCATCAGTCCGTTCCTCCCCACAGAACAACACGCTGAGCTGTCCGGCACCCCACTCACAATCATTCCCTTGCCTGAGCCCATTGTGGCAGCCCCTGTGCCAAGCCGTCTTATTAGGGCACCTTCCTCTTCTTGGCTGCCCCTCCACTCTATCAAGGCAAGTCCTTCTCCAGGAACTGGCCTCTCCCAACAATACGTCCCAAGTTTGTTAACATGAAGTCTTGCCCTCCTTGTGTCTAAGGAGCACTCTGGCCCTGCTTCTTTCAAGACAGATCAGTTTGTCCTTGTAGCAGTCCTTCCCACGGTCCTCGTTCTTCACCAGCCCAACTGAAACGCATCAGTTCTTCTCCGGTCTTTCTTCATCAACGCCCAACTGTCACATGTGTATGACACCACTGACAATGGCGTGGCTTGGGTCAGACACACGTTCTTCCTCGAAAGTGACAGCAAAAGTTGCTATGCAGAATATCTTTTGATCTCTTGCTGGATGCTCCGATGAGCATGGATGGAGGAGCCAAGTCTTTGGAGCCTGGGGAGTTCATCTCTGCGGCTTTCCTGGCGCGTCATGGTCCATCATGACAGGGGGAGGGCCACTTCAAGGAGTGGTTCTGGGCTGCTCGGTCAGCTCTGGCTGCTGGTGAGCACAGTGCAGTATGTGACACCCGGAGGACAGCAAGCCCTCGGTGTCCCTCAGCGGTTAGCCTGCAGCGCAGGCTCACGCCTGGGTGGCTGCTATGGCGACTGAATCCTACACCGATCACGGATTATCATCGGCACACCACCACCCACATAACTGCAATGTCCCCACGGAACTTGCCCCCTTAGCGAAGTACAGATGACTGGGCAGTCTGTGAGCTGGAGTCCCATCTGGATCTACCTTCAAGAAGAGTCGTTTGGATGGACATCTGGCCAGACACTTCTCTGGAAAACAGCGGATCGCAACCTGGGGGTCACGACCCTTTGGAGAGTCGAAC
>NW_022106189.1:39036410-39038573 GCF_000313985.2 Echinops telfairi
TAACGATTTACAGTCTCGGGAGCCCCAAGGAACCTCAATGTGGGTTGGAATTGAGGCAGTGGCAGGTGGGCTGGGGATTTGTTTGGGGTCTCGTTATTTATTTATTTATTTTGCTCGCTCCTGGAATAGTGGCGCCAAAGGCGGGAAGGGATGGGAAGGAAGGAAGGGGTGAGCACCGGGAGGAGGCGGGGACGAGTGCGGTTCTACTGGGGGATCGCAATCAATGTCACCAGAATGTGTTATCAATGGTTGAGTGGCAAACCAATCATTTGCTACAGAAACTTCCACCCAAATCACAATGAATGTTTTGTTTCGTTTAAGCAAGGAAGGATGGAGAAGGGAACAAAGAGAGGAAGGAAAGAGGAAGGAAATTTCCTGTTGCTGACGCAACGCATGGCCCAAGGAGAGGGGCTATGTGACTGGGTGTTGCCACGTCTCCCTACCATTGTCCTCCCCACATCTGGGCCCCAGAGCCACTGGTATTCATTATTCTGACAGCTCTGGGTCCACCTTTCTAAAACCAGAGATTCTCACTAAGAAGGGATTTTCTTGTCACCCCCGAGTGTGGCCTGGAGCTTCTACCCTGAGAAACGGAGTCCCGAGCCTGGACTGCAGGGCTGGTCTGCAAACCCAGAGAGGCAGATTTCAGCCCCGAGTGAAGCAGAATGTAAACACGTGGGAGAGGCTTCACTGTGCATTCCCATGGGGAATACATCTGTACAAAAGAAAAGAAGATCGACCGTGTGAGTGCTAAGTAAGACAGAAACAAGAAGAAAAACCAAAATCAAAGTTCTAACCTTCCAGCTGTTATCCTTACAAAATTATCTCAATTCTTGGCTGTTTGGGGGGAGAGGCTTGGCTTACGACCAGGTGGTTCTATGCCCTGAATTCTTGCCCTCACGGGAAAGGCCGCCCAAAGCCATAGAATGATAATCTCAATCAAATGCACACGAACAAATCAGATGGTAATACATTAGTAAGATGATGATCGCAGGACCATGTCATGGTCAGTGTATTATTACAAGACACTGATGATCATTACGTTGGTCGCACGTACACCGAAGCCTATCAAATATAACCATACACCATGACAGACAGCAGCTGCTTTGCTGACTATACAAGGTGCGCCAGGCATCTTTTAAAAGTTCCATACATGCCCTGGCTTAATTCCCTGCTTACTGCAACTGCGAGCTAGATTCTCATCGCATCAACTGGAAGGATAGGGCCACTCACATACAAAGAACACATCTGCCCCAGGTCAGATAGTTGATGGGGTAATGGGAATATAGATATAAGTGTAGTTATATAGGATGGGAATATAGATAATGAGAATGAGAAGGTGATCATTAAGAAGGTGCCAGTACAATTAAGAGGCCTCCCAGCTTCATCTAAGGAGTCCTGGTGGCACTAGGGGTTAGGCTCTGGGCTGGTAACTGCACGGCCAGCGGTTCAAACACACCAGCTGCTCCATGGACGAAGTGGAGGCCATCTGCTCTTGGTAAGATTCACGCTCTCAGAAGTCTCAGAAGGTTTCTATGTATGGGTGAGTCTGAATTGACTCGCTGGCAGTGGGAAAGGTGGTATAATCTTACCACAATTGTAGAGTGAATAATAACTTAAGCCCACAGAAGCTACCTCCCAAGGCTCAGACTTGAAGCTGTTATTGATCATAACGGACAACATTTACTGAGCATGCTTTGAGTTGTCTCACTTAATCTACATCCAGGCCCATTGGGGCATAAAGTGCTCTCACCATGCTTTGGGGGGTGGGGGGCTGAAGAAACAAAGATTTCACCAACATTTCCAATGTCACACTTGTCCTAGACGGCAGAGTCAGGATTTGAACTCAAGGCTACAAACCAGCAAAGCCTTCACTCGCCAGTCATTACACAACCGCTACCCTCTGCATCACACCACGATGGGCAAGCGAGCTCGGGCCATGGAAGACCCACGTGGTCTAAAGTCAATAGTCCCCTTGCTCCTGGATATCTTGACCCCTGTGTAAATCTGGGTACTTTAGAGAAACAAATCCACGGAAAGTGATGTATAAGAGAGAGTTTTATATAAAGGGTAAGTGCACATCAAGAAAACATCCCAACCCAGTGCTGCCCAAGCCCACAAGTTCAACATTAACCCATATGTTCAAAACCAGTCCACAAAGTC
>NW_022106189.1:39038941-39043771 GCF_000313985.2 Echinops telfairi
GCCCCTCAATTAATCCCACATGTGTTTATCAGCCAGGTTGGCACAATAACTAACTCAACCCCTCTGCCTAAAATACAGCCTGTCCGACTTAAGTCCTCTGAACAACATGTAAGTATTCTTCACATCTCAGCTAGCTTATCATCTGTTACCCGCCGCTGCCATTGACTCACTTCTGACTCAGAACCCTACATAGGGTTTCCAGGGCTACAGATCTCTATGGAGATAGACAGCCTCCTCTTCCTCCTGAGGAGTGGCTGGTCGGTTGAATTGCTGACCTCGTGGTTAGCAGTCCAATGCTTTCCCAGGATCGCTACCAGGATTCCTTTACTATCTATTAAGATAAACAAACTCAAATACATGGCTACTTGCATCTATCAGATACTGTGACCAAAGCCACAAAGCCATGCTCCAGACCTTCTAGCTTCATGGGTTTGACAGTTAGATTTTATGTCAGCGTGAGGGGTCCCTCTCTCTGTTGGCTAAGGACTATGCCTTACCTGTCAATCAAGTGGTAACCTGATGTCAACTCTTTGGGGGGTGGGGGGTGGCCTTTGGTATAAGAATGGGAGATGCTGGGAACTGTTCTCTCTCTGCCTCTATGCCTCCCTGTTGTTGGGACTCTGCCTGATTCTAGAGTTTGCCCCATGTGTGCCATGCAAACCTGAGAGCTGCTGGTGGCCTGCCATGCTTCCACCCACTCTGGACCCCCTGGTCTGTGACCTTCCTGCTTCCACGTTCTGCATTTTTGGCCTGCAGCTAGGAGAGTCTGAAGAAGGCCCGGCTGGCATCCGACTTAAGAACTTGAGTTGGACTGGGCTGGAATACCTTCTTTGAGGTCTCTGAGTGCCATGGGTTTTGTTTCTCTAGATGGCCTGGTCGAACTCAATGGGGACACAAGCAAGAAGCAGAGATTCACAAAATTAAGTGCACACATGGAGGGAAGTACTCTGAAAGCAAGAGATAGGCAACGGGACTTGGACAAACCCAGTTTTGGGAGGAGGGACCTCACAACAAGAGCAGCATCAGAAGAGGGGACTAGCTGAAGGATGACTGGGGTTACATTTGTGACACTTTAGGGTACAGATTGTAAGAGGTCCTTAGATGCTAATTTTTACATCTAAACGACTCTTGGGCTTTAAGACTTGTGTGTCTGATAGAGGGGAGAAGAGGAGGAGGAAGTGGAAAAATGAAAAAATACTCATGAATGAATTGAGAACTTGAACTGAGTTTTGTCATCCTGCCACACCAATCCTAAACCCCAATGAGACCATGGATATCGATGATCAAAAAAACCCCAAACAAAAACCAAATCAAGAGATGCTTCCCAGAGCAATGTGAAAACAGAATTGAGGGATAAACTTCTTAGGATCAGAAGGAATTTGGAATTCGGGAGGAAATGAATTCTGAGTATGAACCTGTTTCATTCTACTGCATCACCCTATGGATGAAAGCTCTGGTACAGATTAATGACAGTGCCAGTAACGGTAATATAATTACAGGAGGAGAAGAAATACCAGTGTAGAAAATCCACTGTAAGCTCTGTGGCTAAGACAAGCAGCTGGGAAAATTAAAAAATTAATTTTAAAAAAAGTTTTAAAAACAGACAAGCAGCTGGGGGAACAGCAGTGAGCATGACTTCTCTCAAACGCAGAAAGCACCAGGTGGTTCATGCTTCTGGGGTTTTGTTTGTTTCGTTTCTGTCTTCTGTGCTTGTAATTGAAGATGATACCTTCCCGAAGCCCAATCAATCCCGGCCATTCCGTGTGTGCGCTTTTCTAGGGCAAGTCTCACCCAGTCCGCGTTATGATCTTCAGCACCGAATGTGGCTGGTTCTGGGCCAGGTGTCGAGGCTACACCTTCTGATCCTTTTCCTCGGGGGGCAGGAGGAAGCCGGGTAAATGAGGGGCCACAATGCCATCTGGGAGAAGAAGGGCTTTCCACTCCCATCAAGAGTTACAGTCTCAGAAGCCCCACAGGGGCGGCACTACCCTGCCCTGTAGGGCCTGTAGGAGTGGGCATCAATTTGCTGGCAGTGACTTTGGCTTGAGGTACGGTCACGTAATCTGAAGTCACTGGGTGGTGCGAATTATTAAGTGCTCTACTAGGATCGGAAAGTTTGGTAGCTGGAACCCAGTCACAGGTGCTTCAGAAGCTAAGCCTGGTAATCTGCATCTGAAAGGTCTGGAGGCCTAGAAAGCCATGGGTCACCAGGAGTTAGAATTGGACAAGGACAGCATGACAATGGGTGAGCCCTGGCTGGGTCTAGAAGGGATCAGAGATCTCCTGGCGAAAACAAACAGAAAAAGATCTTTGGAAAGGGTCTTAAGGAAAGAGCAAGACCAGAGTCCCCAGAAAGATGTTTTCAACACACCTCTTAACTACCTTAGCCGTTCATGGAGGAAAGGGCAAAAAAAAAAAAAAAAAGGCATAGGACTTCAAGAAATGCTTAAAACAACAATTCTATGATAAAATTATTATTAGCAAACTACAAGTGAAAGAGCCCTCTCAGTCTGATGAAATGCCGCCACAGAAAGCCGACAGCTAATGAATGTAAGGGAATGATGGAACATTAAAATACTGCCCCAAAGCCTGGGACTAAAACAAGGAAGTTCACTATCGCTATTTCAATTCCGGACTATTTTTGAGACCCTTGATAGTTCAGTGGGCAGAGAAATGAAATGAAAACATAAGAACTGCAAATCAATAAGCCATGGAAGACATGACTGCCCAGAGAAAATTCAAAAGAATTTATAAATAAAATTTATTAGTAAGTGACTTAAATGAGGGAATTTAGAAGAGTCTAGATAAAATTCAGTTTCATTTCTAGATATCGGTGGCAAACAATGTTTAATGAAAGCAATACAATGATACCATTTTAACTAGTATCAAAATCATCAAATATCCAGGAAAAAGAACCAACCAAGGATAAGAACGATCTCTGTAATAAAACTATGATTTTTTCCCCCACTAAAGGCTACCCCAAGTCAGTGACTTCCCTTTCGCCCTTTAGCCAATGAGTTCCTCTCCCAGCTCCTCCCACTTGTGGTTAACAACAAAAAAATCAAAGAATGTTTCCTTTGGGGAAACTCTAAAATACTACCCAAAGAACATAAAGTCGTAAGTAACTGAAGCGGAATACCACGTTCATGAGTGGAAGTCAATATCACGAGGTTGACTACACATGGCATGCCGTCTAAATGAGCCAGTAATACAGGGCTCTTCAAACAGAGGTCCCAGCAGGACTTTAGTGAAAATTACAAACTGGTTCTAAGATGTGAAAATACAAAGGACCCAAGATGGACAAGGCAGTTTTGAAATACAAAAGATGGAGGGCTAATATTACTAGTTATCAAGATATATCACAAAGCAACATTAATTAAAAAGGTATGGTATTAGCACAAAGACAAGTAGAAAAACAAATGGAATAAAATAGAGAAACCAGGCACAGACTAACCTTTCCACTGTCACCTGGTTTATGATAAAGATAACAGTGCAATGTACAGTGCTTTAAAGAATCATCTTTCCAATAAGTGGTACTCCATCAATTGTGTATCTAACTGAGAAAAAAAATGTTGTCCCACACCTCACCCCATCCATAGAAATCAACTCCAAGTGGATTATAAATCTGAATGTGATGCTGAGTAAACTGCCTAAAATTTCACATCGGAAAATATCTTTATAACCTTGGAAGGAATTTTGAAAAGATTTTAATACTGGACCTCAAAAATTGACATATTGAAAGCCATTAAAATTAAGAATTCTGTTTATCACAAGAAGCCAGAGAACTGGAAAAAATACATTTATTCCAAAGAGTTTTAATATCTAGGTAACCAGTTTAAAAAAATGGCAAAAAAGTTAACTTAGATCCTTCATAAGCAATATAGCAAAATATGTGATGACTGCTCAATTTTGTATCATCAGGGAAACATAAAATCATAATATGAAACACTGTGTACACACCAGATTGGTTTAAAATGAAAAAATAAACTAAGAAAGATCAAAATATAAAAAATAAAGTGTTGGCAAAGAAAACAGATAAAACTCAGAGACGGCTTGTGAGAATGTAAATTAGTAGAACCACTTTGGAAAACTGTTTTCCAATTTCTTCCAAAACTGAATTTGCACATGACTTATGATTCAGAAATTACTCTTCCAGATAAATATAGCCAACAGAAATAAATACATATTTGAACCGTGAAGCATTCAAGAGACTATTGATGATGGCACTATTTGTAATCGCCCAAATCCGTAAACAACCCACAGGTCCATCCACCACGTTGTCGCTGCCGGGTGACCTTGAGTCAGTTCAACTCACAGCAACACAACAGAGGAGGCATTACTGGTCCTGTGCCACTCTCGAAGCTGCTGCTATGTGTGAGCCCAGCATTACAACACTGTGCCAATCCGCCTCCTCTTCCTCCTGAGCTTCTACCTTACCCAAGGGATGTCCTTGGCCAGGGACCGGCTGTTTCATCAGCTGTGCAAGGAGGGCTCACACGCTTCATGGAAAATGGAATCAAAAGAGAACGGCAGTTTTCCATAGACTCCCCCCACCCCCACCCCACCGAGCTCCCTAATCCGCTGGGCAAATAGAACTGTCTACTTGTGCAGAAGAAAGCTCTCGTTACTCGCCGTGGGCTCCGTTTGTCTTCATGGCCACCCCCGATGACCACAGCCCGAACTGTGGCTCAGTCCTGTGCCTTCTCACGGCAGTTGGCTGCTCAGCCCATGCATGAAGAAGACCGCTGTGCTCTCAAAGTGCTTTCTACCCTTCCAACCTGGGTGGGGTGGGGGTAAGGTGGTGTTCTGCTGTGACCCTTGTGATTTTCA
>NW_022106189.1:39043871-39045313 GCF_000313985.2 Echinops telfairi
GATTCCAGGCGAGAGAAGTCCGACATCAGTGGAAGTGCTGGGGACGGAGTGGGGGGAGGGTCTTCAGGGATTATGAGGGGACACGAGCAGAGTTCGGGCATGCTGGTGGTACTCTGTCCTCTGACCTGGTTGGCATACCAGTGTCATGAGTGTGGCCACTGGGGACCAGTCCGTCCCGTAGCTGGGGCAGTCACTGTCCAGCATCTGTCGTGCACATGCTTGTTTTTATTGGGGGCCAGCAGTTGACTCCGACACCCATGTCCAACAGAGCGAAACACGGCCCAGTCTGGTGTCCCCCTCACCACGTGGCTCAGGGGGTCAGTGGTTATGGATGCTGAAATCCACCAGGTCAGCGGTTCCAAACCACCCGCTGTGCTCCTTGAGAGAGAGAAAGGCAGGGCTTTGTACTCCCATGAAGAGTTGCCGTCTTGGACACTCGCAGGGGCAGGTCTACCCTGTCCTAGACGGTCACTATGAGTCAGAATCCACTCAATGGCAGTGGGCTTGCTTTTTTTCTTTTTTTTTTTTTTAGTAGATGCTATTTCCATATATCTGTTTTAAGGTCAGGCATTGAAACGCTCCTCCCGAAAAGGAGAAGTGGTATGCAGCATTCCAGAACACCTTGTGACTCGAGTGACCACATTTTAGTCCAGCACGCCAGACGACGGCGCTGTCTCCTGCTGCCCTGGCCTCTTCGTGCAGCTGTGGAAGACAGCAGAGATCAGGACACTGCCTTAGAGCCCAAGGAGCCTTTCCCGGGGGCCTGGCTGGCTGCCTCCACAGAGAGCAACAACAACAAAAAGTGGTCTCTCAAGCTGCTGTGACAGGATAAATAGTATCAGAGGCATTCTGTCCTTGGTAGCTGATTCAACTGCCTGCGATGACGACAGATTTACAATGGAAGGCTGAGTCCTCGGATCAGAATCCATGAGCTCTGTTTGCTGCCTGCTGCCCTGCAGTCTGTACTGAAGCCCCTAAATCAACAGGTGGCTGGCAGTTACGGTGAAGCTGCCTGACAGGTCTGCTCTGTCAAACAAGCCTTGTCTTGAATCGGCTTGGCTGAAAGCGGGGTTATCAAAGGCAAGTATTGGGGGACATGGCAGGGCAAAGGCGCCGTTTCTGTGCAAAATACTTAATGGGGACCTTTCTGTTGCTTTTCAGGTCAAGCAAAAATAACAGCATGGATGGATCAAGAAGTATACCAGTAAGCGCTGGAAAAGACTATTTATTCAATGGCCCCCTGCTTCCTGCTCACGTATCCACGAGGCAATCCTCAGTATTTCGGGAAGCTCGGTGGGGCTCAGGTTCTGCTGCCTCCTTAAGGGATAAACACACACACTACTTTCTAGGTCCATTGTACACAATGCTCCCCAATAGTGTTCCTTCCATCATTTTTATAAGAAGCCACAAGAGTGTATAACACGGCCTGGTTAGCAAGCAGA
>NW_022106189.1:39045543-39047455 GCF_000313985.2 Echinops telfairi
GCAGGAAGTGAGCCTTGCCAGCCGAAGCAGGGAACTGGCTAAGGCAGCTACACCCTGGTCCGACCATCACAAAGCAAGAGACCCAAGAACTAGAAAGGTGAGGCTTACCGAGCCATTTATCTCTCCGCCCTTCAATCAACCCCACATGTACTTATTGGCCAGGTTGGTACAATAAACTTTAACTATCTCACCCTCAGAAGCCACTGTTTTGATTGGACCTTTGAAAGCTCCTCAGTGAGACTAAGACACGTGCTATTACTGAGAGATGCTGCCGGCAGGCCCACGCTAAGCACAGAGATGTCTGTAAACATGCTTCGTTTAGAATAAAACTGTGCAGCCATGAACTGAAACCCTGGATCCAACACTTTTTGACTTACCCTCGACCAACTGACAGTGTCTAGTCAGCTCTATTCTATACACCTCTGTAATGCAAGTTTCTTTATAAATAATGATGGTGAGGGCTAACTATATTGATACACACGCCAATAATTAGTTGCAAACCAAAGTTTGAAAAAATGTGTTTCTCTCCATAAAAAAAAAAAAAAGATTAAATAAAGAAAACAAAATAGGTGAACCAGGCTACCTTTCTTCCCGTTCACAGCCTCTCAGAACTGGGTGGGCACGAGAATTCTCCGGGCACTTCTCTAAAGTGCAGTTTCCAAAGATTTCAGCCCCAAAGAGTCAGAATCAAGATTCTAAATCTGGACCTAGATTCGAGGTCTGGCCTCCAGTTCTGCGACCCAAAGAGGTCAGCAGTCAAAACGGACCAATCGCTCCATGGGAGAAAGATGTGGTAGTCTGCTTACGTACAGGGGTACAACCGTGGAAGCCTTACAGGACTGCCACGAGATGGGATCCACGGATCTGGCTTTGATACACACCAAGCCATTCCCACCACGGAGCCTTCTCGTGCTGTGCCCCAGGAAATCTCTGTCGTTTGCACCCTTCATACTGGGGTCTTGCCCAATTTCCAATCCATCCTTCCATTGTACACAATGCTCCCCAATAGTGTTCCTTCCATCATTTTTATAAGAAGCCACAAGAGTGTATAACACGGCCTGGTTAGCAAGCAGAAACACACAGACAAACATCCACACCAATATTCTACAAAAGAAGTCACCCTCATCACACGCGACGTAGATGAAGATCAGTCAAAAACTATCGCTACAGAACCACGGACACCTTTATGGGACAGCAAGGTCCAAAGGCGAAGCTATTGTTTCTTCAAATAGCCTCCTGTCTAGGTCACTACACTCTGGAAGGCACTGTCTCCCACTCTCAGAACCTTTCCTGAAGAGTCCGGTGCCCTTCAACCTCCATCCTCCTGGAGGGATTCAAGTCGTGTTCTTCGACGACATGGTCTTTGGATTTGGGGAACAAAAGTACGTCTGTGGGCTGGGGCAAGGTCAGGCCTCCAGGCAGGGTGGGGGAAGGTTTCCCAGTGAAAATTTCATCCGGCAACCCTTGCTACCCTTGAAGAACTGCAGGTACACAATCCTGGTGGGGGAACACTTCCTTGGGCCAATTGTTCTAGCCTTTTTCTCACCAACGCCATGTTCAACTTTCTGAAAACGTCATCGTTGACGTCCCCCGTGATTGTCCTGTAAAGTTCAAGGAAGTCTATCCAGATGACCCTTGATATGGTGGTTGATTTTTGGTGCCGTCCAGTGGGGTCTGACCCATGGCGACCCCATGTACAACAGAACAAAAATCACCCAGTCCAGTGCCACCTCTAGAGTTGCTTTGTTGAAGGCCACTGTTGTGGCTACTCAATCCATCCATCTGGTTGAGGGGCTCCCTCTTTATCACTGCCCCTCTGTTCTACCAACCCTGCTCTCCATTTCCAGGGACTGGTCTCTCCTGATAACATGTCCCAAGCAGGTGAGACAAAGTATCTCCATCCTTGATTCTA
>NW_022106189.1:39048938-39051450 GCF_000313985.2 Echinops telfairi
TTCTACAGGAACTGTGTCTGAGTCACAACCAAATGGGGTACGCGCTCTTAACCCAGTAGCACTGATGTGAAAAAATGGCAAGTGAGTTCAAGGTGTGTTGGGACTCACAAGGAGAAGTTTGGGGTTCACGGCGGAGCCAGTCTACTGCCAAGGCCCTATACTAGACTACCTCCAACCGCCATAATTAAGGTGGAAACGTTCTTGGATGTGTGGATGGCCTGTGTGTTTGGGTAGAGAGAGATAAAGATGGACAGATAGTGAGTGAGCCCAGCAAGCCAGCAAGGGACAGGTCCTTGAGATACAAGGATAAGAACAGCAAAATCTTACACGGCACAGTCGGGGCCTCACAGCAACATTGGCCATGGATGCAGACGCCCCACTGATGCAAATGAGCCCATGACTCAGTGCAGGGCACGGCTGGAGGGTGCGATGGGAAAAGGCACCAGGTCCACTGCCCCACACACGGCGAAGAGGTCCATTGATACCCAGCCTCGAAAGGAGGGTGTGGTGCTCCTAGAAGCCACCGATGTCCCTGGGTTGAGGACCTCCCTTTTTTTCCTGTAGAACAAAGATGTCCTGATGTCAGACCCCTGAGAAAATGCCAGTCCATCTTTCTGAACTCAGGAGGCCCCGACTCAGCAAGGGGAGACAGCAGGGGAGCCCAAGCCAGACTCTGCTCTTGCTGGTAAGGAAACAAGGTTCTGCCGGAGGAGTGGCTGGCAAAGCTCTCCCGGGGGTGGGCTCGGCTCCTCTCTGCGGGGCTTGCCACTGCCTCCCAACCCAAATCTGAGCCCACTGCTGTCAAGCCAATTCCAGCTCACAGAGACGCTATAGGCCAGGGTTGAGCTTTCCCACGGGGCCAGGGTGTGGACCATCCAACCCGTGGGCTATATAGTATATTTATAAATATACTGTAATGTGCAAATATAGAATAATATATAAATATATTGAATATAATATATAACATATATTATCTATAAATATGCTATATCTATTTATACATAATATAGCATGTATTTTATATATATATATATCACAACACCTGTTGATTTCCAATCTGATTTTCCATCATCAGAATCCAGTGACTTTCTGTGTAATTACATAATGACTAGGTACCTCCCATCAAAAACACCACCTGTCCCTAGTGGAGAGTCGTTGTTGTCGTGGTTGGGTGCCATCCGGTCGGTTCTGACTCATAGCGACCCTCTGTACGTCAGCAGAATGATCCACTGCATGCTCCCGCGCCCTCCTCACAGTCGTTCTTCCCTGTGAGCCCGTCGATGCAGCCACGTGTCCATCCATCCCCTCCAGGGCTCTTCTTACAGGCGGGCGCTCAGCTCAAGTCTGTCGGTGCTGGTGGACGTCCTGCTGGACAGGGACTAGGCCGACGACAGTGGCAGGGCGCTCCACCTGGTGGGAGTCTCACCTTCCCTGCAGCAGACCGAGTTTCCTTCCCAGCATAGGCACCTCCTGCGCAGCCACCACATGCCCCTGCGTGGAGGCCTGAGTATGGTATCGCCATGAAGCTAAAGCGGGTTTCAGCAGTGCTGCCCGGGACTGAGAAATGCCACAGGAGACTCCTTGCATTTGAATTACGGTGCTGGAGGCGAAGGGTGCAAGTACCCACGAACTGCCGGAAGAACAATCCAATCTGCTCCGTAGAAGCAAAGATGGCGAGACATCGTCTCTCCTACTTTGGAAGTGTTATCAGGAGAGGCCAGTCCCCGGAGAAGTCAACACGCTTGCTAAAGTGGATAGTCAGTGAAACAGAGGAAGGCGGTCAAGGAGATGCAATGACCCAGTGGCAGCAACCCTGACCAGCTCGAGGATGGCGCAGGACCCGGGCTCTCATGCTGTTGCGTGTGCAGGGTCGTTATGCATCAGAACCGACCGAATGGCACCAGATGACATCATCATCCACATCCAGGGACGAGGAAGAAAAACCTTACAAGCAGCTTCTGAACATCTGTCCATGAAAGCCCTATGGATCACGACACCCTCATCTACACCTGGTGGCAGGTACGGCAGGTACGGCCTAGGGCCAGGCAGCACTCTGCCCACCTAATTGGACATGTTATTAGAAGTGATCACCCCATGACAGCTAGCGAGCTGGAAGAAAAGGAACTTCTTTGCCCTGCCTGTTGGCTTCCTCTGTCCACAAGCCGAAACTTCGAGGTACGCTGAGGTCAAGCCATGGTCAGTCTACCACAGTGGTCCCCAGAGCCTATGAACCTCTGGAAACATCCTGCATTTGGATTGTGACTGAATTACAATATGCTGGAAGGAGAGCTTCTGGTGTCGTGGGTTACAGGCTGGGCTTTTAACCCCAAAGTCAGCAGTTCAAGCCCACCAGCTGCCCCATGGGAGAACAATGCAGCTTTCTACTTTTGTACAGATTGACAGTCCCAGAAACCCACAGGGCCAATGCTACCCTACGTCCTGTAAGGTCACTGGGAGTTGGCATGGACTTGACAGCATGAGTTTTGAGTTGCAATGTACCAGAAGCATAGCG
>NW_022106189.1:39051713-39052820 GCF_000313985.2 Echinops telfairi
GTCCTACGGGGCAGTGCTGCTGCTGATCAGAGGAGATGGGAGTTCCTTGAACTCTAAAACAATGAAATGGAAGATGGCACGGAAAAAGGCCGGCTGTCACTACTTAAAATCTGCGGCACACTAAAATTAGATTCGTTCAAATAAGCATCTTCAAAGACACAAATGAACTGCGTGTGAACACTGAGCCAAAGCGATCCATCATCAGGCACTGCTGGTGTCACTGGGAGGCACGGGGGAGGGGAGGCTGGACACTGTCATTGGGTGACACTGTCAGAGGCGGGTGACACCAAGACAACGGTCGATAAAATGTGTGTATGCACTGTTTCAGTGGAAAGATGTTACTATGTTTTATGAAAACATGCCTGTAACTATAACAACAACAACAAATGTTTTCCTGGATGCCCAGCTGACATGCATCAATAAACTAATAAGGTTAAAACTCTGCTCACTTACTTTTTGAGCCTTATCAGAGGGCGCTGCGGAGTCTTGGTGGAGTAGTGGGTTACGCATGGAGCTGCTAACCACAAAGTCAGCAGTTCGAAACCACCAGCTGCTCTGAGGGAGAAAGAGGAGGCTTTCTACTCCCATAAACCGTCTCAGAAATCCTCATGTCGCTATGAGTCAGGAGTGACTCAATGGCAGTGAGTTTGAATTTGAATAGGGTGTTGTGGGTTACGGGTTGGGCTGCTAGCCACGGGGTTGGCGGTTCAAATCCATCAGGCACTCTACAGGAGAAAGATGGGCCGAGTAAGTCAGAATGGACTTGATGAGTCGTGGGCTCTAGGCAGAGGCATCCTGGCACCTAATGACAATGACACTTTGAATCGCATGGCCTCAGCTGCACTCCCTGATAAGTATGCACTGCTGTTTTTATTGCTTCTGGTGTTTTTATAGCCACTGATTTTGTCAAACAGTCCACTGTCTTGGTCACTGAGATAGTTTATTGTGCCAACCTGGCCAAACACATGTGGGGTTAAATGAAGCGGAGGGATAAATGGCTCAATGAGCCTCACCTTTTGAGTTCTCGGGTCTCTTGCTTTGTGATGGTCGGACCAGGGTGCAGCTACCTTAGCCAGTTCCCTGCTTCAGCTGGCAAGGCTCACTTCC
>NW_022106189.1:39054080-39055436 GCF_000313985.2 Echinops telfairi
TTGTTACATCGCACCCTGACTGGCTCATCTCCTCCCCGAGACCCCTCTGCAAGGGGATCTCCAGTGGCCTACTCATGGGCTTTGGATCTCCACTCTGCACTGCCCCCATCATTCACTATGGTAAGATCTTTTTGTTCTGATGATGCCTTATGCAAGGTGGAAACATTTTACAAGACAATTTTGTGTCAGTATTCGTGTTCTAAGCTCAAACCAAACTCCTCACCGTCAAGTCCATTCTGGCTCCTAGTGACCCCACAGGTCAGAGCAAAACACCCCGTGCGTTTCCAAGGCTGTAAATCTGTACGGAAGCCTCATCTCTCCCTGGCAGAGCGGCTGGTGGTTTCAAACTGCTGACCTTGTAGTTAGCAGCCCACCTCATCACTCTCTACACCACCAGGGCGTAATAAATTTAAGTAATGTCCAACTGTACCTACGACATATTATTAAGTTGGTAACATACACGACTAAGGATTCTGCATAGCCTGGTAGAGGAGGGGGCATATGGAGGCATGGGGTGGGGTTGCTACACTAGGGGTGACCACCCCTGGTGATTCCACGAGACCCTCTAGGGCAGTGGCTCTCAGCCTTCCTAATGCCGCGACCCTTTCCTCCAGTTCCTCATGTGGTGGGCACCCCAACCATCACATTATTTTCGTTGCTACTTCATCACTGTCATGTTGCTACTGTGATGAAACGTCATGTAAATATCTGATCTTCGGGATGTATTTTCATTGTGACAAATTGAACATCATGAAAGCACAGTGATCCATCGCAAAACAATATGTCATTATATATTGTGAAATAGTTATTTCTAATGACAAATCAATGAAATGTTGTCTGGAAGCATGGTGTAGCATGGGTAACAGTCTTCACGCCGGGTGTGTGGGCTGATCTGCCTGTGGGCGGACCCACCTGGAGACGGATAGAGGAGCCGTGTCTTAGTTCCTAAGACCATCGGAAATGTGTGTTTTCCAACGGTCTTAGGTGACCCCAGTGAAAGGGTCATTGGACGCCCAAAGGAGTCATGACTCACAGGTTGAGAACCGCTGCTCTAGGTTCACAACACGACCCCATGAGTCACTATAGTCAGACGAAAGAAATTAAAAGTAGTTACAGAGCATGACATCATGTGCTGAGCCAACCACTGGGTCTCCACCGTCCTCCAACTGCTCACAGACACGCATGCAATGTGCTCCCTTTCAGCCATCTAGCTCAGAAGCAACAAAGCCCACAGGGAAGAAGCACACCAGCCTGTGGGACCACAAGGTGTAGAAGGGACCAGGTATCAGACATCAAACAACAAAATATCATATCAGTGGGTGCCCAACTTCCTGATATGATCACTGAAGACAAATG
>NW_022106189.1:39055932-39070206 GCF_000313985.2 Echinops telfairi
GGACCAGTGCTAAGAGTGGTGATATGGGAGGGTGGAGGGAGGGTGCGGTGGAAAAGGGGAAACTGATGACAAGGATCTACATATAACCTCCTCCATGGGGGACAGAGAATAGTAAAGTGGATTTAGGGAGACACTGGACGGTGTAAGATATGACAAAATAATAATTTATAAATTATCAAGGGTTCATGAAGGAGGGGGAAAAATGAGGAGCTGATGCCAAGGGCTCAAGTGGAGAGCAAATGTTTTGAGAATGATGAGGGCAACGAATGTACAAATGTGCTTGACACAATTGATGTTTGTATGGATTGTGGTAAGAGTTGTATGAGCCCCCAGTAAAATGATTGAAAAAAGAACAGCGGTTCTTGACCTTCCTAATGCCGCAACCGTTTCATACAGCTCCTCACGTGGTGGTGACCCCCAACCATAAAATTATTTTCATTGCTACTTCTTCACTGTCATTTTGTTACTGTTATGAATCGGGTGGCCCCAGTGAAAGGGTCATTCTACCCCCGAAGGGTCACAACCCACAGGTTGAGAACCGCTGCTTTAGAGTGTTTCCTGGCTTCAGGTCCTCTGCGGTCATTACTGGCAGACAGGACAGGGTGCAGGGCAACGAGACATCTGACAGATGGAGCAGAGGATCCACAAGATAGATAAGGCACCCAAGTGCAAATATTGACAGTGCTGAAGGCGGTGCTCCCAGGGCAGTTGTCAGCACCCCCAATAAAGGTTGATTCATGAGGCCACTGGGCAGCCTGTCTATTACCTCCACCCGTAGGGCCCTCAGGCGGAGGCCCGTGTTGTGTGGGGACTGTGAGCGCTTCACAGAAAAGTGCTCATGACTAGTTCCTTGCCCACGGCTCCGGGTTTCAGTAGAAAGTGATGGAAACTGCTGCTAAACGGGCTGAACACCAGAGGACCTGGCGTGGTTTCTATGAATGAAAAGCATAAAGTTCTTTAACGTCAGGCACAAGTGGGCACAGGGGCTCAGACGATGCCCTCAGGCCTGTGATGAGCCTAGTTCAGGTAATAAGCCAGTGGCCAGCATACGCCCCACCCTTCGGCATGAACGACGTGTCACGTCTGAATCAGCCACTGCGGTCAAGGAGGGCTGGTGGTTGGGCTGGTTACCCTGGAGAACACGGCACCTCTACCCATGGATGAAGCGGACAGGGGAAGATGTGGTTTTACCAAAGGTGGGGAAAAATCGAGCATTTAGGAACTGCTTATTAATCATTATTTTTGTATGCTTCTATGGCCACTAGAAATTGATTTTTGTATTTCCATAATCCAATATGGTAGTAAGGTATGCAACAGAATAAATGTGTTGGGTTAAGAGGACAAAAGGATGGATGGATGGATGGATGGATGGAAGAAAGAGAAGAAAAGGAATGAAGGACGGTCTCAAACCAAACTAAACTTACCGCTATCAAGTCAATTCTAACTTATAGCGACCCTACAGGACAGGGTAGAATTGCCTCTGTGGGTTTCCCAGACTGCAACTCTTCCCAGGGACAGAAAAACTTGTCTAACTCCCAAGGAGTGGCTGGTGGTTTCAAATTGCTCACCCTGTGGTGAGCAGCCCAACGTGTAACCGCTGCGCCACCAGGGCTCCGGAGGAAGGTGTAGAGGCTAGTTCACGACAGCTGGAAGACAAGGGGTCGAGTAATTTAAAGGGGGCTGCTGCTAATTCTGTAAATATGCGAGGGGGCTTCAAACATTGGTGGACAAATGGGACTAAATGATAATGGAAATCTTATAGAATACATGTGACTGACATCACTGCCACTTACATAATACATGTGACAATACTGCCACTCTTAGCTGAGGAGTCCGTTCCAGACAGGAATGATCAGAGAGGGGCTGAGAGCATGAGGTCGCTGGTGCCCATGCCAATGAAAATTGAGCCCCTTGGCTCCTGAACCCCAGCAGGGATTTGCAAGTAATACATGGGAAATGGTACACACGTGGTACCCCCAAATTCGAATTTGCCTCGTACCAGCTTCCCCGGCTGACAGACCCACTCCTGAGCCACATAGAAAACTCCTTATTTCATTCCCAGAACTACCTGTGCCCTGCTCACAAAGGTCAAGAGAATATAGAGGGCATTTAGCTTTGATGGAAGGCCAACGGCAAACCCCAAAATAAAATCCACGTTTGCGTGCGGCATCAGGAGTGAGGGGCCCCCTCCCTCGTTCGGACGCAAAGGTAGATTTGGCTATAAATATATCTTTGTTTCTTCAGAGATTCGGTTATTTCCAGCAGTCTGGGGTGAGTGGCTGTGAAATCCGAAAACAAACACACAGCTTGTAAAACTGTTCCAGGTGTGTCTTCTCCTTCCATCCCAACTACCCACTGCCCCACGCGCCACAGGGGGCTCCGGAAAGGATGGTGCAGCCTCTGAAATCTATGCTCAGTGACACTGAAATCGAAGATGTCTACACTTGAGGGGGTGGATGGGCGGGGGCAAAGACGAGACAATGAACGGCATGATTGCATTTCTATTATACAGAAGCCAGTTTGGGACTCCTGCTGCTCCACCTGCTGCTCCACCTGCTGCTCCGTGCGCAGAGGGGATTGTGCACCACCCCCCAGGGACATACGACAGTATCTGGAGTCACTCTGGGTTGACACAACAAGGGGGACGGGACGGGCAGTGTTGGTATCTTGTTGGTAGAGATCAGGGATGCTGCTAAATGCCCCAACATGCACGGGGTAGCTCCTCACAACAAAGAAGGGCTTCCCCCAAATGCCAAGAGCCTGGTCCAATGTTGGGGAGCTGGAAGCCCTGCACCGGATGGACACCAGATTTTACAAGGCTGACTTGGCCACAATGTTGCCTCCCAAGAACTGCAAAGCCATCGGGAGAGGGAAACCCAGTTGGGTATCTGAGTTCCGTTCAGGCAGCAAAGAGCAACAGGCATCCCCCCGCTGGCAAGGTTTACCTGTGCTAAATAAAATCCTAAAGCTGCTCCCCCTCCCCCGAATGCCCACAGGGCACCCTGTGTCAAATGCACCCATTTGCTACGGCACTGAGCTTCCATAGAAACCGGCTGCTTCTCCTCAAACCCAGTCTCACCTGTTCCATCGGGTGGGATTGAGGGGGCGGGGGTGGAGGGAGTGGGGGTGGTGTTTGGTGGCAGGCAACTAAAGCAGATTCTGAAACAGAACTGACCCAGTATGCTCGACCACCTACTGGAGTGTGCGCACTATGAAAACGCCCCCATTCCCCATAGTGTTCCATAATCGCTTCCATCGGCACCATCTTCTATGTTAATGCGCACATCCGTTGCATCATCTTCTCTTTGCTTGCAAACATGGTAGCTTGATTGCTTTCACCGAGAGGTCCCTGGGCTCAGTGTGACTCAACAGTCTGCTGAGGGTTTCCCAAGACCAATGACAGGCGGTGCATTCCTTTCTGCAGGCTCCAGCCTCCTAGGCAGGTGGCTGGCAGCAGTCAGCGCCTGGTGGCTCAAGGACTGGAGTCCCCACTTCCTTGCTGGCTCTCAACTAGTAGCTGCCTGCCTTCCTGGCCACATGGTCCCTTCCATTGTCAAAGCCAACAGTCCACATCCCTTGAGCTATGAGTCTCTCTGATTTCCCCTGAGATCTCTGCTCACAGGAGTAGATCAGACCACCTGGAAAAAATCTCCCTGCTTTAGGAGGCCAAGGAACCCTGGTGGCGTGGTGGTACACGCATTAAGCTACTGGCCACAAGGTCAGTGGTTTGAACCCAGAAAGAGGAGTCCATCTGCTTCGATAAAGGAAGCTCGAAGGGGCAATTCTCCTCTGCTGTGAATTCAAGTCACCTCGATGGCAGCGAGTTTGGTTTCAAGAGCTGATAAGGCTCTCTGACGTGGAGCTTCGCTTCATTGTCTCTGTGAACGGCCCGCACCAGCAGGCAGATTCCTGTTTGCTGAGTTAGTTACCTGGGACCAGGTGTGTGTGTCCCCAGGGTCATTGACACAAAGACAAACAGACCCTAAGATCTCAGGGTTCTGTCTGCCCTGATTCTTATACGTTTTCCTCTTATTTTCAGACTTTCATTTTATTTCTTTATTTTCGTCTCCGTTTTGCAGGTAAGGAAACTCGATGCTCAGAGAGCTTAATAATTCCTCACATCCACATCGGGGTGGTGGGGACGCAGGACGAGGTGCTCTGTGTCCTTGTTGCAGCCTCTTGCAGCTCTAAAATGATCTTTAAAATGTGCCTTTACTGCAGTGCATTCCCAAAGATGACCCAAAGAGCAAGCGAGTGCGTTTTTAACATACCATCCCACCTTCCTAGACAATGGGAGTAAGGCGTTGCTAAGAAGATCGTATCTCTGAGTCCCCTGATATTGATCTAGACCAGGGGTTCTCAGTCTGGCTGTGCATTAGAACCACCTGGAGAGTCTTAAAAGGACACAGATGGCCCCCTCCCCAGACATTCTACTTTAATGGGTCTGGGAGTAGGGGTGGGCATGCACGGTGTTTTTTTTAGAAAGCTCCCTGTGCCTAGCACTGCCCATCTGGATCTACTTTCTCAATGCAGATGACAGTGCTGAGTTGTCCTTTTAAATGGAGATCAATAAACAGAGAATCAATAAAGTCAGCATACCTTTAGCTAGACTGACAAACGAGGGCATGGAGGAAGGCGGGGCGAGCACTAACATCAAGAGAGAAAGACAGGTGGAGACATCACAACCGACCCAATAGAACGAAAAGGGATTAAAACGGAATACTGTAAACAGGAGCCCTGGTGGCATAGTGAATCCCATGTAGGGCTGCTAACAGCAAGATCAACAGTTCAAAACCATCAACCGCTTCCGAGGGAGGGAGAGGAGGGAAGCTTTCCGTTCATGTAAAGATTCACTGCCTTGGAAACCCAAAGTGAGGCCTTCTATCCTCCCCACAGAGCGGTTGTGAGTCAGAACTGACTCCGTGACAGTGAGTGCAAGTTCACGGACAACAGTACATGCACAGACTGGACAGTGGTGAGGACATTAACAAATGCCTGGAAACCCAATTTACCACCACCAACGACAGCAGAACACTGAAACCGGAGATGGGAATCTGCATTAACACACAAAAGGACATTCTTGAAAAGAACGAAATGCTTGTTACTTCGGCACATCTGACTAGGCAGGAAGGACCCGAAGGTAAGGTAGAAAAGCATCCTCTAAGTCTGAGGATCCCTTTCAGCACAATTCCTCCATGCCTGAGCTTCACAGCACAGACCCAGCCTCAACCATCAAGGCTACAAACCCAAAGACAAAAACCAATGTGTTTGCACCGTACCCAAGAGAAAACATCATTGTCTCACTCTTCATTTGCCGCCTGGAATAAGTGACAGGTGATGTATGTCAGGGGCTCGGGGGCTGTAACATCACAGGATGAACCCGTGGTCGACTCTGAGAGGCAGTAGGCCACGGGAGGATGTGGGGGTTAAGATTAGCTCCTCTAACTAGTTCACTCCATCTCTTTCAAATGCCGCCTCTCAGACAAGGGTATGTGCCCAGAGCTGGCTCATCATAAATTAGTGATGTGTGCTCCATAATTTATATTAGAAAGCGTGCCCCCTTGAGGTGCGGGGCTAATAAAGGCAGACAAAATATTCCACTGCCCAGGCAGCATGAATAAACAATCAAAAGAAGTCAGTGGAAAATAAAACCCTTAGAAGCATCAAAGGGTCTCACCTTCCTGAGGTACACGGGCCCTCTGGCCAGTCTCCCGCCTGTTTGGAGGGTGTCGCCCCTACAGCTGGGCAGAGAGCAAGGCTTGTGCAAGGAGGCACCGAGGAAGTCCAGACAAAAGTTTCCAGTGCTGTAAACACAGCTGTCGTTAGGCCTTTTGGACTTCGGGGATGGTGCAACCAACCGAAAGGGTGACAGTTCTAACCCACCAGTCGCTCTGTGGGAGAACAGAAGAGGCTCTTTGCTCCTGGGCAGCTGGACAACTTTGGAAGGGTTGCTTTGGGTCAACACAGACTCAATGGCAGTGAGTATTCTGGTTTGATTTTTTGGTTCTTTTTTTTTAGTTTTGGCTTACTTTCTCTTAAGATATTTAGAGCCAAGGGTGGGAAATTAAGCCGATTTTACCAACACATGAAAGAAAGGGCTTCCCAAAGGTGGGGAAACAACTGGAATGGAAAGATCATGGACTTCTTTCGAACTGAAGACTCCTGGAAGGCGGTCCCTGTACACGCACTCCAGTAAAGAGCGGTTCTTCGAAGCCCCTGCCACAGGCTCATGGAGACAAGGAAGAAATGAGTTCTGGGTGACTCGCCCTATAGTGTCACCAAGGTCATGATAGTGCTACCTACTGGGTAGAGACTGACAGCATCAAGGAGCCCTGGGGCACAGCGGCTGAGCATCTGATGGCGACGCCAAAGGTTCACAATTCAAACCCACCAGAGCTCAGTGCGAGAAAGATTTGGTATGATTTGTTTCTATAAGAGTTACAGACATGGAAAAGCTATGGGGCAGCTCAACTCTGTCCCATGGGGTTATGAGTCTGAATTAACTCGAGGGCACCCAAGAACGGTGACAAAGATATCTCTGGTCTTGGCACCTCAACTGTCCACAAAGCTGGTATCAGTGTGACCCTTCCTCCCCCTCCAAATTGGCATGCAATGATGAAGAGCCATATAAAAATGTCCTAACAATATAGTTAAAAATACTGGAAGCAAATATAATCATCGGAAGGGAAACAAATATGTGGCAGTTCAAAGACTAGAATAAGGAAGGCATTCCAATAAATATTCTTTTCAAACACTCCCACTCTCCCCAACCAACCACTAACCAGGCTTCAGGGAAAGAACTGTTTCCTTCAACATATCTATACTTTAAACATGTGCACTCACGCACAACAACAAAAACCAAACTCACTGCTTAGCTGATTCCAACTCATAGCAACATTTGAAGACAGAGTAGAATGGTTCAAAGAAGGTTTTCCAGGGCTGCAAATCATCACGGAAGCAGACTGCCCCATTGTTCTCAGAAGGGCTGCTGGTGGGTTCGAACCACCAGCCTTTCGGTTAGCTGCTGTGTGCTGAACCATTGTGCTACTTAGGTTCATTCAATAATTACTCACCATTATTATCACTTAGGTTAAAACTCTTTCTTGCTTGTGGGTGGTAAGAGGACTTGGTAATATAGGCTCATGCCAGGCATGTTACCAAGCCTCACGCTGGGAGAGCTGCAGTAATGGTAATTACTACCATATAATTAGCATTGCCACCAGTAAATATCACTATGTGCCCAAGCACTAATTTAAGTAACAGCCAGCCAGCACTTTTCTTCCAATTGAGGATTTCTTTCCATTGAGAATTCTACCAAGATCCTCACGTCAACAACAGAGAAAGCGAGGCACAGAGATGGGAAGTAATTTGATTAGGTCACAATGCAAAGTTCAAAGATTCCTTCTTCTGGCCGTCCACAGCAGTCAATATTCTGCATCTACGCCTTGATTCAAATGCATCGATCCGTCTTCCCTCTTCCTTGTTCGGCTTTCACTTGCCTATCAGGCAACTGATTAGAACCTGGCGTGGTCAGGTGGGCCTTCCTCCGCAATGTGACAGCCGCCTCCACCTGGCCTTCATCTCCTGGGGACCCAGCTCTTTGAAAAGAGCTAGGTCCCCCCTGCCCGCCCCTGCCCCCACCACCTGCTTGCTTTCTCTACTTGTTTTCTTTCTTCTTTCTTTAAAGAGTTTGGCCTGGTCTCTGCTAAATGCCTTGCCGGGAACCAAATAAGTTCCACCACAGACTGTCTGGAGAGGAGAAGGGGGGGTAGGGGGTGGGAAATAGACGTGCCTTTTTGCCCCGATGAATCAAGGAAGGGCCTAAGGAACCAGCTCCGGTTAAGTGGGTAACTCAAGCTGCATTAAAAAATCAAATGAAAAAGATGTCACGAAAAACCACCCAGCCTAGACCTTCACTTCCCACGATCCTCTTCTGAGAAAGAAGGGTGGCAAAGGGGTCCCTGTCATCCAGGAGACCCCTGCTGGCTGTCAAGGGTGCCCAGAGCAGTGAAGCCTGGTTTCTTTCTGCCTCAAGGTTCCAGTCACTGGACTCCGGGCCTTGAAGGGGACAGGCTTTCTAAAAGCCCTCAGCAGGTAGTGCCCAGCTTGCACAACTCAGTGCGCACCTTTGGGGTCACGAAGTGCTTCGGAAAGGGTAACCTCAAAGTGCCTCTTGGGCCCGTGGAAATGCAGTTGCTTCCAAAGCTCCTCTCTGGTCAATGACCAACCGGCAGACTGGAAAGCTACAATGGGGATGTGAAGGCAGCCAGCCATGCAGGAGAAAGGCCACTTGTGCTTTTGTTGTTGGGAACAAAGAAAAGAGGAATGGAAGGTAGCCCAGGGAGGGAACGGGAGGGGGGCTCCGAGGTGGCGGGCAGAAGGGGTTCTCCTAGCAGCCTTGGGCACAGTCAGTTCTGCGGGGGTCCTGACTGTGAGCCAAGGCTGGGCCTCTTCCTTACAGCAGAGAGGGAAGCAGTCTACTATCCCCACCAGCTGAAGGGCAGCTGTCTGGGGTAGCCCAGAACTAGGGGGGACAGCAGATAACTACAGGAGTGGCAGTTTCTCCATGTCCTTCCATCTGATCTGGCCAGGAAGCACGGAGCTTGGTTTCAGAGTTTCTTAAGTCAACTGCCTGACACGGGGTTATCAGATCCATCAGGTGGCAATAAAGTTCCGGTGATCTGAAGCCCAGAAAGCCCAGGTGATCTGAAATCGAGGGATTGCTGGTTTATTGTCAGCCATGGAACCTTGGTCCAGGGATTGACGGGTGGTGTGGGGGGGTTCATGAGGGTCAAAACCTCCCTTTTGGAGGAATGTGGCCAAATTAGTGTGAAAACTCCATCTCTCAGAGTTCCCTTGGGTGCATTAGCAAATGAAACCATATTTAAAACAACCACAAAACATCAGACCCACTGCCCCAGAGTCCATTTCCACGCAGGGACACCCTACACGACAGAGTGGAACTGCCCGATCAAATTTCCGAGGCTGTAATATTTATGGAAGCAGACTGGCACCATCTTTCTGAGTGGCTGGGGGGTTTGAACTGGCAACCTTTTCCAGGACCCCTTATGAAAGCAAAGGTCTGCTTCAACTTAATGGGTCACAAATTGATATGACCCTTGGTTCTGATTCCAGGGACATAAATCAGTGCATAAATGTTTCCCTGTCTCTTTTGGGGATCACGGCTTTTGTGGCTTTCTTGTCATTGCCAAATGATGACATGATCCTGTTTGGGTGGGTTGCTGGAATGGGGTAGTTTTCATGGGCAAGTAAATTAGAAAAATTCTAGGTTTAAGCAGAGACATTTCCGACTTAAGATGCTAATGCATGCCAGTGTCACGCTGTAGTGATTTACGTATTGCTCCAATCAAATCCAAGCTCCCTGCCAAGGAGTCAGTGCTGACTCATAGCGACCCCCTGTGGGCTCCCAAGACCAACCCCCTGTGGGCTCCCAAGACCGTAACTGGTGACAGGAGTGGAAAGCCCAGTCTTTCTCCCTCAGAGGTGCTCGTGGTTTCAAACTGATGACCATTCAGATTACAGCCCAAAGCGTAACCATTACGCCACCAGGGCTCCTCATACGTATTGCTGTGTCCCCATTATTTCGATCCCCAGCAGGAATGCCCCGGGTGGACAAGATTGAGTGGAGCTTCCAAACCAACAAACTAGGAAGGAAAGGTCTTTGATCTACTTCCAAGACTCAGTGAGGGAAAGCCTACGGATCCCAACAGATTGCTGACTGACTCAGGGCCAGGAGATGAACGTCCTCTGGAAGATGGGACACAGCAGTCACCACAATGACAATGGCCTGTCACTCGAGTCATGAAGATGGCACAGAACTGGACAACAGGTGTGTTCTGTGAGACGCAGGTTTCACATGCATACGAGCTGAGCAAATGGCATATGCAACTAACAACCACATGTCCATGGTCACCGAAAAGCTCTGAGAGGTAGTGTTTTGATATTGTTGATGACACCCTCCCCCATCCACTCAACGAACTCCTTGGACCCAGCTCCTATTGAATTACAGCGTGGTTCTTTACTAACGAGCAATCCCTACGTGCCCAACAGCCCCAAAGCCCTAGGGCCCCAAATGCAAATTTACACATATATCTCATCTAGCTGCTCCACTGAGGCTGTCTGCTCCGGTGAAGATTTATAGACCCCGAAAAACCTCTCCTGCGTTGCTATGTATCTGGGAGAGAGGATAGAAATCTCAGTCGTGTCGACCAAACCCAGGTCCGGGGTCAGCTATAGGACAGGCCATCATATCAGTTACTCATATGTAAGTTCACATGGAAGAGAATGAAAGCCGTCTGCAAGAACCAAAATGCAACCCATCATCATCTCCCTTGAATGTAAAGCTACACATCAAGAGGAGAGTTAATGCGTGGAACACTAATGACAGGGGACCTGATCCATTGTGGGATGACATCCTATAGGAAGAGAGCAAAGCTGTGGGTTGGATTTGGAGTGTGAGAATTTGAACCTGGGCTGTGTGCTCTTAACGACCATGGCATACACCACGAGGTAAACTAAGGCCCGACGGGTGCTGCTACAAGTCCTGCTGAAAAGGTTGATGTAGTTAGTTTATTGTGCCAACCTGGCTGATAAACACATGTGGGGTTAATTGAAGGGCGGAGAGATAAATGGCTCAGTGAGCCTCGCCTTTCTGGTTCTCATGTCTCTTGCTTTTCTGATGGTCCGACCAGGGTGCAGCTGCCTTGGCCAGTTCCCTGCTTCAGCTTGCAAGGCTCACTTCCTGCAAGACATCCCCAAGGAGAAGCCATATGGACCTACCTCGATGCAGCCCTAGGTGCTGGAGCAACCTTGTGGAGACCCCTGCAAGTGCTGAGATGCTTACACATTCACTGACTCGCCTTTCCTCCTGCAGTCGGCGTCATAGTGTGTGTTTTGTGAGATGGAGGAGGACTTTGTGGATTGTTATTGGATATATGGGTTAATTTTGGACTTGTGTTTTCTTGATGCCCATTTACCCTTTATATAAAACTCTCTCTTACACATATGAGTTTCTGTGGATTTGTTTCTCTAAAATACCAAGACCAACACAAACGTAAAATCCCAAACTCACTGCCATTTAATTGCTTCAGACTCATAGTGACCCTATTAGATGGGGTAAAATTGCCCCTTTGGGTTTCTGAGACTGAATCGTTACAGGATTTATGGGCTTTGAAAGTCTCATCTTTCTTCCTGGGAGTGGCTGCTGGGTTCAAACTGCTGACCTTGTGGTTAACAGCTGACTGCAAAACCCACTACACCCCCAGGGCTTGCTTCTGAGAACTTTAGGACAGGAAAATTTGTCTGAGAAAATGGCACACACACACAAAAAGCAAGAGATTTAAAGTAAATGCATGTGTGTCCATATTCAACTACATCGGCCATTATTGAGTCATAATTGATCCTTTTAATGGACCAAGCTTAGTTGAGAATTGTCCCATGTTTGAGTCACTCTGTACTTTGCCTTGTCAAGCCATGGGATTTTCAAGTCCCTCATCTGCCTTAAAAGCTGGGTCCTGAGTAAGAACAACGGAGAAAGAATTGATGCTTTTGTATTGGGGTGTTGGTGAAGAATACGGAAGTTATCGTGGACCAGGAGAGAAGAGAACAAATCTGTCCTGGAAAAAGGACAGCCTGAATTGTCCCCTAGAGGCTGTGGAGGCCTCATCTCACAGACTTGGGACATGTCATCAGGAGGGACCAGTCCCTGGAGAAGGGCACTAACCACTATGGCATATACCACGTGTGCAGAAGATCCGTGAAAAAGAAGAGAAGCTTCCACGAGACGGACCGACACAGCGGCCACAACAAATGGGCATGAACATAGCGTTCAATGATGGCGAGGCTGACGCCAGACTGGACAGTGTTGGGTTCTGGCCGACCAATGGGTCTATATGAGTTGAAGAACCAATTCTACAGATACTTAACCTACCGATCACCACCACCAGCGAAGGATAGCATGGCTCTGGTTCTGCTGAAAGGCTTTAGGTTAAATAGGAGGTCACAATACAAAGATAAATGTCAAAAGAACATACAACTGCACATTCAACCGGCACCAAGCATGAGGGGTAGTAGAAACATCTGGGGTGGGATACTGCTGATGGCTGAGTAGCAGGAAGGACTTAATTAATGCTACTGAGGTCTATGCATAAGGAATCTGGAGATGGTAGATGTTTTGTCGCAGATATATTTTACCATCATGAAAAAGGAGAGTTCTGATTTCTGATCCACCTGCATGGAAGCCAATGTCTGTCTGTCTGTCTGTCTGTCTGTCTGTCTGTCTCTCTCTCTCTCTGTAGCTGGACTTGAATGCACATCACTAGGCCCACATTCAGTTTCCTTTCATCAAAGCATCACCCCCTTGTGTCTGTGGATGCATGGCATGTCTCCACCGCTCACTGAGATCAGCCACACGTGGCGCGCACTGGCTCCTTTATTTGACCCGATCCTGGCAGAAGCCACCAACATTCTCTGCCTGGTGTTCGACAGATGAGGATGCCAGAGAGGAAAGCGCCCTTGTCCCTCAAGCAGTTGGTAAGTGCCTGGAGTCTGTGGAGGGAGACCTCCATGAATCCCACCAGCCCTTGAACACGTCACACCATTCGACCAGGGCATCTTGCTACACGAACAGATTCATGACAACAAAAAAAGACTCCCCCACTTCTGGTAAAATGAAGGTTGGGCTCAACAGGGCTGCTGAACACCCTTTGGGATTAAAAGACAGTTTTCCGCACGCCAAGGCATGCGCAGGCACGCAGCCTGTGAGGTTTATATAAGACTTCGCTGAGCGAATGGCATCCATCAAACTAATTTCCCCGGGAATCATCTCAAACACGAAGAGAATGAAAAGGCCCAGACCATTAAACATCAAAAGCGGGGTTTAAATGCTAATTAACATCCTATTATATTTTCTCTCTTTCTTTTTTCTGGAAGCAGATTAGATTAATTCAATTGAGGATATCAGACGGAGCCGAGCCGGCAGCACGGATGTGTCAAGTTTGCTAGCAGAGCATTTGATATTGCAGACAGCTGTTCATTCCAGTTACACAAAACACACGGAAGGGGGAGTCGGGCTCAGGAGGCAGGCGCAACTTACCAAGCCGGCACAGGTCGACAGGGCGACAGAGGAGGAGCTGTCATCTCTGATAAATCCCTGATAGAAACATTGCCGCACAGCGGCGGTGGGGACGTGGTCCTCGGAAGCGCCGTCCTTCCCCAGCACCTGGACACTGAAGTGACTGCTGAGCATGGCCGAGGGCTTCAGCTCCAAGTGGAGCTCCTGTCCAAATGCTGAAAATCGGTAGTGCAGCCGGCTCCTGGCACTCAGTGCTGCTCGTTTCCGACGGCTGCCGTGAGAGATGTCGTGTGAAACGTACGATCCGCCCTCATCCACTTCCACTGGGGTGACAAAGACGTAATCTGTAAGGGGATGAGCAGAGCCGTCAGCACCGAGAGCCGACAATGCCCACTGGCAGCTCTCCAGCAGGCTGGCAAAGAGTTGGGTGCCCGCAGCTCAGACACCTTCCTGCCCAAGGTTCAGTATCACCCAGAGGATCTGCTTACGGAAACCACAGGGCAGGCCCCAATGGTCACCGATTTTGAGACCATTTGTGGGGAAAACGTCAGGGTGCTTCCAAGAGTTCATGAAAAACTGGAATGAAAAAACGATGTGGTTGGGTTGGTTTAGGGTTTTTTCCATGAACTTTTTGAAGCCTCCCTCTTCTTAACCGCAGAGCCATTCATACGTGACCACTGGCGTTGGGGGAGGCACAGAGCATGGAATTTGTCTTCAAGGAGATGAACAGAGGCAAATCATCATGTTTACCTTGAATCAGGGGTTCCTTTTATTGTTGGGGGGTAGTTTACATGTCAGAGGGGCAGCTCTGGGTGTGGGGCAACTTGAGATGATGTTTTGGGCAATGAAGTGGCAGCAGTGCTACACTGACATTCTGATTGTTGCAGGATAATAAAGTCCAAGACTCGGGCGGCCCTGATTCAGGGATGATCTTCTTTAATTGGAAGCCTAAAACAGCCTGCCTCCACCCAGGCACGACTGTCTGAAAGTGTGCAAACACACTGATGCAGGAGTGTCAGGCCAGGGATACTGAACAGATGAGTCTACACATACTTTCCCCACGGCTCCCTGACCCAACGTGCCACGAGGACTCCCTCACTGCTCCAGAGAGCAGGGCTCAATGCTAACATGTGCTCAGGTAGAGTCGGAACACAACCTGCTCTTTAAAAGGCTTGGCCAGC
>NW_022106189.1:39070327-39071336 GCF_000313985.2 Echinops telfairi
CCCGCAGCCATCAAGTGGATTCTGCCTTATAGCAACCCTATAGAGGGCTTCCAAGGCTGTAAATCTTTATGGGACGACAGCGTAATCTTCCTCTCATTGAGGGCTAGTGGGTTTGAACTGCCCACCTTGTAGTTAGCAGTCTACTGCATACCCCACAGTGCTGCCAGGGTTTCTTGGAAAGGATATCCAAACCCAAAACCAAACTCACTGCCACTGAGTCAGGGCAGGCCCATGTTAACCCTAGAGGACAGGATAGAACTGCCCGAGTTTCCGAGACTGTAACTCCTCAGACAGTCTTCCGGTCCTGCCTCTTCCATTGGCTATCCAGAGATGGCCTATCTGTGCGTATTTTTCAAAATAAAGGAATTGAAAAGAGGATTCCTCCAGGCCCCTTCCCTTCCCCCATGCCTTTTCTTAACTTTCAATGTTTGGACACGTCCAGGAGACCAGTCCCTGGAGAAGGACCTCATGCTTGGTCAAGTGGAGGGGCAGCGAAAAAGGAGGCAGACCCCTGGACAAGGTGGAGTGACACTTGGGTTGCGACCACAAACAACTGTGAGGATGGTGCAGGACCAGGCAGTGTCTCGCTCTGTTGTTTATAGGGCCGCCATGAGCTTGAACTGACCCCATGGCACCTGATAACAAGGGTTAGCTATACAGCATGGAAGGTTCTTAACTCTCTGATGTACAGCTTTACAGGAGGTAGTTCAAGATGCAATACAACTTTTTCTTTGAGATAAACTACCACCATCACCACTACCAGCCTCCTTCCACCCCCATCGCCACAGGAAAACCCCACCCAAGTCATCACAATCAGCTGTTCTTCCTCCTGGGCAGAATCAGGGCCAAATGCTGCCTGTTCTTACTTGGGAAGGATCCGTGAAAAAGAAGAGAAGCTTCCACGAGACGGACCGACACAGCGGCCACAACAAATGGGCATGAACATAGCGTTCAATGATGGAGAGGCTGACGCCAGACTGGACAGTGTTGGGTTCTGGCCGACAAATGG
>NW_022106189.1:39072755-39074116 GCF_000313985.2 Echinops telfairi
CGGCGGGGGGACCCTGTCTGTGCCTGCCCGCTGGTCTGTGCGTCTGTCTGTGTCTGTGGGAGCGTCTGGGACTCCGGGCGAAGGCAGCGCCAGCTGGCTCCCCCAGCGCGCTGGAGCTAAGCGCCCGCCTCTCCACCGCGCGGTGATTGGCGACCAGCGGCTCGCGGCTTGTCCTAGCCCCCGGGGCTGGTGCGAGGGCGTGGGATTCCCGGCTCCTGCTCCGAAGGAGGGGGCGAAAAGGGGCGGGGAGGCCGGGTGGGAGTGAGGGGGAAAGGGAGGGACCAGCCTCCCAGGAAGGGAGGGAGGGAGGGGAGGGTCCTGGGAATGGCTTGGAAATGGTCATTGAAGCGCCGAGGGATGAGCTGAGAGGCGGGGAGGCCCAGGTAAAAGACCAGACTTTTCCTTGTGCTGCTTAACTTCTCATTTACAGGTCTGCTGGCCAGGAATCGCGGACTACATTTCCAACACTTCCAAGGGCCAGGTGCTTTCCTCCGCATTGTATTCATTCGGCCCTGTCCTTGCAGAACGGGTTAACCACTTGATAGAGACGAGAAAACCAAGGCTCAGATGACAACCCAGGACCCTGGTCGTTTCTGCAGATTGAGAGTGCATGATCAGCAGTGGCCTTCCTGCTTTCCTGGATGGAATCCAGCCTCTCTCTCCAAAAGAGGACACTTCCAACTCTTCGGGGCTGAATCCTGGCCCCAGACACCAAACCTGCAGCCCAGAGCCATGACAGGGGCTCAGCCTCACCCTGAGTGGGCTGCAGCCTCGGTGCCCTGGCCATATACTGGCCCATTTATTTATTTCTCTGTTAACCCCTGCTGCCCACGGTTCTCCCCGCAGGCAAGGAAGATGCCCACAAAAGAACAGCATGACCCCCATGTCCTAAAAGAAACACAGAATCTCATTTGGAAAGAAGAACCCCACCTGCAGACATCAAGTGGATTCTGCCTTATAGCAACCCAATAGAGGGCTTCCAAGGCTGTAAATCTTTATGGGACGACAGCATAATCTTCCTCTCATTGAGGGCTAGTGGGTTTGAACTGCCCACCTTGTGGTTAGCAGTCTACTGCATACCCCACAGTGCTGCCAGGGTTTCTTGGAAAGGATATCCAAACCCAAAACCAAACTCACTGCCACTGAGTCAGGGCGGGCCCATGTTAACCCTAGAGGACAGGATAGAACTGCCCGAGTTTCCGAGACTGTAACTCGGTACAGGAGTAGAAAGCCACATCTTTCTCCCATGGGGAAAGAATAACAGCAGAACCTGATTTAGATTGAGAGAGAGAGAGTAGGGGCTAAGGTTAAGGAGAAGATGGATCCTTGAAGTGGTAAAAGTTTGGCATTGTGGAAGAATT
>NW_022106189.1:39074812-39076602 GCF_000313985.2 Echinops telfairi
TGACTCACGACATTGACTTAGACCAGGATGGTGATGCTGGAGACAGATGTGTCACCTGGCTTAGCCTTTGGGGCACTGAGAATGTTCCCTGAGGTCCATGACTCAGCCTCAAATAAATGACGGCCCAACTGAAATAGACTGCACACAAGCCACAGGGAAGAGGTAGGCCCCCAGCTGTGGACTCCGGGAAGATGGTTCAAGGGACTGCCTAGAGGGCTCAGGGGAGAACATCAGTGGGGTGGACCAAATCACCAGATCAGTAGAGCTGTCAAAGGGCTTTAGTAATGAACTATAAGAGAGGAGATGAGATGCCATATTTTTGTCATTCTCGGTCCCTTGGTAAACAATGCCAATGTGGTCACTTTGGTGTAGGGTCCAGCTGTGTGGCGGGAGAACATTCAGAGGGAACCTCTTGCTTCACAGCTGGAAAGTTCAAATCGCCGAGCTTCCAGTACCAGCTGAGCACTTTAACCACTGCACCACCAGGGGCCCTAGGTTACAAAGGCACCTAAATTACTGGGGACATTCTAAAGGGTTAAGAGTCCTCTCTCAGGAACTATGTAGGGAGAAGCTAAATAAATAGTACAGAGCTAAATCCTGTCCTGTGACATTTTTTCTCCACCGGCATGGAGTCTCATAGTCTGTCGCTGAACTAGACAAATATTTGAGCACCCACCCATTAGGGGCAGAAGACCTCCTCTTAAACCTCATGTAAGAGGGTGGGTTCCCTCATTGGCTTTTTTCCAGCTCTGTTCCCATGCCCCAGGACACATTTGCACTGTATAGATCCCAGTGCTCCATTGGTTGGATTCAGAAGCCAAGATCTTATTCTCACAGCTCTAGAGGCCAAGACTTCCAACTCCATTCCTTTGCAGATGGCTAGGGCCCAGAGAGGAGAGGGTTTCTGCTACCTTAAAGGCTTACAGTCTCAGAAAGCAAGGCGGGAAGCTCCACTCTGCCCTGTAGGGTTGCTATGATTGGGAATGGGCTCGATGGCAGTGAGTGAGTGAGGGCCCAGAGAGAAACACTGCAAAGTCATCATCTCCAGATTACTGCCCGCATCCCATTCTCGATAGGAGCCCTGGTAGCTGAGTGGCTGTGCTTTGGACTTCTAACTGGAGTGTTGGCAGTTCAAAATCACCAGCCACTCCAAGGGAGAAAGACGAAGCTTTCTATTCTCATAAAGAATTGCAGTCTTAGAAACCCAAAGGGATGGTTCTACCTTGTCCTGTAGGGTTGCTATGAGTCTGCATCAACCGGATGGCATCAACTGGATGGAGTTTGAGTTTTATTCAAAGCTCCTGGACTGGCCCTGCAATATGCATGCACTGCCACTAGATGGCGAGGCAGAGTTATAAGCTTTTGCCTTTCAACTCTGACTTGGCAAGCAATGCCCACTTCCAAGTCACTTAGTGTGGGGTTTACACTAACTTTACGGAGCGTGATTTAGTCTTTGTCCTTAGTTCTTCAGAGAGAACTCTTAAACCCTTGGAATCCACTGAGGAATTTAGGTGCCTCTGTTATCTAGGAGCACTGGTGGTGCCGTGGTTAACGTGCTCAGCTGTTACAGAGAGGTTCTACCTGTCTGGGTGTTCTCCCGCCACGTAGCAATCTGAACCCCAGTTTTTCCCACCTGACTTCAGGGTTGCAGCTGCCTAACACAGTGCCTTGGTGTGCCTTAGAAAAAGCCATTCTCCAGGGACCAGACCAAATACAGGGATACACATGGTAGACAACTAAAAAGGAGGTGGGGAGAGGAAAAATAATAATAATAAAAAAGAAATGGGTAG
>NW_022106189.1:39079173-39080246 GCF_000313985.2 Echinops telfairi
CAGAGTAATTATATTAAGAAAACATCCCAACCAGTCCAGATCAAGTCCAAAAGTCCAATATTAGCCCATATGTCCAATGCCAGTCTATTAATTCCTCTTCAAACTCACGCAACACATGCAATAACACCGAATGCAGGAAGATTACAGACTAGGGGGTGGACAGTCTTATGGATCCAGTGGCAGTGGAAGCATCTCAGTGCTGGTAGGGGTTGACATGTGGCTCCTCCAGCTCCAAGGCTCTAGCTCCATCAGCATAGCTCCATGTGGCTTGTCAGCAGGACTAGGAAGCAGAGAGTGTGGGTCTGGCCTCCAGTGAGCTATTTATCTCCATCGAGCTTCCAAATGAGGTCATCAAGCTGCAACCTGATGGACAGGCTAAACTCCACCCCTTCACCCTTAATCGTCTCAAGTTGACACCAGATTATGTAACTACAAATCTGTAGTGCTTTGCTTACTGTTCCTCTCTCTCAATGCACAGAAGTCTTGTGCATCATTTGGTCCACGGTCTACCTTAGCATGCAGGATTCTACCTGGCACAGACGTGGCTTCCAGTGCTGGGGATGGAAACATAATGATGCAGACCCCCTCCCCTCCTGTCCTTTCCTCTCTGCCATTCCTTAGATTCTGCTTGCTCTGACAATATCTCTCTGTGGAACAGAGTCTCAACCTTGATGCCCATTGACCAAGTCCCTTGCCCCGCGATTCTGAGTGAGAGCCATTGTCCAGAGCCTGCGTGTAAGCCCTGCACACCAGTAGCCCCAGGTTGCTCATAAGACCTACAGCAACTGACTCCCCCCACGGCCAGCCCTCTGAATTGAAACCTGTGTTGGGTCAAACCCTCCCGCCATGCCCCATGGAGGCTAAGAAGCACTCTTGCGGGATCAGACTGGCCTGGAACATGCGCATGGTAAATGCAGAGGGTCTCCTGGCCTCAGTTGCCCCACTGACAAAGGACATTCACTGTAGTGACCTTGCAGGGATGAAGGGGGCGGGCCTTTAAGGGATCAGCATCGGGGTCAGAAGCAGGTCCTTGAATAGAGCCTAGCCTATGTGCCAGCTGAGTGGCAGCTTCC
>NW_022106189.1:39082168-39089876 GCF_000313985.2 Echinops telfairi
AACTCTTTACAGGAGTAGAAAGCCTCATCTTTCTCCCAAGGAACAGTTGGTAGTTTTGAACGCTGACCCTGAGTGTAGCAGCCCAATGAAAAACCACTATGCCACCAAATTCCTACTGGTACCTCTCTCACTGCCATTGAGTCCATGCCACCAAGGGTCCCTAGTAGTGTAGTAGACTACTCACTGAACTTCTAACTCCAAAGCCAGGGGTTCAAATCCATTAGCCAGTCCAAGGTAGAAAGATGAGTCTTTCCACTCCCGTAAAGAGTTGCCGTCTCAAAACCCACGGCGGCCATTCTATCCTGCTCTTTAGGGTTGCTATGAGTCGGCATCGAATAATGGCAGTGAGTTAGGTTTGGGTATTATGCAGATAAGGTATGTGAAATCCATCCAATAGAATCCTTTGATGCTGGTGAGATTCTTCTCTCCGAAGTTAGGGGAGGTCTGACCCCACAGCTACCCCATTGGAGGGGTGAGCTGAGTTTAAAAGCAGCATGGAATCTATGTGGCAGGTCCCAAGCAGCAGGGGTTGTGTCCAGACAGCAAGCCAAATGGCTTATACTGCTCTCGTGGTAGTATTCTAGCGTGCCCCGTGATCAGAGGGCGTCTCCCCAACATTGCACTGTTGGTGGGAGGACAGGAGCAGAGCCCTTCAGGACTATGTGCAGAGCCCATCTTGAATGGGGACAGAAGGCAGCCTCAGGACATCAAAGGCCACTTGTGCCTGCACTGCGGGGGAGGGGGGAGGATTTTTATGTGCATCCTGTTAAGTGGACCCATCTCTCTGGACAGAGCAAGGCAGCTCCATGGTGGGTGGCCCAAATCAAACCCACTGCCTAGTGAGTTTCCGTCTGCCGGGGCTGCCTGGAAGGTTGCCAGGCCCGCTGAGAGAGCAGGTACCTCCAGAGGCCAGCTGCCTTCGGGAAAGAGCCCTGGAAGGGCGCTCATTGAGGGAAGCCGTTACCATCAAAACACCCCGCCTGCTCCTCCCTCCTCCAGAACGCACTCTTTAGAATTACCTAAATATAGCTTCTCCCGGTGGGCAGTAAATGAAAACTGTTACACAGAGAGAGAGCCTGGCTTCTGAACCTCAGATACCCTGCTCCGATTCAGACACGGATCTGGTTTAACGGCAGGTACAGAAACGCACGTAACGGTCGTGGCTGAGCGATAGGGTGAGCATAATTAACGTCACTGGATCCCATGCATGGAGGCGACGACAACGGCGTGTTACACCTACAAGCGTCTGCACCACACACATACCCACTGGCACCAGCACCGAGTAGAACTGGGTTTCCGGGGCTGTAAATCTTCACAGGAGCAGACAGCTAGTGGAGTCAAACTTCTAACCCTGCAGCTAGCAGTTCAACTCATAAGTCACTACACCACCAGGGCTCCTTACCACACACACACACACCTAACCTAAGAGGGAGCTTCAGAAACGTCACGGAGAAATCCCATGATCTTTTCATTTCAATTTTTCCATCAACTTTCTGAAGCCTCCTCACCCGTCCCCACCGGCTCCAGCCCTGGTAGTCAGGAGGGTTTGCAGCAATCGCTTGATTGACCAAACAGCAGCCACCATGCTGTTCTTAGGAAGGCCCAGCCAATCAAAGCTGTTTTAGAAACATCTAAAGCCCAACATAGCATGAGAGAATAGTCATTGATCACCACCGCCTCCCTTGAAGAGCATTTAGAGCCATGAGCAGATCAGCACCAGGCGGCGGCACCGCTTCCCCCAGCAGGGCCATCTTTAAGTGCCTGCGACTACACTGCATGCCCTTCTGTACCCTGTTGGGGAGAGGCGGGCTGGGGAGCAGGGATGAAGAGGCAGTCTGCTGTACCAGGGAACGTGTACAGCCTCGGTTATCCTGTGGGATTAGTTCCACTCTGGTCCACGGTGCCCTTGGAATCGGAATCCACTGATGTGAGGCGGTCGGTTTCGGTTTCAGCACCAGCAGGTAGTAGAAACTGTCACTGAGAAATGAGAGGGAAGCCCATCCCAGGACAGGCTGCGGAGGAGAGAGACTTGACGAGGTAAGCAACCCGAAGCAAACAAGAACCGAGTATAAAGGTGGGTCTTGTAAGGTACTGTGAAGACATGCTGGTCGTGTACGACGATGGGGGGTCAGTGTGTGAAAAGGTAGAATTGGCTGATCATTTAAAAAGCCAAACCCACTGCCATCAAGTTGGTTCTGACTCTCAGCAGCCCCGTGTCAGGGTTACTGAGACTGCAAACCAGCGGTTCTCAACCTGTGGGTCGCGACCCCTTTGGGGGTCGACCGACCCTTTCCTAGGGGTCACCTGATTCAAACAGTCACAAAATGACCGTGATGAAATAGCAACAAAAATAATGTTATGGTTGGGGATCTCCACCACGAGGAACTATATGACAGGGTCGCAGCGTGAGGAAGATGGGGAACCACTGCTGTAACCTTCATGGGAGCGGACAGCCTCACCTTGCCCCAGTGGAGAGCCTGGGTGGGTTAGAACTGTGGAGCTGGGTTGGGGTTAGCTGCCCAAGGCCTAACCCACTGTGCCACCAGTGTTCCTGAATGAGGCTCAGAGTATATTAACTTTGTAAAGTGGTCGAATTCTTTCTACCCTGACAACGGCCCTGATCTAGAAACAGCAATCTTAAACTCTGAGCAAGCACATGGATGATGAGCCTCCTTGAGCCTCTTCTGCTCCAGCTGTGATGGCAGCCAACATTGCCCTGGTCCTTGGCAGATGCATGCCAGGGGCGGGGTCCCACGGTCTGAAGGAGTCTCTTGTACTCTTGAAACCCCTGATGTTATTGTGGTTAGGGGCTGGCTCACCGCGACCCCATGAGGAGCAGGACCAAACACCGGGTTGGTCCTACACTAGCCTCACCGGTGTTGTGACGCCAGAGCCCAGGGTGGCAGCTGTGGTGTCACGCCAGCTCTTTGAAGGACTTCCTCATTTCGGCGGACCCTCTGGTTTATCTCGGCCTTAAATTCGGAAGCTCATGTTGAAATCATGAGGCTGTTACAAAACTCAATCACAAGTGATCTGGGTCCTAATATCGCTGCTGTGGCTAGGTGGCCTGAAGCCATGACTAGTGTGTGGTGACCCTGTGCAAAACAGTGGTTCTGAGATTTGAGTCCGTTGCTGCAGCTTCTGTGTTAATCCATCTAGTCAAGGGCCTTCCTCCTCTTCGCTGCCTCCTGCTTTACCAAGCAGGGTGTCCTGTTCAGGAACTGTTCTTTCTTGATAACATGCCCCAAGTACGTTAAGATGGCGCCTTGCCATCCTTGCTTCTAAGGAGCAGTCTGGCTGTTGGTATCCCTAAGTGGAGCAAAAGGATAGAGGGTCAATCCCACCCAGGGTGCCTTGGGAGAAAGGCCTGGCTAGCTACTTTTGGATCAAAAAACAAACACATGGAACAGAGGTCTACTGATACACACACACACACACACACACACACACACACAGGGCTGTCATGAGTAGCAATCAACTCAAGGGCAATGAGGACACATGTCTAGAAGCCTTGCTTGGAGTTGAGTAACTACCAAGCCAAAGCCAGCCACTGCCATAGTCCCTTGTCCTAGGAGCTGTGTGTCTTAGCCTCCCAGCCATACTCGCTCTCTGGTTGGGAACAGTCCCAAGAAGTGTGGCCTCAGCACCAAGAAAGCGGTGGGCCCCTAGCTCAGTTACTCTCCTTGGAGCTGGGGGGTTTCAAGGCACATTCTCTTCGCTGTTGCACCGGCTACTTAAACATTTTTAATAAGCACATGCAAATCCCCTGCCTTCAATTCCTCCCCAGCCGCACCTCTCAAACATGTGCCCTTTGCGTAAATACCCTGTCACCTGCCTGGCCCCTGGACTTTACTTGAAGCATCAATTTGTGGAACGAGCTTAAAGCCGGGGAGTTGGTGTGCAAGAAAAGCTCTTCTGTGTACAGTTGATCTTCCCCCATGCCTCCCCCCACCTCAAAGCCCCATTATTTAGCTTTGTGTCATATTAAAGCCCAGGATCCCGGCTTTGATTGTCTGGCCCTCTTGTTTCTTCTTGCAGCCACCAGACCCAGGATAATAAGCTCTAAACACTGTAATCATGTGCAAACAATCCCTCTCCGAGGCGTGCTCCAAGCAGAGGAAGAGGGCCAGTAGCCTCCCTTTCCCTGCAGGGCCTGTAACTCTCCTCTCAACAGCGGCAGTGGGGATGCTGAGACCCAGCCCCAAAGGCTGGAGCTCTGCCAGCCAGCTGGGAGTCCTTTGGTGGGGCCAGGAAGAGTCATCTGGCAGGCCAGATGGAGGTGAGGGGCTGCCCGCAGCCTACCTGAGCACTGGGTAGGTGGCCGCAGGGCACCTGACTCACATCCAAGGGAGGCACCTGGCTCGGGGCTGGCAGGGTGCCAGTCTCAACGGGTAAGTTCACCCTGAATGACGGCTTCTGGACCCACCTCGTGCTTCATCCATTGCTCTGAGTCTCTTGAAAGCTCATTCCTCAGTGAAAGATGTTTGAAAGCTAAGCCTCCCCACCCTCCCTCCTCCTGTTATCCTGAGCTGCAGGCACTTGTCCCTGTTAAGGACAGAGACAAGGCCCTCAGGGAAGCAATTCCCTGCAGGGAATCGAATCTTGAGTAGGGCCAGCTACCTGCCTTGTGCTGGGAATAGGGATGTTTTCCCTAGGTCTGGAAATGATGTGACAAAGGAAAGAGCTGTTGGGGGTGGGGCAGGCAAGAGGGGGGAGAAGGGCCATTCTCCTCCAGACAACTCAAGACCTTGCTTAGTGCACAAACTAATGGGGGTGGGGGTGGGGGAGATCAAAACGCATGGTTCCTCAAATGTGTTTGGGACATAGCCTTATCAGTCCTGCCTTCTCACAAGGCTGACAGTCCTCCCTCCTTATCGCCATGGGTTCTCATCTGTGGATTCAACCTGTTGCCTGGGCTCAGGGACTGGAGTGTCCTTCAATTGTCAACACAATCCCTCAAAGGCTAAGAAAGGACACAGCACTTTGCTTTGGATAATGGGGTCTTAAAAGTAACCTCGCAAATCCACTGCCATTAAGTTGATAAGGCCCCCGGGTGGGTTTCAGGGCCTGTGAGTCCTTACCAGAGCGGGCAGTCACCTCTTTCTCCCTCCGAGGAGCAGGTGGGTTTGAACTCTCGACCTTGCAGTTATTAGCCTAACCCTCACCCGGCAGCTTTTAGAGATGGTTTGTAACATGTGGGCGAGTCTTCAGGAGTTACATGCAAAAGCTGTTCGATTTCATATAAGGCACTTACTTTGTTTGGGGAGTGAGTGCTAGAACCAATCCCCTAGGATACTGAGCAAGGACTGTGTGGGTTAAGGCTGTGATGCTGATAATATGTTCTCCCTATAACTAAAAATAAACCCACTGCCCCTGAGTCTATTCCAATTCATAGTGAACCTATAGGCCAGCGTAGAATTGTCTCTGTGGGCTTGTGAGACTGTAAATCTTTTGGAGAGATGAAAGATGAATTTATCTAAAGACTGGGATTCTTTACCAGAGTAGAAAGGGCTGTCTTTCTCCCATGGAATAACAGGTGGTTTTGAACTGCCGACCTTGCAGTTCACAGCCAAAGGCATAACCCACTACCACCACCAGGACAAAACATCATCAGAAACACACTAGAGATGCAATTTGTGGGCCACAACCAAACCTACTGAATCAGAAACTCTGGGACCAGGACACTTAGGGCCCAGGTGATTCTGATCACACCTAAAATACAAGGACCCTTGTTCTAGAAGTGAGGATTGCTTTGCTAATGCACCCAGTAACCAGAAGAAGAAGAAGATGAAATGCATTGTGGCAGTGTACTTGTTCCAATGGCAGAATGAACAGATCCATCTTAGAAAAGACGTATATGGGGTGGAAAGGGAGAACCGATTACAAGGATCTACATGTGACCTCCTCCCAGAAGGGTGGACAACAGAAAAGTGGGTGAAGGGAGACATTGGACAGTGCAAGATATGACAGAATAATAATTTATAAATTATCAAGGGTTCATGAGAGAGGGGGGAGCTTGGAGGGAGGGGAAAAATGAGGAGCTGATGCCAGGGGCTCACGTGGAAAGCAAATGTTTTGAGAATGAAGAGAACAACGAATGTACAAATGTGCTTTACACAATTGATGTGTGTATGGATTGTGATAAGAGTTGTATGGGCCCCTAATGAAATGATTTAAAAAATACAAAAAAAGAAAAGACATACAACCAGAATGCTCCTTGAAAGTGAGGCTGGGAAGACTCGGTCTTGCTTGCTCAGGGCTCCTCAGCAAAGACCAACAGCTAGGACAAGAGCTCATGTTGCACAAAGCCGAGGGTCAGGAAAGACAAGGGAGGCAACAGGGAGATAGGCTTACACAGAAGCCACAACATGGAACTCAAGCCTCCCAACAATCATGAAGATGGCACAGGATGGGGCACCACATGCCTAGTTCTGGTATGCATAAGGTCCCATGACTCCAGAACTGACTAATGAAATCCTTGCAAAATCTGAAAACCCTATAATAATACACCATCTTGTGCCATGGTGGCCACGGTCAACCATTTTCAGAACTTGCACGCGATCAAGAAACAACGGTGCTGTAAGGAAGCTGTCCAAGTGGCAGGGAAGGCACTTGTGAGCAACAAACTTCTGGGAATGGACAGGGTACCAATTAAAAGGTTTCAAGCAGTGGATGTGGCACTGGAAGTTTTTCCCAGTCTATGCCAAGCAATCTGAAAGGCAAGCTACCTGGCCAACCGACTGGAAGAGATCCATAGTGGTGCCCATTCCAAAGAATGGTGGCTCAACAGAATGTGAGAATTATCAGACAGTATCATTCATATCGATTGCAAGTAAAATTTAGCTAAATATAAATCACAAATAATTGCAGCAAATAATTGCAGCAGCCTATCAACAGGAAGGTGCTAGAAATGCAAACCCAGTTCAGAAGAGGAAATGGAGTCAGGGTTATCATCGGTGAGGTCAATGGATCTTGGCCAGAAGTAGAGAGTACCAGAAAGGTGTTTACTTATGTGCGCTTCATTGACTATGCGAAGGTACGAGACTGTGTGGGTCATAACCAACCATAGGTAGCATTGTGAGGAATGGGAAACTCCAGGACCCTTGGTTGTATTCACGTGGAATGTGTACCCAGACCAGCCAGCAGTTGTTGAAACAGAACAGAGGGATGCTGCATGCTCTGAAATCGGGAAAGGGGTACTTTAGGGTTATAGCCTGTCACCATATTATTCAATCGGTACCCTGAGCAAGATCTACAGAGGTTAAATAATAACTAGTAAATGAGGAAGCTGGGATTAAGAAACGTGTATCATACTCCAGACTGGACTCAACATAAACCGAGAGACAGTTCTTTAGGACTTTGCTTCTGGCTGGTGAACAGTAACTCCTTCACTGTATTGGAAAATCCACGGGTTAGTCAGATATACAGATACAAATGCAAATTTTCTGAATTTGCAGGACAATAAAGTTTGGTTGGTGTCAACAGTTATCATATTCCTTTCAAATCTACCCAGAGTCCCCTGGAGAGAAATGCCTGGTGTTCTACTGAGAAGAGAGCCATTGAAAACCCTCCAGGGGTTCAGATCTACTCTGACACACACGGGGGCGCCATGAGTGGAAATTGACTCAAGGCAACCATTTTGCTAGTTAGATATGATTTCTATTCCTGTTGTTTTAATATTCAAAACTCCAACTCAGCGCTATCAGGT
>NW_022106189.1:39090563-39092201 GCF_000313985.2 Echinops telfairi
GATGGTACAACTGTTAAGTAGTAGGCTGCTAAGTCAAAGGCCAGTGGTCCAGACTCACCAGTGGCAGAAAGATGAGGTTGTCTGCCCCTGTAAAGATTACAACCTTGGAAACTTGGTGAAGCAATTCCACACTGTCCGATGGGGTCTCCCTGAGTCAGAATCAACTTGATGGGAAGGGTATTTTTATAATTATTTTATTTGCTTTATAAACATAACTTTCCACTGTTTTACATATGAGGGGGTGCCACCCACACCCCCTCAGCACCCCCAAGAAAGAAAGAAAAAACTCTGCTGGGCAGAGCTTTCATAGTATCTAGTCTTCTCACTAGGCTAGCATAGAGCAACTTACTCTGAGTTAGTGCATCCAGTGGCATTGCCTGGGAAGGTTCTCTCTGGTCAAAGTGAATTTTTTTTTTCTTCGGTAAAAGCAGTTTCGCTTGAACTTCATTTTTGGTGATGGCTGATTTAAGAGAACAGCATACAGCTGTGAAGTGTTATTTCCTGCTTGGGAAAAATACTGCAGAAACTGTTGTGAGGTTGATCGCAGCTTCTAAGGACAGCGCTATGGGAAAAATTCAAGTGTATGAGTGATTTTCTTGTTTCAAAAAAGATGAAATGTCGATTGATGACAAACCTCCTTCTGGATGTCTGTCAACTTCCCCAATGGATGAAATGTTGACTTTCAGTGCATTTGGAGTTCATTCCACCAGGTCAGACTGTGAATCAAGCTGTCTGTTTAGAGGTTCTGAAAAGATTGCCTACTAGTGTGTGACACAAAAGGCCTGATTTGTGGCAGACGGGGACTGGTTTTGTCACCACAACAATGCACCTGCTCATGCAACCATCTCAGTGCACCTGTTTTGGGCAAAAAACAGCATGTCTCTCTTACCCCACACACCTTACTCACCTGACCTCACTCCATGCAACTTCTTTTTGTTTCCACGAATGCAGAGGAACATGAAAGGACAGCAATTTGATCATGTACAACAGGTGAAGAAAAAGATGATGGAGGTGCTGTTAGCCAACCAAATGAGTTTGAAAAAGGTTTCCAAGAATGGAACCAAAGATTTGACAAATGTATTAAGTGTAATGGAGAGTACTGGGAAGGTGATAAGGTTGTTTTGTAAAAAAATAAATAAATGCATAGCTTTGAAAAAAAAATTCCATTTGGGGGGGATCTATACATATATTCCTCCAGTGGGGGAATGGATGAATCATTTGAGGAATTAACACTTGTCAATTCTGTGGGCCCCCTAGCGCCTTCTGGAGTGGCCACAGCGGTCTTCACACCCCACTTTGGAGGGATGGGGGAGTGCAGGCAAGAAGACAAAAGCAGACAACAATGGTGCAGGGACAGGTGGCGCCAGACCTCTCCTCTCCAACATCTCTTTTCAGCTTCCCCAGGAATCCTCTTGAGGCATCACTTGGTTGCCTGGGAAACTCAGGTCCCCCGACATATGGACAGGCTGCTCCCTACACCAGGGAGCCAGTGAGGACCTGTCACCCTCGGTCTGCACACTGCATGTCCAAGGACCTCTGAATTTACAAAGTTAGAAAGTTATCCCGCAGGAAGATGAAGCATCACAAAATAAAACTTTGAATGGTCTACATTCACCAGTGGATTGCAGAAATATAGCA
>NW_022106189.1:39092871-39103851 GCF_000313985.2 Echinops telfairi
AAAAAAAAAAAAAGGAAACACTGAGTCAGTTCTGCCCCAGGGTCTTCTCTGTGGTCCAATTAATCAAATCGGAATAGATCCAGAACCGGTAGCCACTTGCGAAGCCTGCAAGAGAACGTCTGATTCTGATTAGTAAATAAACAACTCCCCAAAAAGGCGGCGTCATGGAGAAAGACAAACATTTTCTTCCCCTGAATTGCAGTATTTTGAGCACCTCCCACAAACTGGTGGTGGAAAAGCCTAAACAAGCTGGAAATTGGGGCTCTGTCAAGTCATATTGTATCCCAGACAACCGTATCCGGCTGCGTACGTCGCCGCCTCACAAAGATGAAGGGTCTGCTTTTTTCCTGAGGAAAATGATTGAGACATTGATCAATGGTGGCGGTTCTGATTCTATAGCTCTTTATAGACATTTGTGTGGTGAATTTTATCTTAAAGGAGAAAGCTTCCCTGGAATGAATACCATTTGGACTTAATCATTTTCTAAAAATGATTCTTTAGCTTCAAGTTGAAAACACACACACAAAAAGCTTCCTTAGATAAACCCACCACTGCCCGGTGTTGTGTGAAAGACAAGGGACAGAATGACAAGGTGGGAGGACCAATCTCCATCTACAGAAGCCTCCCCTACGCTCCCCTTGCCTCTCTGAGCTTTATAGTCTCTTAAGGAAAGTGGGAACACTTCACATGCTTATAAAAGATCTAAATGAAGGGGCGGTAGGGACTTTTTGTGGATGGACACACAAATCGAATTTTCCACCAAGCTCCCTTTAGGGGAGTGTGTGAATCTGTGAAGCCGTGTGTGGGGCGGAGAGATTATTATGTGGAGGTGACAAAGGAATCCCATGGCTTATTTTGCACCACTGGCCCCCTCCCCCACCCCCGACAATGTGAAGGTGTGCAAGTGAAGACGCCTTCCATAAGTGCTGAAGGCTAGTGAAGAATTTTAAAAGAAATAAGAAAGACAAAGGTGATTCATGAAAGGGATTCTTGGATCTTGTTTTCTTTCAATCATTTTATTCGGGAGCTCTTACAAATCTGATCACAATCCATTGTTCAATTGGGTTCAGCACACCTGTACATATGTTGCCATCAACATTCCCAAAACAGGTTCTTTCTGCTTGAGCCCTTGGGTATAAGCTCCTCTTTTATCCCCTCTACTCCCCACCCTCCCACCCTCGTGAATCCTTGAATTATATATTGTGGTTGTTATTTCATGTTTTACACTGTGTGCTGTCTCCCTTCACACATATTTCTGTTATTTGTCCCCCTGGGGGGATGAAGATCCCACCTTGTGATGGATGCAGGAGAACCCCCTCCCCACCATTTCCATACCCCCATGATATTCCTACCCCTACCACTAGGGATTCTTGGATCTTGATCCGTGTCCTGAACCAAATGGAATCCCCCCCTCCTTCCCCCAAGACCTTCTTCTCCAGACTGCTGACACGACACTTGGCTGGAACTGACGTGAGTTTCAGTTAAGCTAAGCTATGCAGCGGAGTCACAAGAAGGGCAGCACCTCAAATGTACTGGCCCCGCGAAGGCTCAAAGCTTCCTTACTCCCTAAACTCACTGCTGTGGAGCCGATCCCAACTCAGAGGGACCCGATAGACAGAACAGAACTGCCCCTGTGGGTTTCTGAGACGGTAATTCCTATCGTGAGTAGAAAGCTTGTCTTTCTCCCAAAGAGCTGTTGGTGGTTTCAAACTGCTGACCTTGCAGTTAGAGGCCCAACACATAATCACTCTGCCACCAGGGCTCTTAAAGCTACCTTAGTCAGCATGAGAAGAAGAAGGAGGAGGAGGAGGAGGAGGAGGAAGAGCAGGAGAAGAAAAAAAAGAAGTAAATGGCAGCTTTGGGCAAAGATCATCAGTTACTTGGTTGATAGGTTTTTAACCCACAATACCCTGTTTCCCCAAAAATAAAACAGTGTCTTATATTAATTTTTGCTCCCAAAGATGCACTAGGTCTTATTTTCAGGGGATGTCTTATTTTTCCATGAAGAAGAATACGGTGCACGTTTATTGTTGAACAACAAAAGAGGAAATTTATTACCTGCATACGGTATGGTAGTAGTTGTCATCACAAACCAGCATAACCAGACAAACTGTGAATCCTGCAGTCCCAAGAATTTCTTGTGACTACCACTATGTCCATGTACAACAATCTATGGTACATTTACTCATAATCTATGGTACATTTACTCACATTTCCTGTCTGCTCCAGCTGTGCTGCGGCCAACAGTGAGCTGCGCGGCGGCACTGCTATGGTCCAGAGTCCAGAGTTACGGTAGCTTCGGGAGGCCTTATGTTCTGGGAGGTCTTATTTTCAGGGGGATGCCTTATATTTCAGCGAGAGGCAAAACTGTAAGGAGGTCTTATTTTCAGGGGATGCCTTACTTTCGGGGAAACACGGTATTACTAACCATCATGACTAGCTCTTGAAATGTTCCTATGATCTGGTGACTGTGCGCTGTATTTTTTAGATAAATATCTGATTCAGTGTTTGCACAACTGGTTGGAGAAGGCCTTGGTTCCATGGCTGTGTTGCGGGACCTGATTAGAGAGGTTAGGTAGCTGACCTACGGCCACAGGGCAAATAAACAGTAGAGCAGATAACTGGATTCCAGCATTCAGGATGCCCCAATGGGATTAAAGAGTTCTTTCCGAGCACAGTTGGATTTCTGGTGGAATTGTCATATGGTCTCAGACTGTTTAGTGTTGGAAGGTTTTTCTGCTCAATTTCTCTATCAGTAAGACATCTTTTCCAGGTGCCCATGACAGGTGCCTCTCATTTTGCATTTATATCATTTCACTGAAGAATTCAAGATCCATGTGGACAGAGTTTAAAAATTTTTTTATTAAGAGATCATTGTATTGGGGTCTCTTACAGCTCTTATTACAATCCATCCATCTACTGTATCAGGAATATTTGTACCTATGTTGCCACCCTTCTTTTCTAGACAATTACTTTCTGTTGAGCCCTTGATAGGTGGACAGATTTTGACACTCTTGTTTAGCGCAACTCACCACAGCCCTCTTTGTGAGCTTGAGCAGACAGAAATGGATCGCCCTCTGAACTCTCACCCAAGACCTTCTATCTGAAAAGAAACTCACCTACCCAGAAGACATTGCAGGTTCAGACCCAGAGCACCACAATAAGGTGGACATTGCAGTAAGTGGGGCATGCCAATATTTTTGGCTTCCCAGTGCATAAAGGGGGCTACATTAACACTGTACTGTAGTGTAGGAAATGGGCGCTTGAAGCCCTGTGAGAATTACCGAACTGTGACCTACGGGCATGAAGTGAGCGTGTGCTGTGGGGAAAATTTGACTGATAACCTTGCAGGATTCAGGTCTCCCACAGAACTTCAATTTACAAGAAACAAAATAATAGCGCACCTCACTGCTGTCAAATGGATACTGACTCATAGTGGCCCTGCAGGGTGAGGTACATCTGCGCCTCTGGGCTTTCAATACTTTACACAGGACTAGAAAGCCTCATCTTTTTACCTCATGGTGGCTGGTGGTTTTGAACTAACCACACAACACGCATGTAACTACCATGCCTCCAGGGCTCCCGTGATAAAGCTAAGTTCAATGAGCCAAGGCGTGCCTGTCATTCCATTGGTTTCCTCTTCCCAATGGCAAGTCTCATTGTCCAAGGTGACAGACTTGGTCCTAGTTAGCTGGTGATACCAATCGCAACACTGCATAAGACCACCGAAGCCCTGCTGCATTTGAGTTACGGTGCTGGCGAGGCATCTTGAGAATTCTGCCAGAAGAACAAACACATCTCTCTTGGAAGAAGTACAGGCAGAATACTTAGACGAGAGGATGGTGAGACTTCCTCTCAGGTACTTTGGGGTGATCCGTCCCTGGCAAAGGACATCATGCTCGACAAAGGAGGGGGTCAGGGGGCAACAGGAAGACGCGCAATGAGATAGGATGACATGGTGGTTGTGACCACAGACTCAAACATGACAATGATTGTGAGGACGCCAGAGAACGGGCGGACACGTAGACATAGTGCCCCTATGATTGGGACCAACTTGACAGCCCTAAAACAGCAATCTTGGGGCAAGTTCCTTAAATTCTCAGACTCTCACTCTCCTTGTCAGCTCCGAGGTACCATTCCCACCTCACAGGACTTTGGAGACTAGGAAGTTCGCAGCATCACACCAGGACTTCCTTTACCCTTTCGTGGTGGTCCTGATTTCTGACTCCTGGTTTTGTTGTTGTTGTTGTTTGCATTGTTATTACTTTGTTTTGTCTTGAAATACGAGGCTCTGTAGACACAATACTCCAGGTGCCCTCTATTGTAAAGGAAGGTAAAGTGCTAAGATAGAATTATAGGAACCTTCTGATTCTTAATCTAAAGCAGTGGTTCTCCACCTTCCTCATGCCGCGACCCTTTCATACAGTTCCTCATGTGGTGGTGACCCCCCCAACTATAAAATTATTTTCGCTGCTACTTCATTACTGTCATTTTGCTACTGTGATGAATCAGATGACCCCTGTGACAGGGTCATTCGACCCCCAAAGGGGTGGCAACCCACAGGTTGAGAACCGCTGCTCTGAAGGGTCTCGTCATTCCAGAAATCATTATTTATCTAGAAAGGTTCATTGTTGATGGTGCCGTTCCCATCTGAGCTCGTCCCCTGCTTGTCTAAGCAATGTTCACAGGCCCCATGTGAAACAGACCGATCTTCCTTTCAGCCCACAAAGCCAGACACCCTTCTCCCGCTTGCATTCCACGGTCTCCTTTCCAGCTCCCCATTCTTGCTTGCTGATCGCACTGCGTCTTGGTTCTGTCATCTCTGCCCATTGTGACCCCCCTCCCCACGTTGTAGCAGCTGAAAAATGTGATAAGCATACTTTGCACGCCAGAAACGGATGACAAATGTGGAACAGGACAGAGCGAGGGAGCGGTCCCAGGCAGACCTCCCACGAAGTTGACAAGACGTTATTAATCCACCTCGGCTGGATGGGACACTTCCAGTTCACATAGCACAGTCCAGTACCCAGGGCCATCAGGGAAGTTGTAGCGACTGTTTCTCTGAATCCAGAGGCATTTGTCCCCTGACCTACCAGTGTCATAAAGCCATCCTGACAGGTGGTGGAGTCATATTGTTCCCAACATGAACCATGTTCATATCAAAACTGATTCACAAATGCTCATCAATTAGTGATCAACACTAGGTTGTAGTAGGAGCTCTCATGGCATAATGGTTACACATTGGGCTGCAATCTGAAAGGTCAGCAGTTCAAAACCACCAGCTGCTCTATGGGAGAAAGGGGGCACATGATACTCTCATAAAGAGCTACAGTCTCAAAATGGGGGCAATTCTACCCTGTCCTCTAGGTATGAGTTGGCATTGAGTCGATGGCAGCAAGTTTGATTTGTTTGTTTTTAAGATTGACAGTCTCGGGTTTCTGAGACTGTAACTCTTCATGGGAGCAGAAAGCCTTATCTTTCTCCCATGGAAAAGCGGAAATTGTCTGACTGCTGAGTCAGCAGTTCCACGTATCATTCATTAGACAGAGAACAGAAATGGGCCTCGAAGGAGCAGTGCTTTGGTCTTTCATCCATCAAGTCTTGGGGCTTTGTTACTTATTCAGTTGCTCCTAGTGTGTTATATTCTACGTGGGGAAAAGTAGTTCTAGAAGGTTTAGTATTATCTTTGCATTTCCAGAATCTTCCTTAGTACAGTCACCGCAGTACAGTAATTAGTCCTTCTCATTCACTGCCTCCTAATGACCCTATAGGACAGGGTTTCTCAGAATTTAAATTTTTACAGGAGCAGAAAGCCTCATCTTTCTCCCATGGAGGGGCTGGTGGTTTTGAACCGTAGACCTGGCAACTAGCAGTCCTATGAATTGGACTCCCAGGGCTCCTTAGCCACTGGTAAGACATCTCTTTGTGCTGATATGATATGTCTTTGTCACCTAATTAGAATCATGGATATAGTTTATGCTGTTTATTTTAAAAGCTAATATCAACCTATATTCTATTTTGTGCTATTTGCTACTCATCCTCATGATAGAATTTAAGCGAAATTATAGTGCTTATCTGACTGTAATGTCAATCTGAAAATCATGACAGTGTAACTGTAATAACCTTTTAATATAATTTTTATAAATATCAGCAAAGCTTAACTATTTTAATAGAGAGCTGATTTTCAGTTATTCTTATTCTTTTCTTAATATTATTTCCCCAGGGAGAGAATGGGGTCAAAGTGGGGTCGGCCAGTCAAACCCATCAGCTTCTTGATTCTCAGCAGAAAAGTAAGGCTGATTGCTCTTGTAAAGATTTACGGAAACCCTCTGCAGGTTTCTCAGTAGGTCTTAGAAAGCCATGCAGGGTCCCTATGAGTCAAAACCGACTCAATGGCAATGGGTTTCCTTATTAGCTTTAGGTTGCCACTTACAAAGGACCATCAAAAAGTTCATGGAAAAATCCCATCATCTTTTCCTTTCTATTTTCCACACACTTTTTGAAGCCCCCTTGCCTGGTTAAAATCATGTGTAATGCTACCCTTCATGTACAAATACATTACTTACAGCCATACCTGCATGATGTAGTGCTCATTGTCCAGATGTTCTGTTCTAATAGAGATCTGTTTTGACTTTGCCCATCAAGCCTTCCCTTGGCGATGTTAGAGACACAGGAGGCTATTGACATGGGTCACTGAGTCAGCTCCCACGCATAGTGACCCCATGTGCAGACACTGCCCGGTCCTGGGCCACCCTCACAGTTGCTGTTGTGTTTGTGCCCGTTGTTGCAGCCACTGTGTCCTTCCATCTCCTGGCCCAGTGGTTCTCAACCTTCTAATGCCACAACCCTATCAAGCAGTTCCTCATGTGGTGGTGACCACCCCCCAACCATAACATTATTTTCGCTGCTACTTCATCACTGTCATTTTGTTACTGATATGAATCGGGCGACCCCTGTGAAAGGGTCGTTCGACCCCCAAAGGGGTCGCGACCCACAGGTTGAGAACCGCTGTCCTAGAGGGTCTTCTGCTTTTCTGCTGACCTTCTCCTTCACCAAGGGACGTCCTTCTCCAGGGACTGCTCCTGCCTGAGAATGTGTCCAACGAACACTCGAGGAAGTCTCACCACCCTCGCTTCTCACGGCGTTTTGGCTGGCCTTCTTCCAGGAGAGTCATTCGGTCTTCCGGCAGTCCGTGCAATTTTTCATATTCTGCACCAGCACCATGCTTAGGGCATCCTGCCCCAAGCCAAGCCCCCTCCCATCCAGTGGATTTTGACTCATCTTGACTCTGAAAGATAGAGTAGAAGTGCTTTCCAAGGTTTCCAAGGCTCTAAATTTCTAAGGAAGCCGACTCCCGCACAGCAGCTGGTGGGTTTGAACCACCAGCCTTTCAGCTAGCAGCCCATCACTTAATCCACTGTGCCACGAGGCTCCTTACTGCTATTTGTTATATTCGTTTTTCTAGGAGTAAAGTAAAACGAACACTCCTTTCTTTGGTTTGGTCCCTTCCTTTTCAAAGTGGTCTCATTAGATTATGTGATGGGACATCTTTCCATCATCTCCCCTGCTGCCCCCTGCCCTCACCGCTTTAATATCTATCTAGAGTGTCCATCAGAGGGTCGGCGGTAATGCTAACTATTACAGCTATGCAGAAACCCCCAGGTGCCTAGTGGCCTAGCAGTTCCACAATGGGCTGCCATCCGAAAGGTGAGTAATTTGAAACCACCAGCCTCTCCAGGGGAGAAAGACAGGGCTTGCTACTTCCCTAAAGAGTTCCAGTCTTGGAAACTCTGTTCTATCGGATGGCTACACTCTGTGCTCTAGGACACTATGAGTCTCGGCTCAATGGCAGTAGGTTTGGCCTTTGGAATGCACAAACCAGCGCTGGAGACTAAAGTTTACTTTACAGACTTTATAAGAGTACGTGAAAATGGCTTTCAGATTTTACAGACTTCATGTGCCATAAAAAAGTTATTGAGAATCGACTTACCTTGAGCAAGGTAGGTACCAAGACAGACGCACAGAGGAATAGGATGTGCCTCTTATACTCAGGGTATATAAAAGACAAGGATGAAGATAAGGGGAAATCAATCACAAGGATCAACATATAACCCCCTCCAGGGGAACCAACAACAGAAAAGTGGGTGAAGGGCAACAGAGGACGATGTAAGATATGAAAATAATCATCTATAACTTATCACGGGCTCATGAAGGAGGGAGGGCGAAAATGAGAAGCTGATATCAAGGGCTCAAATCGAAAGAAAATGCTTTGAACATGATGATGGCAGCATATGTGCAAATGTGCTTGACACAACGGATGGATGTATGGATTGTGATAAGAGATGTAAGAGCCCCCAATAAAAGTATTTAATAAAAAAAGAAAGAAAGAGAAGTGGGTGTTGCTATAAAGAGGTCACATGTTCTGTATCTTCATTAAACCAACCTCAATATTCTGACTGGTCTAGAGCCTTTGCCAGTTGTTAGCATCGGGATAAGCTGGCTGAAGGTCCATGGGGTCTCCCTGCATTGTTCCTTGCAGCTTCACGATCACCTACAGTTTTGACAATTAGCATCTCAACACGAACAGTTGAATTTTAAAGGAAAAAAAGTGGCATCCTTCATGAGATAACATGAATGCAATGTGAAACCAAAATATAAAAATAAAAAATAAGGATGAATAAGAGAAAGAGGAGCTTCGGAGGCACAATGGTTAATCACTTGGTTACAGACCAACAAATTGGCGATTCCAACCCACTCAGAGACAGACCGGGGGACAGAGAGACCTGTTCCCATCAAGGTGGAAGCCTAGATAAAACACCTGTGCCAGCCAAACCAAACTCACTGCCATCGACTCGATGCTGATTCATGGAAACCCTGTAGGACAGAGTCGAACTGCCCCGTGGGTTTCTGAGGCTGTTCATTTCACAGGAGCAGAGAGCCTCGTCCATCTCCACAGGAGAGGTCGGCAGATGCCAACGGCGGGTCTTGCAGTTGGCAATGCAACACCACCACCACCACCACCCCCCCACATAACCAACTCATAGCCACCCTCTGGGACAGGGTAGAACTGCCCCTGTGGTTTCTGAGACCTGACTATCAACGAGAGCAGAAAGCCCCGTCTTTCTCCAGCGGAGCTGCAGATGCTTTTAAACTGCGGACCGTGTGGATCACAGCCCAACATACAACCAGGAGGCCACCAGAGCCCCCAAAACCTGGTGGGGCGGTGCTAGTCTGTGAGTTAAGGTCACTACGAGGCATCTTTTTTTTAAACAGAGAGAGGGGGGGGCAAAACAGAATCTTTAAAAATACCCTCAGTGATTCCACATGATGGAAGCAGGGAGGTATCGGAGACATGAATCTGGGATTTCTGAAATCCCTGCTTGGGATGGGGGTGGGGGAGTTCAAGGTGATTAAGACTTCTGGACCCAGAGGTGACCTTTTTCTCTGCTGCTCAAGTTCAGACGGCAGTGCCCCCTACAGCTGTTTCCTTGGGTCCGGAGGGGTCGAGAATCCGACGTAAACTCTTTTCCCTGGAGAAGAGGCTTCCCCAAGGCCCTGCTGGGCAACAGGCTGGGAGGCAGGCTGGTGGAGCGTGTGTTGTGTTTGGGGCACGTGCACCTGTTCGATTTCCAGTGGTGCTTTTCCCTGGAGGGGAGTTTGGTCTGGGGGCCAGAAAGTCCCTGGGAATTGGGCCTGACTCCCCACCCTCCTGAGAGAGTGGACGGTCCTGTGTACACGGAGGCCCCCGTGTTTCGTGGTTCAGGAACAGGGACTGGGAAAGGTCATTTGTCATTCCGCCACTCATCAGGGAAGTCCAGCTAAGACGTAGCCTTGGCCTCTTCTCATTTCTCCTTGGCCACCCCGCAGCCCCACTGTGGCCAGCCCCACATCTGAAGGCTGGAATGAATGCACACGCTGCAGGGTGCTTCTCCCTCGGTGAACTGGTCTGGGTGCTGGCTGTGATGCCCTGGAAGGAACGGTATGTATTGAGCGTGAGTCAATCTGGGAGCCTCAATTCCAGGGCTGCTACAGTGTCCTAACTCATCTAGGACTTCATAGCATTGAAATCCTAGCAGTCAGCCATCATCTATCGAACCATCTCCATTGTTAAACTGTCAGACTCAAGAAAGCTTCCTTTTTTCACCTTCTGCGGGCATTGTCCAGCTAAGACTAGGTTGGGGTGTTGGTTGTTGTTGTTGTTGTTTTAAGTTCAAGCTCTTCTTCAAAACGGCCCAAATCTCTCTGAGTCAGTGTGGGGTGACAAAGGATCTCCCTATGATTGATGGGAAACTCCATTAAAGAGCCCTCTTTCCTCACCAAACAGCCCAAGTCTTCACCTTTAGTGTGTGTGTTTGATATAAATATCTTTGGAGCATGTCATTTCTGTCTTGAATGCACTCCAGTGGGAGTATGCCACAGAACCCAGCACATGTGGAAGCGGAGAAAGGTGTTCAGAGTCCGGGGAAGGTGGACCCACTCTCATCGTGACCAATGAGGCTCCAGGGTCTGTCTCGGAAGTTCGAATCCTGCCCCCATCAGATCCATGGGCTTCTTACCATGCCACGAGAGGTGTCTCAGCTTCCCCCAGCCTCCCCCTCAAGTCTGTTACAAAATTGTAACCCTCACAGCATCCCATAGGATCGGGGTAAAGGTTAAAGGAGGTGAGCCACAGAATAGCTGTTGAATCCAGGCTGTTCTCTGAGCTGCTCCCTTCTCCCTCTCCCACCCTATTGTTTCCCTGATAGAGTAAGGACCACACATGGCTTCCATGAGGGGGCCTCAAAACGTTGGTGGAGGGGGGGGTCCCCTAATTTTTTTATTCTATTTTTCCATGGACTTTTGAATCATCCCCCCTCCCCCCACCTTGCAGAGCTCTCTCCATCAACAGGACTCCTGTTTGCATCAAAGCAAAGAATGATACCATTATGGAAGAAAAAGTGAGTGGCCAGAACGGACTGTAGTGGACCAAAGCTACTGCTT
>NW_022106189.1:39104406-39124812 GCF_000313985.2 Echinops telfairi
AAAAAAAACATTAAGGAAATATCTGTACACAATATCCTCTGATATTTCCTGGGGACTTCTGGTCTTTCTCTCTGATCTACTTTTGTCCATTCATTCCCAACCTGAAGGTAGACAGGAAACATTTGAATCCATTTTGAGTCTACTGGAAATTCTTCAAGGACTAGAATGATGGGCCTCTGGGACTTCCCGCCTGCATTTTTTTTTTTTTTTAGCTTCAGGGCTTGTTTTAATTAGATAATCTGAGGATCTCCTCGTGCTTCTAACTGCTCAGTGTTTACATGAGAATGTGGGGGCCTCAAGGAGGCGAGGGGATTTGTCCAGAGTCCCTGGTTTAGTAGGTGGCAGAGCCAGTCCACGGACCTGCACTCCATGTGCCCAGTAAAGCGTCGTCCCCAGCAGGTCTGGGCCAGTGTGCCACCCTCTCCCCCAATTCCCAGTAGAGTTGCATCCTGCGACCTCTATCCTGTAGGTACCAGCCAAGTAGGACAGCTGGATCTTCAGCTTGTCAATTCCAGGGAGAGACCATCTGGCGTATGAGAGAGATGTTTGAGATGGAGCTCAGGGATGAGATGACACCAGTCCAAGGTTCCTGGAAAACCAAATCCATTCTTCCAGAAAGCCTAACACTGGCCCCTTGCTTCCTGTGACACGAGCTTCTACACTGTGTTTACTGTTCCCAGAGCCCAGACCCAGGGTGGGCCCTCAGCTTCCCAGCCCCACCCTGTCTAAACATGCAGCCCCTACTGAGCCCTCGTCAGTCGTTCTAGCAAAACCTTGCTAAGCTTCATGTGTCCAAGCTCAGGCTATGGTATGCATGCCAAAGGTGTCCGTGTTGTTTTGTTTATGCGACCGGGTCCCACTGGGATCGGGAGGCCCTCACTGGTTTTTCAACAAACAACTTCAAATGGAAATCTCCATAGGAGAGATGGGTTCTCAGCCTCATTTGTCCAAACAGGCACCCGTGGACTTAGAACGGCGTGCCTATTATTGGACGCTGACTTGTGCATGGCGTATATGTTCAGATACCTAACTCAGCGAAGAGAGCACTAGTTTACACTCACTCTTGGATTTTCCTCACTCACACCCCATGGGTAAGTGGGGCAAATGGACATTCTGTAAGTATGCTGGGATCTAAGAAGGAGAATCACGTAGACGAGAGAAAGGCTGGGGACCTGCTTCTGAGAGCACGACCACTGAAAACTCCCAGGAGCACAGTTCTGCTCTGACACACAGAGGGTCACCAGGACCCAGTGTCTCTTTCACGGCCATGGGGGCGGGGTTGTTTTACCCACTCTCAAAGCAGACCCACAGATTCAGGAGGAGCTGCATCGAAATTGAACTAGGTTGATGCCTCAGATGGGGTCTAGGGTCTTTGGGGAACTTCCTGCTAAGAATGTTCTCCTGCACACCAGATTTCAACCTCAGTGACCTTGACCAGCCCTCGCTTGGAAGCAACACGCATCTGAAGAATCAGTTAGCTGAAGCACTGTGAAAAGGTGGCTTAACTAGAAGAGAATCCTCTCCTTCGGTCTCCCCTAGCTCTGCGGTGTGGCTTCCACCTGCTTTCTTTTGTCTCCGACTAGACATCGGGATGGGAGTGCCTGATGGAGAATGAAAGTTCCCGCTATGCTGCAAGGCATTGCTAGAGGACCCCTTTGTGAGGACATCTGGGCTGGGAGTGGAAGTGTGTTGGCACAGAAGCTTGCCGTGGGCGAAGGAGGGAGCAGGGATCTGAAAGCATTGCTGAGAAGTCAGATGGCTTTTGCTCGAGAGACGCCGATGGATCGCCAACTAGTTCTGAGACGTCAGGCAGCTTACTCAACTTCATGAAGCTTCTCGTTACTCATCTTCCACATGGACATTACACCAAGATCCTCCTCAAAGGCTTTGGAAAGGTCTTGGCAGACCTGAGTATATGCTTAGTATTACATGTTTGTGGTTAAAAAAATCATGCATTTGTTTTGCTGTGAGAAAATACACAGCAGAGCATACACCAATTGGACAGTTTCTACATTGACGATTGCGTGACACCGTTGACATTCTTTGAGTTATGCAACCATCCTGACCCTCCTTTGATGAGTTGTTCCTACCCTGTTAACTAAATTCCTTTCTAATCTTCTGAGCTGGCTACGATCATTTGATTCCATGTGTGGTGGCTGTTAGGTGCCCTTGAGTCTCACAGAGACCTCACGGATGACAGACTGAAGTAATGCCTGGTCCTGTACCACCCTCACAATGGTTATTATGTTTGAGCCCATCATTGCAGCCACTGTGTCCATCCATCTTGTCAAGGGTCTTCGGCATGGACCCAAGGCTGTCCAGGCATCATGGCTGAAGAAACATAGTCCTAATGATCAACTGGATCTGCATGATATACGCCCCGGCTTAGCAGACCCACATTGAATGGAGTGAATCACACACACACACACACACACACACACACACACGAAAGAAAAAAACAAAAACAAACTCGAGTTCTTTCTTTTGCGCTGAGAAGGGAGAGACCTATACTGAAGACTGTGGCCATGGTACACATGCTAGAACCTCAGAAAGGGAATGGAACATATCACTTTTCCAGCTTTTATCTCTTTCCCCCTGTTTCAGTGTGTATATAGTGCAAGACTTGGCAGGTCTGCTGCCGTCAACAGTCCATATGTGGGTTTGTTTTCAGCTGTGAGTCTCATTTCTCATTTGCACAGAGAGGGAATAAAATGATTCTCATGACTGTCACTGGTGTGTCCCTGTGTCTAGACCACACGTTCAAGTCCCCACCCTTGTTGAACAGCCACACCCTGAAGGAGCAGGGTTCCCATGTGTGGCCCTCCTGTCCATTCCTCCGATCCCACTGTGTAAGTGTTACATCTACTTCAACTCTCAGAGGCTGTGTGAGACCGAGCGGAAGGGTCCCGGGGGCTTTCGAGGCTGTCATCTTGATGGCAGCAGGGCATGTAGGCTTCCTCCCCCGGAGCCACGCCCACGGCAAGCGGCCAGCTCTCGCTTCTTTCAGTCAGCACTCCAGTGCTTAACCCTTGGGTCCTCAGGCGTCCCTGCGCATCTCATGGGGCAGAAACATCAGCATCCACACTGATTTCCAAGAACACAACAAGGAATGAAGTCTGCACTCTGCCACCTACAGGCTCTGTGACCTGAAGTACACGGTTGTACAGGCCTGAACCTCACCTTCTCTCCCTGTCAAATGTGGACAAGGTGAACTATTTCAAAGACCTAGCATTCAATTTTAAAAATGATTGGTGGGGGTTGGGGTTGGGGATTTCTTCTGTTTCCAGATGAGAGAAATGAACAGGCTTCACTACCCTACCTGAAACATATGAGGGAGTACCCTCCCCCCAAAATGGAATTTTTTTCAAAGCTATGTATTTAAATTTTTAAAAAAATACATCCCTTTATTGGGGGCACTTATAGCTCTTATAACAATCCATGCATTAATTGTATCAAACACATTCGTACATATGTTGCCATCATCATTTTCAAAACATTTTCTTTTTACGTGAGCCCATAGTATCAGCTCCTCTTTTTTCCCTCCCTCCCCCACCCTTGTGACCCCTCGATAAATTATAAATTATTATTTAAAACAATCTTATCACCTTCAAAGAACTCTCCATTACACTAAATACTTTTGTCAAATCTATGATTCCATCTTGGAAACCTCTTTCTGACTCATCTGTTTGGATGGCTGACAGCACCTCCATCATTTTTTTCCTCACCTCTTCTATGTCATCAAATCGCTATCCTTTCATGTTCCTCTTCATTCGTGGAAACCAAAAGAAGGTGCACCGAGACAGTCAGGAGAGTAAGGTGTGTGGGGCAAGAGAGACATGCTGTTTTTTCCCAAAACTGGTGCTCTGGCTGCGTGAGCAGGTGCATTGTTGTGGTGACAAAACCAGTTCCCGTCTGTCAAATCAGGCCTTTTGTGTCACACACTATTAGGCAATCTTTTCAGAACCTCTAATAGAAAGCATGAGTCACAGTCTGATCTGATGGAATGAACTCCAAATGCACTCTAAGTTGACATTTCATCCTTTGGGGAAGTTGACAGACATCCAGAATGAGGTTTGTCATCAATTGACATTTCATCTTTTTTGAAACAAGAAAACTACTCATACACTTGAGTTTTTCCCATAGCACTGTCCTTATAAGCTGCGATCAACCTCACAACAGTTTCTGCAGTATTTTTCCTGAGCAGGAAACAAAACTTCACAGCTATATGCTGTTCTCTTAAATCAAACATCAAAAAAAAAAACGAGGTTCAAGTGAGACTGCTTTTATGAAAACAAAACACTGACCAGAGAGAACCTTCCCAGGCAATGCCACTGGGTGTACTAACTCAGAGCGAGTTGCTCAATACTTCCCTAGCAAGAAAATAACATACTAATAAAACCCTGCTCCACCCAGAAAAATTCTGGGTGTTTTTTGTTTGTTTGTTTTGGTGGGGGGTTACTCCTCCATATATACTGCTCTCTTTTAGAGTGAGAATTCTCTGTGTTGTATTTTGTTGTCCTTTTTGTTTTGTATGATTGTTTTTATATGAAATCCAGGGTAGGTGATCTACATAGACAGTAACTAGATGAATAGTACCTTAGGGTTACAGCAAGGGAGCTTGAGGGCGTAATGAAGAGCTAATAGTAAGAGGAACAAGAGTGAAGAAAATGTACTAAAATTGATCATGGTGATGGTCGCACAATGCTTTTCAACACATTTTAAACACTGAATTCAATGGTTCGTGGATTCTACGCTACACTGTTAGAAGAGATGGGGAAATGGCTCCCACGGTACTGGGACATGAGGCAGCACAGAGAGCCGACCTTGACTGCTGGCTGGGTGAGAGATGAACTTGGCACTGCAGGTAGTGGTGGAGCAGAGAGTCAGAAACCAGGTGAAAGTTAGGGGTCACCCTGTGTTGAAGAGATGTTGCAGAGAGTCCAGGGAGACTGGGCAGTTAGCATGTACAGCACAAGGTTATGGAAAGGCAGGAGCTGCATGAGGAAGGACCTCCCCTACCCACCCCCTACTGCTCCCCCACTAAGGATCAGCCCATGGGCATTCTGGGATATTCAAAAGAGTTCTAAGCAACACAGCTTGTGAAGAAACTACCTCAAAATGAGCAGGAGCGAGAGAAAAAGGTGGAAGGAGATGTTGTCGGTGATTCCATAATGCCAGGAATGGTCCTTTTCCCCAGCTCCTCTGGAGATTCCCATGCCTCGTGAGACACTGTGCGGAGTCCACCATCACGTCTTCCCTGCTTCTGTACCAGGGGACAGGTCCACTGGTCCTCCCTACTGCTCCGGACTGACCTGACCAAGCATGCACACCAAGACACAAACACCAAAATCTTCCCAAGAAGTAATTGTGTGCTACGTGACAGCCTCTGTGCCCTAGCCAGGTGGGCCAGAGACGGCAGGCCATCCAGAGGCCCTGGCTCCTTCAGTCTTGATGCATCACCATCCACCAAGTACAAGGTTGGGGCTGGTTTCCCAGCCCAAAGAGAAGTTGGGGAGGGGAGTCCCAGCTTCCTCTGTGGCTTGAAAGGGCATGCGTTCCCTCTGCTCAGGACTGATCTCAAGGTAAATCATAACTGTAAGGGGTCTGTAAGCCTCAGGAAGATCCGTGCTCTAAAAGAAATGAAGAGCAAGTGAGCTGTGAGTGACTGTATCTACCACTCATCCCCCACTCCCTGCTTACCTTCTACCCACCCTGCTGCTCATCTGACCAAGTACCTGGCTTCCCAGAAGACTATAAGCTGCAGGAGGATAGACATCAAATACTGCTGGCTCACCACTCTCTCCCCACACTTAGAGTCTACTCTCCTATCTTTGTTCTAAAGCTTTCTTGAGATGGCATCTGGATACCATATTATATTATATTTAGTGAGTACAATTAAGTGCTTTTTAGTATGTTCCCAGGATTGTACCGCCACCATTAGCGTATTGTCAAAGATATCCATACCTCCAAAGAAAATCCATATGCAATAGCATCACTCACCATTTCCTCCTTCCCCAGCCATCAACAAACATTAATCTACCGTATGCCCCCACCCCCACCCCAAACCCTGCTGCCCTAAAGTTGATTCTAGCTCATAGAGCAAAACTGCCCCATCAGGTTTTCAAGGCTGTAAATACACTTCACTGCTACATCCTTCCCCTACGGAGCAGCTGGGGGATACAAACAAGTGCTGGACCCAGTGAACCACCAGCCCTGTTCCCCATGTTCTAAATGCAAGAAATAAGAGCACTTCTCAATTGCCAGCACCTCAATGTCTTTGGAGGAATGCACATATTTGACAGTGAGCTCATGGTGCATGGTGGACACTGAATACATAGAGGATTCAGTTGAAATATGCTTGGGTGTCATCCTTGTTCTCAAGCAAGCATCAGAGTCTCTTGTGACATCCATTTTCATCTTTTCCTTCGTTCTTCTCTTTTTCATGACCCTTTGCTGTCTTCATGCGTGATGCTCTCGAGGTCTTCCCACAGTGCAGCAGGTTTTCTGTCACTAGTGTTCTATACAGCAAATCTGTCCTTGAGATGTTCTCAAAAGTCAGCCGGGAGAGACTCCAGGTTGTATCTTGGCTCTTGTAGACTTGTTTCAATGTTCTTCAACTTCGCCCTCAACTTACATTTGAGCAATTGACCGTGTGTCCCCAGAGCTGGTTTCAGAAGCTGGTATTGAGCATCTCCATAGTCTCTTGCCTACGGATGTAGTCGGTTTCACTTCTGTGTATTCCACCTGGAGAAGTCCGTGTGTGTAGTTGCTCTTTGTGCTGTTGCAAGAGGTACTGTATCTGCGACAAGGAAGTCATTCATCTTGTAAAACTCTGTCGTACGAGCTCCAGCTTCATGTTTATCATCAAGACCTTATTTTCCAACTGCCGTTCCTTCCTCTTTGTTTCTGAATTTGCAATCTAATCGTTATAGTTATCAGTGCATCTTGATAGCATGTTTGATCAATTTCAGATTGAAGACATTAGTAGAATTCTCCAATTCCCACATCACTAACTTTAGTGGCTGGTGTATCCATTCGAATCATAGTTGGATTCACTGTATTTCCTTGTATGCAGATAGATATGACCTTGTCACAGAGAGCATTGGACTTCAAAATCGATCTTGAAATGTCCTTTTAGGTAATGAATGAGGTACAAATGGAAGAAATAAGGAAGTAAAAGAGCTGAGCTGAAAATTTCGAAGGGCAGCTTCAGAAGATGATGTAAAATATTACAATAAAACGTGCAAAGACCTAGAGTTAAAATAAAAAATGGAAGAACACACTCAGCATATCTTAAGCTGAAAGAACTGAAAAATGCAATTGAGTTGCAATATTGAGAGATTCTATGGGCAGAGAGCATCAAAAGAAGGTGGAAGGAATACACAGAATCACTGTCCTAAAAGAACTGGTCAACATCCAACCACTTCAAGAAGTCACATACAAGTAAGAACCAATCATAGTGAAGAAGCTGAATTTGCACAGAAAACATAGCCAAAAACAAGGCTCCAGAAATTGATTGAATACCAATCAAAATGTTTCAAGACGCTAATGAAGCACTGGAAAGACTCCCTTATGACAGGAAATTTTGGAGCCAGTTTCTTGGCCAAATGACTGGAAAAGATCCATATTTGTGCCCATCCAAAGAAAGGTCACAGAAGGAAATGTTCAAATTATAGAACAATATCATTGATATCATACGCAAGTAAAATTTTACTGAACATCATCCAACCATGGTTGCAGCATTACGTTGACAGGTTGCAGTGAGAGATTTAGGCCAGATTCAAAAGAGGACATGGGACAAGGAATATCATTGTTGATGTCAGATGGATGGCTCTTGGCTGAAAGCAGAGACCCCCAGAAAGATGTTTCCTTGTGTTGCATTGACTATGCCATGGCATTCGACTGTGCGGACCACATCAAACAGCAGACAGTTTTAAGAACAATGGGAATTCCAGAACATTTAATTGTGCACATATAGAATTTATACATAGATCAAGAAGCAGTTGTGCAAAGAGAACAAGGGAATACTGCCTGATTGAAAATCGGGAAAGGTGTGTGTCAGGGTTAGTTATAGCTTCTCACCGTACTCCTTCAATTTGTGTGTTGAGTAGATGATCAGAGAAGTTGGACTAGATGAAGAAGAATGTGTCGTCAGTATAAGAGGAAGGCTGATTAGGATCCCGTAACATGCAGATGACACAACCTTGCTTGCTGAAAGCAAGGAGGACTCGAAGCCCTTGCTGATGAAGATCAAGGATTTCAGCCTTCAGTATTGATTACAAATCAGGATAAAGAAAGCCCAAATCTTCACCACTGTACCAATGGAGGAAAGGTTGAAGTTGTCAAGGATTTTGTCTTTCTTGGATCCAGAATCAATGCTCATGGAAATAGCAGTCAAGAGCTCAAAACGGCACATGTCATTGGGTAAATCCACTGCACAAGATCTCTTTCAAGTGCTGGAAAGCCAGGATGTTACTTTGAAGACTAAAGTGAACCTGACCTAAGCCATAGTATTTTCAATTACCTCATATACTTGTGAAATTTGGGCATCAAATAAGGAAGACCAAAGAAGAATATATGCATTTAAGTGATGGTGCTGGTAAATAAGATTGAAAGTACCAGGGACTGACAAAAGAACAAACAAATCTGTCTTGGAAGAAGTACAAGCAGAATGCTCCTGTGTTAGCCTGAGTAGATTAAAGAAACAAAATTCACAGACACTCATATGTGCGTAAGAAAGAGTTTTATATCAAAGAGCCATTGTATATTGCGAAAATATCCCAGCCCAGTCCAGATCAAGTCCTTAAGTCCAGTATGAGCCCATATGTCCAATGCCAATCTATAAATTCCTCTTCAGACTCAAGCAACACATGCAATGACTCCAAACGCAGGAAGGTCACAGGCCAGTGGGCGGAACATCTTATGGATCCAGTGGTATTGGAAGCATCTCAGCGCTGGCAGGGGTCTCCAGGGCTTCAGCTCCATGGCTCCAGTGTAGCTCCATGTGTCTTCTCAGCAGGAATGTCTCTCAGGGAGTGAGTGTGTGTCCCGCCTCCAGTGAGCTATCTATCTCCTTAGTGCCTCCAAATGAGGGCATCAAGATGCGACCTGATTGACAGGCTAAGCTCCACCCCTTCACTCTTCAGTTTCAGATTGACAACAGATCACGTAACTACCACAGCTCCTTCATAGCAAGAATGACATAGTTAATCTAACTTTTCTTGGACATATTGTCAGGAGAGACTGGGCCCTCAAAAAGACGCTCATATTTGGAAGAATAAAGGGGTGGGAATAAAGAGGAAGACCTTCGACAAGTTGGATGGACCCCGTGGCTGAAACCAGGGGCTCACTCATGAGAACAACTGTGAAGCTGGCACAGGACCGGGCAGGGTTTCATTGTAAGTCACAACCAACTGGCTGGCATCTCACAACACCAAAAACAACCCATTCTCAAGCTCACAAGGACGTCTCAAAGGATTTTTCTAAGCACACATTCCTACTTGGCGAACTTTTTCTATCACCAACAAGATTCTGGAGTTCACAGAAACAAAAAGAGGCAAATAAAAGCACACTGCCTCGAAGGTAGAGTCCCTGGCGGTATGAACAAATAGTCCACTGGACAGCAGACAGAAAGGTTGCAGGTTCATGTCCACCCAGCGGTGCCCAGGAAGAAAGGTCTGGCAATTTACTTCCCACAAGTCATCCACTAAAACCCTCTGGAGCACAATTCTACTCTGACACACACAGGCTCGCCATGCATTAGAGTGAGAGGAATTGTTTGCTTGTGTTTCATTTGGACGACGGTAATACTCAGTACAAGCAGCTGTGGGTTTGGGGCAAGCCCCACTTACCCTTTCATGTTATGTAAATCTGCCCTCACTTTGAAATGATGGCACCAACCTCTGCTCACAGCCAGTTCTTCACTACCATCACCGTCACTGTAAAGCCCTGGAAGTGCTTTTTAGCCTTTTCATCCATGAAAGGAAGAACGATATGCACTTGAGCCGATTCAACTGCAAATTCCATGTCGACCTACAGGCAATTAGGAAACCTAGCCCACCTGTAAATGGGCAGTGTTTCCTTAAAGGACCTCATCACTTTCTTCACAGACTCCGTGAGACAGGTACAGCAGCTCCTTTTACAGATTCAACCCTGAAGGCTGGCTCACGGGCTGAGTTTATGGATTGTCAACCTACCCTTCTAGCCTCTCCACTAAAAACCAACAAACCCCTCATTGCCATCAAGTGGATTGGGCTAATAGCAGGCTCGAGGGCGGAGTGGAAGTGCCCATGTAGGTTTCTCACTCCCTACCATGGAGTCGATTTCGACTCCTAGTAAGCTTATAGGATAGGATAGAACGGCCCCTGGAGGTTTCCGGGATTGTACCTCTAAGGGAGTAGAAAGTCTCCCCCACCTCTCACAGAGATGCTGGTGGTTTTGAACTGCTGACCTTGCGGTTGGCAGCCCAATGCATAACCCACTCACCACCGGGGGCTCCTGTTGGTTCAGCTCACCAGTGAAAGCAGCAAATAGTCTCTCAGAGAATGCTGCCTTCACTGGGCTCATTTGGGCTCAGCTGTGCCATCTGTTCTCCAAACAGTAGTTGAATCTTTAAAGTAAGTCATGACAACCTGGTATCAGATTCGCCTAACTTCTCACCTCCACCTCCCCTGCCACCCAGTCCAGTCCGACTCTCAGTGACCCTCTGCCAGGCTTCTGAGACTGTCGCTCTTCACTGAGCAGAGAGTCTCCTCCTTCTTTGACCAGCCACCTTCCTATCAGACATCTCGCCTGTGCCATCCCCATCCCCATCCCCAAGGTCACATAAATATCCCCACCAACATGCAGAAGAACTGGCCCTCCTCACAGACCAGCATTTTTCGATTCCTTAAGCTGTTTCCCAGTTTGCTCTGACCATTGGCAAGACACCTCAGTAGATGGGGCTTTCCTTACAGGAAACTTGTCTGCAAGCAGCCAGAAGCATAGCCACTGTGTGTGTGTGTGTGTGTGTGTGATGGGATGGGAAGGGGGATGTGGCATACTGGGTAGATGGAAGCCCCTCAGAGTTTGATGCTTTGTGTTCTTATTACAATAGCCATGTCATGTACCAAAATGAAACTAAAAATTGTTTCAGGTCTCTATCTTTATCTTCCGCTCCCCAAGCCACAGACTTGCCAAGTGTTGCTGTCTGCACTCTCTCTCCTTTCCGAGAGATCCCCACACAAGAGAACAATGGCCTTTCTTTCCAGACACTTTGCAGAAAGGGGGCAGGACTGGGGAAGGTGGCAGGACCTTCCTGGGAGGCCCACGGAGTGGGGCGGGAAGATGAGTAGAGCTGGGAAGAGGAGACTTGCATCCAGACCTGCTCCTGCGGCCTTTCATGTTCAAAGGCAGGTGGAAGGCAGCCAAGGAGACTCAGATACACAACCGCAGTAAGTGGTGATTCAGCTGCCTCTCAGAAACACACAGCTTGGACAGCACCGACAGCTATTGTTTCTGTTTGCTGCCTTTGCAAGAGGGAGCCAAGGAAATGTGGGGCAGAGATGCAGCCCGAGGGGCACCGGAGGTAGGAAGGCAGCCAGCCTGGGAATCCTATTGTTCAGTTGCTTCTAAGCCTCTTTTTCTCACCCAGATTGAGACCAGGCAGTGGTATGAGACATGGCCCATCAGAAGCAAAGACGGAGCTACAAATGCATGGAGAGAGAAGTGGGGGAAGTAGTACAGACTTTATGGACGCATGGGGTCTTTGTGGGCTTAATGATTTTTCAATCCTTTGCAGGGTGGATCATAAGAATGCACCCGTAGCTCAGTGTGTGCGCAAGTATTTTAAGATAATGCATACTGGTGCTGACCCTCCATGATTTTAGTCTGCTTCACAACTAGTATACCAGGGTGACCCTCCATGCAAGTGCCTTTTTTTTTTTTTTTTTTGACACATGCATAAATGGCTGTAGTTACTGCTACGGGTTGACTTTCATGAGCTCTGGTGGCAGAGTGGATTATCCGTTGGGTCACTAACCACCATAAGGTCAGCAGTTCAAAACCAACAACCCCTCAGAGTGAGCAAGACGGGGCTTTCTACTCCCAGAAAGAGTTACGGTCTCCAAAACCCACAGGGGAAGTTCTATTCTATCTCATGGGATCCCTATGAGTCCGAATCGACTCATTGGCAAGGAGCTTGGTGTTTGGAATTTTGGGAAGAGGGCAACATTCCTGGGCTGGACATTAAGAGAAAACCTAGAGACCTTGTAGAAAATTATTTCAACTTGTGTACGCACAAGTGTATTGGAGGGACATATCAAATTGTTCCAGGGAAAAGTTCAAGTGTACCTGAAAACAATGCAGGGACTTAATTTTTGAAAATCCCACAGCTTAGATTTAATGCTATTCAAACAATTAGTTCTCTTGGGGAATTTCAAAGGATTGATCTGTTGGTGAGATAGGGGTTATGCGTGGAGCTGAAAGGTCAGCACTTCAGAACCACCAGCAGCTCCTTGCGAGAAAAATGTGGCTTTCCACTTCCACAAAGAGACACAGTGTCAGAAACCCAGAGGGGCAGTTCTACCCTATCCTATGGGGTGGCTATGAGTCGGAATGGACTCAGTGGCAGTGAGAAGCAATAGACCTATTTATGTTTATTAAAAGGAGAGAAATGTTGAGTCCCTGGGTGGTGCAAATGGTTAACAAGATTGGCTGTGAACCAAGAGGTTGGAAGTTCGAGTCCACATAGAGGCACCTCGGAAGAAAGTCTTGATGATCTACTTCTGACAAGCCAGTCACTAAACACCATGTAGAGTGCCGTTCTACTGTGACATGCATGGGGTCACCACAAGTCAGAGCTGACTGATGACAACTGGTTGAATGTTAACAATGCCTCATTCATAGACAGGTGGCTTAGCCAAGGCAACCTAGCTAGTGGAAGTGACAGACCTGAGACTTGAAATCAATTGCCCTGACTCCGATCTCCACCTTTCCCATGATGTCAGTGCATTTGATGGCTGCAAGCACATGCTTTGGTGTCTGCTCTAACAGTCTCTCTACTAAAAAGAAGGGAATGAAGGTCCTGTGGATGGTGGTTGGTGTGCTACTAGATGTAGCAAGTGTTCAATAATTGTTTTCTATGCCTTTGTGCCCGTTGGTTTTGCTAAGCTGTTAACACTCGGCTTCATTTAAGCCTCATTAATTATGCTACAGGTTGGTGGTAAAACCTTCCAACTTGCGGGTGAGAAAACTGGGTCTGAGAGAGATTCAGAATCGCACACAAAACTACCTAGTTAGCGGGTGGTATACTCAAGAGAAGAACTCATGCAACCTGACCATTGAGCCCTACCCCGACACTTAGGATCAGAGCTGATTGCCCACCCCTCCCCCTAAAACAAGGCACGCTCCAAGTCATGTAGAGTTGCACTACAATTTAAACATCATTCCTCCTCAGGGTTCTGGCCATTAGCCTTGACCAGTGGTTCTCAACCTTCCTAATTCCGCAACCCTTTACTACAGATCCTCATGTGGTGCTGACCCCCCCAACCATAACATTATTTTCATTGGCACTTCATCACTGTCATTTTGCTACTGTTTTGAATCATCATGTAAATAGCTGCTATGCAGGATGCATTTTCTTTCTTTCTTTTTTTTTGGTAGGCAGAACCATCCAGGTTCATTCTCCAGATAGACAGGCAGGATGTATTTTCATTGATACAAATTGAACATCGTGAAAGCATCATGATTCATTACGAAAACAATATGTAATTATATATTGTGAAATATTTATTGCTAATGACAAATCAATGAAATTTTGTCTGGAAGCATGGTGTAGCATGGGTAATAGTCTTCATGCCGGGTACTCATCTGTGGGTGTATCTGTATGTGGGCGGACCCGCCTGGAGACAGATAGAGGAGCGGTGTCTTGGGTTCCTAAGACCATCGGAAATATGTGCTTTCCGATGGTCTTAGGCAACCCCTGTTAAAGGGTCATTTGACCCCCAAAGGGGGCGCGACCCACAGGTTGAGAACCGCTGGCCTAGACTGTTGTAGCATGTAGTGAGCTGAACAGCCCAGAAAGGAATCAGGCAGGTGTGCGATGTCCACAGAGAGAAGATATGCCTGATCCGGGGTGGAGACATTGGCCTGTGTGAACCTACAACCTTTGCAATCCTGAGTGATGGCTTGCATTGTCATGACTCACTGTCAACATCTTGCCTCTTGGCTCCCTATCCACTGAATTTTGGCTTCTGCATTTCTCCCTCTCTGATTGTGGCGGTGGTTTGGGTCACTAACCCATCTGTGGTCTTGGCCATCCCTCAAGGCTGCCTCCACAGGAGGAGATGGGCGACATTTCTGAGCATTAAATGCTTCTTTTTCTCACCTTCCTTTTGAAAGAAGGACAGCCCAGAGAGCAAGCACATTGCTCTCTGTCACCCAGCGAGTTGGTGGCAAAGTTAGCACAAAACGTCAATGTCTTTGGGAATCTTCCTGCAGGCTCCTTCCATCCACGAATCCATCCATTTAGCAAACTCTTACCTGGGCTAAATGGGAGAGATTCAAAGTGAGAGACTCCCTGGACCCTGTGCTCTGGGGATTTCTTGTCTAGGGGGCAGAAATCCAAACTCACTGCCACAGAGTAGGTCCAGACTCATAGTGAGTTTGCACGGGGTTTCCAGACATCTGCGAACAGATAGCCTCATCTTTCTCCTGCGATGCAGCTGGGGGGGTTGAACCATGACCTTGCAGTTAGCAAGTTGATGTCTGGTCTGAAGATGGAAGTGAGAAGTTACAAGGCCGGGGGTTACCCCCCCTGAAGATCCAAGAGTCCTTCTGGCTGAGCCAATCTCTCTAGGCCAAAAAGCCCTTTTTCCAGGGGTCTATGGTTGCTATGAATATACCACATGCTCCAGGCAGATTGGGTGGGAATAGAATGGGCAGCTCCGTTTGGCTGCTAAGGAGACCAATGGCATCTCAGCAAATTGAAATGGCCCCTCCATCTAAACTGTATGACACGTGCATCAGAGACAGGCTGCCGGGTCTACGGGTCCAAATATCTTCTTTGAGGAGAGAGCGACTGGGTTTCCTTTCCTTTCAGCAGCTCCCTAGATGGGCTGCATATTCTTTATCCTTTTTTGTTGTTTGTTTGTCTCCAAAAGAATTGCTCTGGGTCAGCCAGAGAGAAGAGCTTTGATCACTCAAGATTTGGCGCACACAACTGAAGCAGAATGAGCCCTGAAAGCGCCAGAATTCGAGGTCTGGAATGGCCAGCCCGAGTTCCTTGTTTACTTTTTTCCCACATAAAGTCAGAGACGACTCAAAAGAAATATTGGAAGGTCTATATTACCAACAATTATCTGATGGATGTAATTACCCAATGCATACAACTACTTGATGCAGATCAGGAGGGGCTCCACCCTCTGCCCTCCAGTAACCTCCAACTCACAGGAACCCTACAGAGCAGCGGTCCTCCACCTGGGGGTCGCAACCCCTCAAGGGTCATACATACAATTTTCCTCTAGTTCTTTAATGCTGTCTCCTCCTTACTATCATGATCCCAATTCTACCTTACAAATCCGGCTAGACCAGAGGATGTGCGCTGGTACAGATCAGAGGTGGAAGCACATGGAATCCTGGACAGATAAACCCCTGAGGACCAATAATGAGAGTAGAGACACAAGGAGGGTAAGGGAAAGGTGGGGGGAGAAAAGGGGAACTAATCACAATGATCTACATGTAACCCCCTCCGGGGACGGACAACAAAAAAGTGGGTGAAGGGAGACATAGGACAGTGTAAGACATGAAAAAATAATAATAGTTTATAAATTACCAAGGGTTCATGAGGAAGGGAGCGTGGGGGAGGGAAGGAGAAAAAATGAGGAGCTGATACCAAGGGCTCAAGTAGAAAGAAAATGTTTTGAGAATTCCAATGGCAAAAAATCTACAAATGTGCTTGACACAATGGATGGATGGATGGACTGTGATAAGAGTTGTATGAGCCCCCAATAAAATGATTTTTTAAAAAGAAGAAAAAGAAGAACTGAGACCTAGAAAGCTTCCGTTTATCAAGGTCTTCCAGTTTATAAGAGACAGAGTTAGGACTTGAACCCAGAGCGTGTGCCCAATCCCCAAAGTGATGACAAGTAACTAGGCAAAACAAAACAAATTAAGTGGCAGAACATGGAAGGGAGCGGACCAACATGCGTGGAATCATCTCTCAATAACCATTACCAGTGGAATAATTTACAATTAGAAAAGACAGGCTGCTGGAAGGGAGGAGACGGCCCTGGCAAAGACGAGCATTGTCGAGATCCCTGCCTCTCACTGTCTCCGTCCATTCCCCAAGCTGTTTTGACGGGCTTCCGCTGATTCTGGACGGGCCGTGGAGGGAGAGGAAAACTCATGGCAGCTCTAAAGGGGAACAATTAGACTTCACCCGAGCTTCCCTTAGCATTGCATCATCGACTGTCTCTCTGGGTTGAAATACTTTAAAAAATAATCTCAGACAGATTTCTGGACTACATGGGACTTGGAGATCTTGCAATATGGGACAGTTTCCTGAGAACAAGTCTAAACATTGACTCACCAGAGGAAGGACATTCCCAAGATGTTGCCAATGGACACTGGGAGTTGAATTCAGGCTCTCTAATTTCCAGTCTGGGTAGGAGCAGACTTGGGGACCATTCCCCAAATTTCTCCCTACATCACCAGTTGCTAACTTAGAAATGGTTGGAAAAGAACCATTGGTCCATGCCATTCCTTCTAGTCTCTTCCTTCCCTTGGCCCTGCTCTTGCCATTTTGCTAGGACGTGCTACCCCTAGAAGATTGGGAAACTTTGATGGAGCTAATCTGGGCCATTTCTCTGCTTAAGAATAGCCAAGACAAAGGGCCTGATGGTGAGGTCATGGGAGCATTGCTGTATCTAGACAAGCATTAGATTACTTCAGTGTTGGCAGTTGCCCTCCCGCCCCCTTTCTCCATGAGCATGGACAATCCAGTGTGGACCAGATGACGGTGGCGCTCGCTCTCCAAATGGACCAGCAATTTCCAGTATCCTCCAGACTCCCCACTGGTGGTTTCGCGTCCCATGCGTGCCTCGGTGTTCTCCAATTTTGATTCTGTTTTGTTTTTCTTTCTCACTCTGTATATTCTTTAACTAGTCCCCTGGTGGTGTGTACATGTGATTTCATATCACAAGAATGGCGTGGCCATGGTAGTGAGGCCTTATGGCATATCATAAATCAACCGCAGTTTGGGGAAATGATGACAAGAGTGATTTATAGGCGATCAGAGCTCCAGTTTCCGTCTAGCTGTTCTCTGATTCACAATTATTCCTTGGAGGGAGAGAAAGCTAAAGAAAGTTCGGTGTGGGTGGTAGTTCCCTCCTCAAAAAGCTCATGATAGTCATCATCTCCATATAGGAGAGCATGTATGCTTTCCAATGGATGAAGGTTACCCATGGCAACTGGGAAATTCTCAGCTAGAAGAAATGAGTCAATTGAAGATGTGTTTTCCTCTGACCTGGGTGAAAACATGCCTAGTTGCACATATTGGTCAAGAGAATTAGAAGAGCACCAGTAACTTTTTAAAAAATCATTTTATTTTTAAAAATACAGCTCTTATCACAATCCATATACCCATCCATTGTATCCAGCACATTTGTACATATGGTGCCATCATTTTCAAAACATTTTCTTTCTACTTGTATCAGCTCATCCTTGGTATCAGCTTATCCCTCCGCCCCAATGAACCCTTGATAATTTAGTTAAATTTTTTTTCATGTCTCACACTGACCGCTGTCTCCCTTTACCCACTTTTCTGTTGTTCATCCCCCTAGGAGGGATTACATGTAGATCATTGTGATCAGTTTCCCCTTTCTTTCCCCATGTTCCCCTTACCCTCATGGTATCGCTATTCTTTTTATTGGTCCTGAGGGGTTTATCTGTCCTAGATTCCCTGTGTTTCCAACTCTTATCTGTACCTATGTACATGCTTTGGTCTGGCTGATTTGTAAGGTAGAATTGGGGTCATATTAGAGGGAGGGGGAGGAAGCATTAAAGAACTAGAGGAAAGTTGTATGTTTCATTGGTGCTATACTGCACTCCGACTGGCTCGTCTCTTCCTTGTGACCCTTCTGAAAGGGATGTCCAATTGTCTACAGACAGGCTTTGGGTCTCCACTCCACCCTCCCCTCATTCATATTGATATGATTTTTTTGTTCTGGGTCTTTGATGCCTGCTATCCGATCCTATCGACACCTTGTGATCACACAGGCTGGTGTGCTTCTTCCATGTGGGCTTTGTTGCTTCTCAGCTAGATGCCCGCTTGTTTGTCTTCAAGCCTTTAAGACCCCAGATGCTATATCTTTTGACAGCCGGGCACCATCAGCTTTCTTCACCATATTTGCTTATGCACCCACTTTGTCTCAGCGACCAGAGCACCAGTAATTTATGATAGAGGGCGTCCCCAGAATATCACTGAAAGTATCACTAGGTGATACACAGATGCCAAACAACCCCGAGTAGACAGAAGCAGAACCTGTGACTTCATTTTACACACATGACATTTGGGGGCTTCTTCCACTGTGATGCATTGGTCTGCTCTACTGTGCTTTGGTGACAATTTCCCTTGCACTTGTCCTTTATAAGGGACCGAGTTTCTGTTTCTCTGCAGGTGACATTATGGCCTTGTGATGAGGGTCTCACGCATCTGCACGATGCATCTTCGCCTTTGTCCTGTTTAAGAATTAGTAAATCATAAATATCTGGCACTATGAAAAAAAAAAAAAGAATTAGTAAATCTGTCTCGAGACATTGTGGGGGGAAAGAGTTGGGGCTTCTCTGATGTACTGATGCGGGTTGTGTAATTTATCTTCCAAACTGAGGTTCTCATGAAAGTGAAAAGAGCGATTCTTAATTCTCGAAGAAAGAAGAACAGTCTCGGGGAAGTCGGGACATCGGTGACCTGGGCCACAGCTGTTACCACATGCCACGGTGATCCCTGCGTAGTATCCGTCTCATCACAAATCCTTTCCGGCAAGTCTGTCTCCGTTGGCTTGATTGAGAGTCTATTTTACCCTATTCTTAAGGCTGAGGGTGTTAGTAGTAAGCGATTAATACTTGAATGTCTGAAATCAATTCACCCAGTTTCTTGGTCCAAGGTAAATAGCCAATCCATTACTGTTACATACAAGGGGCTTCAAAAATCTCGTGGAAAATGGAACTAAAAGGTAATGGACTTTTTCCCATGAACTTTCTGAAGGTCCCTCATATATTAAATATAAACATGACAATAAACGATCATGTTTGAGGTGGTCACCATCCTTTGCTGGCACTCAAAATCAATCATTTTTCAGAACACTTTTGTGATGATGATGATGATGATTTTTCAGAGTCTCATCTTGAGCTTCCTAAATATACTCTTACCCAGAAGCCCCAGACAAAAGACGAGTAAGAGTGCTTAGTGTGTGCACCTTGCAGAATCCTTTGGAGCATTTGCAGCATCCCCAAAGCACAGCTCCAGCTCCAAATCCTTCACTTGGAACAAAACTCAAATCCTGCAGCTCTAAATGAAAATTAAAATGTGAAAATACCATTTTTTCTGTATAAGAAAAAGGTTTATATACAAGAGCAATTGAATATTGAGAAAACACCCAGCCCAGTCCAGATCATGACTAACTAACAATTTCAGCAAGTTCAGAGGTTGTGATAGGAAACATGAGAAGTACAATTTTTCATTTTCTAGATTCCTGGTTTTCTTGGAAGTTCCAATCATCTGACATAACAAGCTGAGGTCCTGAGTGAACCTTTCAGCTGAATTTCAGATCTGGGACAGAACAGACAGCGGAAACCATCACTGTCCTTCCCACCACTTGTTCTTAACATCTTTCAGATCTAACAAACAAGGGACAGAAAACAGAGGTTTCCTGAGTGAGCTCTGAGACATTCTTTCTGTCTCCTTCTTTTGGCCAGCCAAGCCCTTGCTTTGTTGACAGCATTTTTGGGGGGTGGGGAGGTGAGTGTTGTTTATGGAAATGTAAGTAAATGCTCCTGTCTCATTGTGATTCCAGATGATACCATGACACGTTCTGGTTAGGGATTATGAGGGCTGGAGCAATGACTGGGATCCATTGAAGCTTCTAGAAGAAGCTTCTTTCGTATGCCTTCCTGATGCCAGAGTTCTCAGCAGTGAGGCAGTGAGCCTGAGCCAAGGGCTCAGTGAGACCACACCCAGAAACTTGCCAGGCCAGCACACCAAAACACAGTGGGCAGATGGGAAGCCAACTGGAGTTTCTCCCCATTGTCTGTGTTCCTTTTGTTTCAATGGCTCTTAAAACATCAGTGTATTAGTTATTTATTGCAGTGTAATCATTGACCACACATTTAGTGACTTAAGCAGAGCACACAGGAGCAAATGAAGGTGGA
>NW_022106189.1:39127601-39159078 GCF_000313985.2 Echinops telfairi
CAAGCCTTCAAACCGGTTCAGAGGAGTTCAGCCATCCGTGGCCAATGTACACAAGGACAGTGACGGTGCTGCATAGCAACCAACTCTTGTGGTGATGAGTTTGACATGAGTTGGCAACAAGCAGTGGTGTCCCACTCAAAGCTGGCAGCTGACGCGTAGTCAGAGGCCCGGCTAGCCGCCATCTTTGAGAAGGGCCCCTGAGAACTTTATATAGTTGGGGTTTCTGGGACTAAAACCCTGACTTACTTCTGATTCATGCTGAAGCCCTGGACGCGTGAACCTCGGTTTTGTTTCGTTTTCCTCTGTGAGATGGGGACAAGAATGCCCATGACACTGGGTGAAAATTTGGTATTTATAGGACTGCCAATTCTGACCCATCGTGGCTCTGTGACAGGGTAGCACTGTAGATCTTTCTAGAAGCAGACTGCCATCTCTTTCTTCTGAGGAGGGCTGGTGAGTTCAAATTTCGAATATTGTGGTCATCTTCGCCACCAAGAGCTTTCACCCCTGCACTACCAGGTCTCCTTTCTTAAAGAACGGTGCCTTTCTTAAACTTCTCACTTGGCATGTGATTGTTGTGTTTCTGCCAACAGGGCACCAGGGTCAAGGCTGACCTTAGGAGGAGTATCATAGCTTGAGCAAAGGTACACCAACGGAAGCAAGCTTGGTCTCCCCAACTTGCCCTCTGGGCTCTTTGAGGAAGGAAGGCTGCCACTCACCCTGGTGGGAGGCTCAGGCGCAGGTCAACCTCTCTTCCACCAAAAGTCTTTGGCTTTTTGCATGGAGCACAGAATCCATGACCTGTTTTTATGCCTTTGTGTTTTCCACGTTCCCCTCAATTCATGTAACACAGACTCCCCACCCCACCCTGTTCCTCCCTGGCCTGCTCTCAGCATCATCTTCCCCTCTGCACAGCCAGCCCCTCCGAGATTGTTCCTAAGTGCTGTCTCTCATGCAAAGGCGTGGGCAAGCTGTGAGCCACCATCGGCACCTTCTCCACCTTTCTTTCCAAGGCCTCTCTCTCTTCACTCCAAAGGGACCCGGGCCAGGATGGGGCGGGGTGGGAAGATGGGAGAAAATTGGATGTGTTCCTCAGAATGTAAGTAGCTGACTTCTGCTTTGCAAATTTCTATTGTTTGGGGATTTCTTAGGTGGGAAAACAAACCGAATTTTTTTTGGATCCCTGTAGGGTCAGAAATAATGCTGAGTTAGAAAGCTGCTGATCACCAAGACTGATCCCACCCACATCATTATCCCCAGACCTTCCCCAGGAATATCATGACATCTGTCTTCTCAGTCTCCTTGGTTGTTGGCTTCACGTGGACAGAATGATACAGCTTCCCAGCCTGAAGTCTCTTTTCTGATATCCGGGTAGCAGTTCTGTGGTGTCAATCCCCCTTTTTGGTGTTGATGCCCGAGTACTGGTAGTAATGGAGAAGAAAAATACCACTTCACTCCAGCAGAGCTAGTTATCAATGATTTACCCATCCACCCATCCATCTGCCCATCCAACCACTCACTCATCTATCTATCTATCTATCTATCTATCTATCTATCTATCTATCCATCCATCTATCATCTATCCATCCAGTCCTCCATCCACCCACCTGTTCATCCATCCACTCATCATCTGTTTATATAATCTACCTAGCTAGTTATCCATCTAGACATCCCTGTTGAACATTCCACTTCAGATGACCCAAGTGTTACTGCTTGAAAGATACCGTCAACGATGAATACCTATCATCCTTTTCTTGCTTCCCCTGAATGAGGAGACTCTGTATAGTTCAAAGTTGTGTGGTCTCTAATGAACGTCCAGATTCTAGAAACCCTGACGGCGGTGGCAGTCACCATTCTGCACACCCGTGGAATGTCTGGTCTGCAGGTTTCAGAAGAGCATCCACAGGCTTTTCATGGACCAGTCAGGGTTTGGGCACCAGGTTATAAATCCCAATCAGAACCTCTCGTGAACTGGAAGCTTTTCTTGTCCCCTTCAAGAACAATGTTTCATTTTTGTTCAGGGAAGAAGAAAATACAAAGCAGCTTTGAAGCCAGGATATTCCTCCACTCTCTTGTTGGTGAAAGCAAGGAGAGAGGAGGCCAGATTCTGCATTGCCGTTTCAAGAACTACTAAGAGGTCAAGCAGGCACTGATAAGGGAGAAAACTGGGAAACCAGAGACTCCGTAGCAATCCTAGAGGGGAGTCAGGCCTTTCTCTGAACATTGCTAGTGGGGACCTGGCTGGGTCCTGGGGACTTGCTTTTCTGAGCAGGGTCTCTGAGCAATGAGACCATCAAGTTCTGCACTGAAACAGTGGCCCTGGAGTTTGGGATAGGCTCAAGTGGTCTCAGCTATACACAGAGAAAGAGAGGAAGGGTGTAAAGGTTGGAGAAGATGATTGGGCACTATCCCGAGGTGCTGCAGCACTGTGAAAGAATTATTTACATGTGCGCTGGCATCTTGACTTACTCATGTGAAAAATAGGGTTTTTTGGTTTTGTTTTGTCTTTTTTAGCCACAAGTGTAAAAACAAATGAATTGTTGGTGACTTATTGAAACAATTCATGTTTCAGAAACTGTAGTTGCGTGTCTCCCACGTGAGAAGTTGAGGGTTTGTGTTTAGGCTAGACATTTACTACAACCCGAAAACCAAACCCACTTCCTGTCATCGAATGGATCCTGACCCAGCCCCTGGAAGGACACAACACTGCTTTCTGATGGAATGAAGGCACGAACAGGACTAAGCGGCAGGAGACTGTCACAATCACGGACCCCTTCTTACTTTCAGCATCGTTCTTAACTTCTCAAGTGATTTCTCTTGAGGGCAAAGAGAACCCTCTCTTTCCTCGCGAGTCACCCAGAGTCCTTGGTTTGCTCAGCCTGAGATCTGCCCCCCAAAAGACAGGTTTTCATCACTTGTCTCTTTGTATGAATATGTAAGTCACTGGCTCTGGCCCTTCATGTGCACTTCTGTTTATTTTCATTGGAAAACTAGAGACTTGTACCCCCAGGATTGGCTGTCCGGAGAATAGAAAACAGAGGGTAGACTTTAGCCAACAGCGGAAGGAAGAGACCTCTGTGTCCCAAGTTGCCGTTGAATGGTTCCCAACTCCCAGTGACTCTATCGGAGCCATCACTGTGCTCCTAGGGTTTTTAATACCTGATATTTTGAAAGTAAGACCATCAGGTTTGTCTTCTGAAGTGCCTCTGGGTGGACTTAAACTCACAACCTTTCAGGTAATAGCCAAGTGAATGGCACCACCTTTTCCTGGCTCCTCTAAGATTTTCCTCTTCTTTTGCTGCCCTCAGACTTTCCTTGCTGCCTGAATTTTCTAGCTTGAATAAAATGTATATGTGAAGGCGACGGGACTACAAAAAGATGGTGGGAAATGGAATGAGAAGAGCATGGAATCGTACCACCAACTCTCGGAAGCCCCTCTCAGATGACTTCAGAGGGTTTAGGGACTAAAATGAAGGAGGGGGACTTAAAAATCTGCATAGAAAGCCTCTAGATTAGTCTGTGGCACAAGTGTTCAAAATGGTTGTTACTGTCACCTCTGGTTTTGGTTGTTGTCAGGTATCAGTTCTGACCAATGGTGGGACTTCGCTGGCTCACAAAGGTTTGGCAGGGTCTAGCAAATGCCACTCAGTATAAAACAGAGCAAAACAAAACAAAGCAAAACGAAAAACTAACCGCAAGGACAAAAACCTATCTCATTCACGAGAAATACTGGTCTGAGCAAAGACACGTTTGAAAACAAATGTAATTTTATTTCATCTTTTTGTCGTTAATTACTGAAGTCCATGTTAAAAACCCAAACTGGCTGCTAGTGGGTCAATTCTAGCTCTTAGCAACCCTATCAGACAGAGCAGACCTGACCCCGGGGGTGGGGTTTCCCAGACTGTTAGTCTTCACAGGAATGCTTCATCTTTCTCCGGAGGATCGGCTGGTGGTTTTAAACTGCCGACTTGTTGTTAGCAGCCTCTCAGTGAAGATGCGGCCTACAGAACCTCATATTTTGTTGGCATCCCCCAAATGCCAGGAGTTACAAAAACCCGAAAGTGACCCTTGGAGACTAAAAGAAGGCATAGCATCAAACTTTTTTAAAAGACTCCCCAAACCAAGCCTATTACCACCGAGTTGATTCCACCTCACAGGTCAAGGCCAAGGCCAAGAGACAGAACCCATGCCTCCGTTCATTCCACAGTCATGGCTGATGCCAAGTTGCAAAGTACAGCTGCTAAGACAGTGAGGTTCCTAGTCCATGGTATCTTGCCTTCTGACAAGGCCCACCTGGGTTGAAGAATCACAGGGAAGCCTTCCTAGAGGAGGCAAGCATGCAGGCCCTGAGGTCTAACTGGTAGGATCCCACGTGCACCTGCTCACCAGCAGCAGGCTGTCTTTAGACACGTCGCCTCTCTCCCATGTCCTCCTGCTCCCCTCTGCCCACTGGAAGCCGTCTCCAGTGATGTAAGAGCATCTCAAGGAGTTGGGTTCTTGGAGAAGGCTGCAGCTGTGAAGTTGACATTCTACACTCTGCCAACGGAAACGCTCTCCGGGTACTGCTGGGCCATGTGTCACTCCATCCCTTGGCCAAAAGACCCAGTGAAGATAAAGGAACAAGTGAGCTGGGCTTCGCGTCGAACCTGTGACAAGCAGCACCGTGCCGAGTCCTCTCCAGAAGCCTGCGTGAAAACGGACGCCCAGTCCGGGCCAAACAAAGACTCCTGACAGAAGATGGAAATGGGCCACAGCAGTGTGGGAGGCAGGGGTGAAGCTGGCATGAGGACTCAAAGCACAGGCTGAGGGGGCCTGATCGCTGCTGATCTTGGCAGTCCCACAGAAGGTAATCGCTTCCTGGGGCGGGCAGGGCCCTCACAGTCCCCCTAGCATGTGAGGGCTTTTCATCATGACCAACGGGCAGGCAAGCTGCCCTCTCCCTCACATTGAAAACCGTTCAAAGAAGAAATGCTCGTTACATTCCAGACCCGGGAAAGTCTAAGCTAGCCAATCTGGCTCTTCTGCAAGGTGCGTGTCTAGAGGCCCAGGGGCGGAAGGCCATCTTGGTTGGGTTTCTTCTCACCGGCTCAGTGGCTTGTGCATAAATGGGTACTTGGCACAAGGTCCATCTTCGTTTCAGTTTATTGTTTATAGCTCCAAACACCACGCTGGAACGGATCAAGTGTCGAAACTGCCTGTGGATTGATTCCTCCCAAAGTATACTTTGTTGCATTTGCTCGCATTTGGAAAGGAGGGGGACAAGCTGGAACAAGGCTGACCTAGGAATGAGACAATGACCAGCCTGGATGTCAGAGTGGCCCACAAGCTAAACACACACACACACACACACACACACACACCACTAAAGTCACATAGTATTCAGGTGAAGGGTTTTTAAGTCATTATTTAAATTACTTATGTGTGTGTATAAATGAATATTAAATTGCCTTTGAAAAATCCATTAAGAAATAAAACAAGCTGTTTGGGCAGGCAAGGGGGAGAGGGGAAGTGTGTTAGTCTGGGTACTTTAGAGAAACAAATCCACAGAAACTCATGAATAAGAGAGTTTTATATAAAGGTTAAGTGTCCATCAAGAAAACATCCCAACCCAGTTCTGCCGAGGCCCACAAGTCCAACATTAAGTCATATGTCCAACACCAATCCACATAGTCCTCCTCCATCTCACCAGACAGCAATGATGCCGACTGCAGGAGGAAAGCCAAGTCAGTGAATGTATAAACATCTCAGCACTGGCAGGGGTCTCCAGACAGCTGCTCCAGCACCCAGGGCTGCATCGGGGTAGGTCCATGTGGCTTCTCCTCACGGGTGTCTTGCAGGAAGTGACCCTTGCCAGCTGAAGCAGGGAACTGGCCAAGGCAGCTGCACCCCGATCCAACCATCAGAAAGCAAGAGACCAGAGAACTAGAAAGGCAAGGCTCACTGAGCCATTTATCTCTCCGCCCTTCAATTAACCCCACATGTGTTTATCGGCCAGGTTGGTACAATAAACTACCTCAGGAAGTGATGTTTTTGTAAAGCAGCCTGGGAAGATATCAAGAGATGGGTTTGGTATGGAGAGACTGCTGGCTGTTAGAGACAAGAGCGAGGAGAGAACAGGGTGGGGTGAGAGAGGAGCTCAGAAGGTTCTACTAGATTCAGCTGCGAAATTAGTTTAGACGCTACCAAAGCTAGATAAACTCCGATCCTGGCAGAAGGGCTGGGAGCTGCTGGTACTCAAGGCATTCACCTGCCTTCCCCACAGTTGGGCCAAGCGAAACATATTGCAACCTGGTATCCTATTTTCCTGTGAGAATGTTTGAGGTGATTGCCACCATCTCCACCTTCTTCAAAGAACGACACTGGCAGACAAGAAGTGGTATTCAGCGCTTAGTGATTTTCAGGCTGATTCGATCTAAGGGCATGAAGGAGTACCCTGGTATTACATGGTAATCTTAGCATCGTGTCATAAGAGGCCACATCAGGCTTCCTCACCAGGTTCTCAAGTTCTAAATCCAAAGGCTTGGATCCATGTTTGGCATTTTAACCCACACAGGAAAACTAGAAATCCTACTAGGATTTCCCTAAGGGAATCTGCCCGAGGTCAACTCTGCTCTGGGATTTTCCCCAAACAAATGTCAAGAGAAGATGGGGTTACAGGAGGTCACTGTCCTGAATGCTCCCTGTCTCTACTGGTGAGGACATGCCATACATGGTGTCAATCTCTCCAGGGAAAAAAGTTGAGATGTTGCTCCCATTAAAAACCAAAAATAGTGATTGTGTCAGTAAAGCGGGCACCCACTGATAGGATTTTCAGTTCTTTGATGTCTGATAACTGGTCCCTTCTACACCTCGTGGTCAGACAGGCTGGTGTGCTTCTTCCATGTGGGCTTTGATGTTTCTCAGCTAGATGGCCGCTTGTTTGTCTTCAAGCCTTTTAAGACTCTAGACGCTATATCTTTTGGTACGAGCCCCCCAATAAAATAATTTAAAAACAAAAACAAAAATAGGTCATTCCCCTTGTGTTGAGTTGAACAGTCTTGTCAGGGCAGCACTGGAATGGCTGGCCCTGATTCTCCGGGACATGTTTCCCAACCCGGTCATCAGAAAGCACACCAACAGATTCTCACGTCATTTCAGGGGTTTAAGTCCACCCATGAGCTTTCGTCTAGAAATGAAGAGCTTGCTCAGCAAGTCCATTGGACACAGACATTGCTCTTTGATGTAAGTAAAACTCCTACTTCAAGACTTCTCCTTCCAAGGAGTTTTGTTGCTCATGGATAAGTTCCCATTCTGATAAAAAAAAGTAACTAAGAAGGCTGCGGGAATGAAGTGAAAACAGAGCACCTCTGGGGTTCTCATTCTTCCTCAAAGTGTCCTAATGAGCATGTCTAAGGAGACAGTTCAGGGAAAACAAAAGGTTACACTTCTTCCCCCCTGGGTGAACTTGAACAAGACATTCCCCACTCTCCAGTTGCAGTCTCTTAATCTGTAACATGAAAGGATTCTCTTATGCAGACTTTAAAGTGCCTTCCAGACCCTGAAAGAACTCACGTCTACAGCCTAGACCCTTCAGGAATTCTGATAGGCCTTCCCTGGGGAGAAACCAAGAGTTAAACTTTGATATTTATGTGACCAGAAGAAGGAGGGAGATGTTTTGCTTTCTGCAGACAAAGCAAGAATGAACAAAGGCTATTTGCTTCATTGGAGTGCTGAAAAGAAACCAGTTGTCTAATTTTCCCTCAGCCTCTGCTTTGAGCATTAAAAGATGTTCCTGAGCTAAAATAAATAAACCAATCCTCAAAAGTTTCAACAGTGATAGAGCGTGAACCATAATACGTTGAAAAGCTGTCTCATAAAGCGTTAGAAAGACAAGAGCCGGTCTGTTTGACTTAGTCTCCTTGTTGACTTCTATTACTCGCCGTGTGACACCCAGTCTGGCCACCACTGGTTAGGAGGGGAAGACGGTAAGACGAATCAGCACTTGCTGGTGATCATTGCAGGGCAGAAATCTGTGTCCGTATTATTTCACTTCTCAAAGAAGTGTGCTTAAATGGTGAGCAATTGGAGACTTCATGGTTAAAAAGAAAACAAACCCTTGCATAAAATGAACCCAATCAAGGGCTAATGGAATAGTAAGTCAATTCAATTCTGCGCCTAGTCCCTAAGACCATCTGCTGTTCAAGACCCCGTGCTGCCTCCATGAGTTTCTTATAGGTGACCGCCACAAAGAGACTGCTATGTAAGACACCAGAAAGCCACACAGGACACCCACAAAGACAAAACCGAAGGATGGCACTGAAGACCACAGTCTGAGGAAGATAGGCAGGATTACCCGATAATAACCACATTCTGAGCCCATGCCTTCAGGCGCATACCGACTCATAATGACCCTGTGGGTTTCTGAATAGAGCACACACAATGGAGTCACCATGGACAATTAAAAGGCTGACAAGTGACCACCAAGACTAAAGAAGTAAATGACAACATAGAAACTGGCTGGAATCCAAGACCACTGGACTAAACACTTTGAGGTCGCACCCCCTTATTGGACTGAACACCCACGACCACACCTAGAGCTACACCCCCCCAAAACATTGTATAAAAATTCAGCTAAGAGCCCAGTGCAGAGAGCTTCTGACCACTGCAACAGAGCAGAACCCTCACTCTCTCTCTCACTCTTGCTGGTAAGTCTTGCCTGTTGCCGTTATTTTTCTTAGCGTGCCATTGATGTATGTGACCAATAAATTGGCTAAAAGATTGGCTCATAGAGTGTGTTATACTCGTGAAGGAATCAGGCCTACTCACTGTGTGAAGCTTAGAAGCCGAAAGACTCATTGCTGCACTGATTCCTAAGACTCATACCTGGGAAGACACTTAGAGACTGCAAGGCCGCTGCCCCAGGGCACCAGTCAACTGATTTCTAAGCTCAAGACAGTTTCCAAGACTACAAGCCTTTTTTTTTTTTTTTAAGATCATTTTATTGGGACTCTTACAGCTCTTAAAACAATCCATACACCAATTGTATCAAGCAAATTTGTACATGCGTTGCCATCATCATTTCCAAAACATTTTCTACTTGAGCCCTTGGTATAAGTGCCTCTTTCCCCTCCCCCCACCCTCCCATTCTTTTTTTTTTTACTTCATTTTTATTGGGGGCTCTTACAGCTCTTAAAACAATCCACACATCAATTCTATCAAGCATATTTGTACCTCTGTTGCCATCATTATTTTCTAAACATTTACACTCTCTTTGAGCCCTTGGTATCAGCTCCTCTTGTTACACTCCCTCCCCCATAACCCCCTCGTGACCCCTTGATAAATTATTTTTATTTTCATATCTTACACCGACCACTGTCTCCTTTCCCCCGAGGTCCCTTCCCTGCTCTTCTCCCACCTTCCCCAGTCTTTACGGGGATAGAAAGCCAGTCTTTCTCCTACTCAAGGATAAAGCAAGAATTGCAGACAAGATTTCCCAACCAGTCTTTCCCATTCACTAGTTATGAAGCTTGAACAACCACTTAGCATATCTAAGCTGCTTTCTCCTTTTTGTGAAAAATGCAGGAGAGTTTTGATGCCCTCTTTACCGGGCCTTTGTGATAGCCGAACAGGACACACACATCAAGATTCCTCTGAAAGAGCCAAGCAAGGTGCTGAGAGGGGAATGTTCTTAACATCCACGTGGATCATTTGTTCCAGCCATTAGGTCAGACAATGGGAGCCTAACCCACCTAACCAGAGCAGTCCCTAACCTGTCTTTCACTTCTTGTTGTGTCTGTGTTATCATAACCCTCAAAGAATAAAACACAAAATTAAAGTGGAAGCAGATTCTAAGAACTGCTTCATTAGGAAAGTCACATGTCTCCTGACTAGCTAGAGACCCAAAACATGAGTTTCTAGTTTCAGTTGTAAATCACAACTTCTCTGTTTATTTCATGTGAGCCTCTTTTAGTCTAGCCCACAGCTCTGTCTGATGCCCGGTTTCCAAACATCAAACTTGGGTTCAGCACACAGCCAACAAATGGAGTTGTTGTCCAAGCCCGGGTTGCCTTGACTTAAGAGCTGATGTTCTTTTCACCAATGCTACCTTGCCCCCGAAAGCAACAAAGGCTAACTATGAGAAATAAAGCCTGGAATTCCACTTGTCTGATTAATGCGGAGCGCCTATCCAGAGATTTATGTTTGTTTTCCTACTAAATAAATGGTGACACCATTTCCCCAGCCAAGAATACACTGGGCTAATTAATAACAGCTTTCTTCCAAAGTCTACTGTATAGAAAAAACTCGATCCCCAGGGGCCGATCATTCACCAAGGCTGCGCGGAGACCATCACAAGAGTTCTTCAGATCTCTGAGAGCAGCCACCCAGGGCCATCAGCCATTTGCACCTTAGCAAAGACTGGTCTTTATCAGCAGCCCCAGGGAACTGTGAAGCAGAAAATCATCTGGAATAGATAAATGAAGGAGGAGGAGGAGGGAAGAGAGACCCAGTCCGGAAGAAAAGAATGTTGAAGGTCTAGGATTGTCCAGGCACTTGCTGAAGCCTGTTTCTGTCGAATCAATTCTGACTCACAGCGATCCCGCAGGACAGACTAGCCCTGCCTCAAGATTTCCCAGGGGTCCACGATGGCAATCTGCAAGGAAACAGAGTGTCATGTCTCTCTCCCATGGAGTGGTGGATGGGTTTGAACTGCTGACTTTGCAGTTGGCAGCCAAGCACTAACCGTTGTGTCAACAGGGTCCCTTGGGCTCTCTTCACATCTGTGCTCTGCTTGACTTGATAACACATCATTGTTCCATGTCTTGTTCAGTCTTCAGTGTCCATTTTAATACTTTCAAACAACTTACACAATGAAATCCAGGGGTGGGTGAGCTTATTCACACGTGTCCGCGTCACTGTCATCGGGCTGTGGACCGTTTCCATCACCTGAAAGGCTCCGCTGCTCCCACCTCCACGGCATGCAGTCTTGACCTGTTTTCTCTCTGCACCACATTGCCCTCTCTGGACGTTTCATCGAAATGAAATCAAGTTGAATCATTTCAATTGGGCTTCTTTCACGTAGCATGTCATTCACACATGTTTAGTCTCAAGGATTTTGTACTGTCCCCCCCAATTAGTATTTCATTGTATAAATGTTCCATTGTTCTTTTATCCATTGCCTATTGATAGATGTGCGAGGGTTGGAGCGATTCCTAATAAAGACAAGGTAAACATTGGTGTGAAATTCCTTGTATTAAGGTATACAGTTGTCCCTTCACGCACTAGGATTCAACCGACTGCAGGTAGAAAATATTTGGGGTGAAGAATAAAAATTAAAAAACAATTGAGTAGTCAAAGCTATCCCTCAAAAGCTAAGAGGAAGCATATATGTATTAGATATTATCTATCTGTATATACATATAACAATACATATATTAGGTATTATAAATAATCCAAAGATGATTTAAAGTATATGAGAAGATGTGGGTAGGTTATATGCAAAAACTATGCAATTTTATGTAATGGTCTTGAACATCCATAGATTTTAGTGTCCTTGAAGGTCCTGGATCCCATCCCTCACAGAGTCTATAGGAAAACTGAGCTTCCATTTATCCTGGGAAGAGAATCTAAAATGTATCTCATTAGTGAATTCCCTATTTAAGTAACAGAATTTATTCAGGAATAAAAACAGTTCTATGTTAAGTATATGCTTGACTTTTTAAGAAACTGCAGAGTTCTCAAACGTGGGTGTACCATTTTATATACCCATCAATAAGGTGGGAAAATTCTAGTGGTTCCATATCTTTGCCAATATTTATTGTCTTGTCACTCTTTGTAATTTCAGATTTGTAGTAATGTCTGAATTTCATTCTAATTTGCATTTCCCTGATGGCCACTGATTCTGAACATCTTTTTATTTGTCCTTAACTCTTATAGTTTCCAGTCTTTGCCACATCGATGCTCCACAATACTGTCTCGCAGTTTGTGGCTTGAGAGTGCTTTTGATTCTTCTTTGTTGGGCTTTTGTTATTGTTCTTGGTTTTCTGGGGAGTGCCTTTAAAAGGATTTGAACTGTGATAAAGTTCAATGAATCTTTTTGAATGTTCTATGGTTTGGGATCTGTATTCCTATTTAACACACCTTTTCTTAAGTCACAATTTTTTTCACTTATGTGTTTTCTTCTGCTGTTAGGTTAAACACTTAAGTCTAAGGTTAGGTAAGGGCTTAGCTTCTTTTTCTGATTCGGATATCCAATCAGTGGTTTACCAGCACCATATTGTAAAAAGGATAGCCTTTCTTCATGAAATAACCATAGCATTTTAACTGTAAGGCTCTACTCTAGATTTAATTGGTTTATTTGTCTTTTCTTATGCCAATGTCATTTTTTTAATCATGAGCTTTATGATAGGTCTTGAAATATGGACAAGTAGATCTTCAGTTTTATTCTTTTTCAAAATCACTACTTCTTATTTCCCTATTGTATAAAGTCAATTTATTAGCTTCTACAAAAAAGAGGGAAGGCAAATGTTGGGATTTTGATTAGGATTGCAATGACTGTATAGAATAATTTGAGGAAAACCGGTATCCTCACAATATTGAATTCTCTGATCCATGAACATAGGATACCTCTTCATTTATTTTATTTAATTATGTTATTAAGAATTTGAATTATAGGCTGCCTTATACTTAAGGGCTAAAAGATATCTAAGTGATCATTGAACCTGAAGACTTCATTTTGAATGTGATAAACCACATTTGTTTGTTTGTTTGTTTTCAATATTAGTAACAAGTCTATTTATTTCACCCAACTAGTCAAAGGAATTTCCTTGGTTGTCAGTCCAGTGTTTTTCTTCCTTTCTTGTTTTCACCCCTGACTCATGGGAGGCTAATTTGAGGGAAATGTTAAAGTGCTGAAAGGAAAGAGAGAAGGAAAACGATCCTGGGTGTGCTCAAAGAGGAGTAGGACACATTATAGTACGTGCATTGTGCATCTATCCACCCAGAGAGATCCCAAGCAGGGAGAAAGGTGCTAATATGCATTAGGAAAGTTCCTGGAAGAGGAATCAGGCAAATAAGTATCATTGTGGACTATGTAGTTGGGTCACTTCCAACATCCTTCAATAGATTCCGATGGGGTTTGCCACCCTGCCTTAACCTTGTGCTTGATAAGCTGTGTTTCTGGAAGGAGACATTGGCTTGAGCTTGAACTATCTGGGTTTCTGAATGTATACGGACCCCACGCAGACCAGGACAACAGAGCCCCCAGAGATCTGGTTCTGCTTGGTAGGAAGCCCACAGTGGCAGGGTCAGAGGTGAGTCCCTGGCTGGATTCACTATAAGCAGAAATCAGTGTTATATACCGAAACACGGAGCAAGCAAGCAAGCAAACAAACAAACAAAACCAACTGCCACTGAGTCCATCCCAAGCCCTGGCATCCCTATAGGAACGAGTAGAATTGCTCCTTTGTCTTTCAGGGACTGTAAACCTTAATGGGAGCAGACAGACTCATCTTTCTCCCTTGGAGTGGCTGATGGGTTCTAACTTCTCTCCTGGTGGTTTAGCAGTCTAACACACAAGCCACGGTGCCACCATGGGTCCTTCAGTGTTAGATAAACAGGACCAAATAAAGGAAGCCCAGGTCTTCCTGGCCAACCAAGACCACAATTGGAGTGGTGCCGCCGTAAGCCAAGGAATGCCACAGTTTGCCGGCAAACAACAGAAGTAGGAAGGGGCAAGAAAGGATTCTTCCCTGATGCTTTCTGAAGGAGCCTGGCCCTGTCAACACCTAGATTTCAGGCTTGAAGACTCCAGAACTGTGAGAAACTACATTCCTGCTATTTTAAGCCCGCCAGTTTATGGTAATTTGTTACAGGAGCCCTGAGAAACAGCAGCCCAGGCCCCAATAAACCAACAGAGAACACACTATTGTCCTTATTTAAAGAAGAAGAGCCCGAGGCTCCGAGTGGTTCAATAACCTCCTCAAAGCCAACAGAAGTCGACCCTTCCCTTTCCGATTCTTCCCACCCTGCGGCATCCTTTCACTCAGCAAAAGCCATCTCAGGTTGATAAACTCTCAGTGAACACCACGACAATCACCCCCAGTGGTCTCTGTTCATCGGAGCGCACCACCTTTGATTTCAAGGTGGCCTGTGCCATGCATTGAGTCAGGATGAAACTGAGCAACGATCCAGGATCTGGACTCCACTCGGGCAGTGGCCTGGTGGCCTGTGATTTCAGTGGGGACAGGACTTACACGGGCGGGGGAGGCCACGGCACTCCCTTCATGCACAGCGTTAATAGAATCCATCCTTCGTGCCTGCTCTCCAAGTTCTATATGTTATATGCTTTAAAAGGATATTCTCCAGCATAATTTTTCATGCCTTTACACTCTCTTGTTATGAAAATAATACACAGATTTAATGGCGAGGGGCTCTGGCTCAGTCAGAGGGCTGGATTTAGTGGTTTGGGGGGAGGGGGTGTTGGGATTATTTGGGCTAATTGAAACCAAAGTGCATTACCATCCATCGCCTGCAACAATAAACACGAGGTCTTCAAAGGCTGACCAAGTTTTCCAGTGAGTCCCAACAATAGCAGTTGTCATTTTCAAATGATGGTCCTTTGGAAATACCAAGTGGAGTGAAGAAAAAGTGTGTGCGACTGCTGATTAGACAGAAATATGACTTACAGCGGCCTGTGTTACTCTCTTGTCTGCAAATTTTCTGCCCTGATTAATTACAAAGAGTGTCAGAACGTGTTGACGTTAGTTAAAAGCATTTGCTCTTTCCAGCCTGTCGTTACCCCCGAGTCAAGGATTTCTGTGTCGAGGTGAGGTCAGGACAGTTCAGATCTGTTTTCCACAGATAAATCTTGCTGTCCTTTGGGGATGAAAGGAACCCAAAGCTTTCATATGTAAAACTAATACATGATCGTCTGTGTATATACATCCCCACGATCAAAGAACTGTGGGCCAAGTAGGAATGCCTCAAAGAGATAATAAGTAATTTGTTCACTACAAACATTACAATTATCTAACCCTCTCCAGAGTACTGAGCATAAATTCTCTAATCAGAGTTAATTGGCATCCTGGCTGTCGGGGGTGTTTAACTGACTAGGCTTCTTAAAAGCACATGAATGCACAGAAAAGGACAGATAGACTGTTCTCTGAGCCAACTTTTAAAAGTTGTTTAAAGTTAGTGGGCATTTCTGGCCATCGATGAACTCCAGGCCATTTATTTCGATTTCATGAGATCAACTCAACAACATTCACTGAGATCCTCTTCAATATTCATGAATGCTTCCATTCTTCTGCTTATTGATTCTCTATTCTGTGCCTGTGATTTTTTATTTTTGAGGGCTTAAACCCAAGCCAAAATAATAACAACACAATCCCCCAAATCCACTGCTTTTGAGTTCATTTCCAGCTCATAGGACCCTACAAGACAGAATAACAGTGGCCCCCAGGGTTTCCATGGCTGTAATCTTCAGGGAAGCCAGGGCCTCCTCCCATGGAGCGGCTGGTGGGTTCGAACGCCCACCTTTTACTAGCCATTGAATTGCACTAGCCCTTTGCCACAACAAAGCACAGGAGCCACCACGACGCCCGGACGCACCAGGGGGCCAAAGCGAAGGGGTGGGATGATCTTTCACGCAACTTCATCTCACGCTCCAGGTTGGTTTGGGAGCATGAGAGGGAACTTAGTGGGTCTCTATGAGGAAGAGGGGCCCATCAAGAAAGCAAGGGAGACAATACTAGTAATCAAATAGACAAGCTGATTTATTAAGAGCTAGCTCCCTGGATGGCATACATGGTTAGTACTTGCCTAGTCACCCAAAGGTTGGCTGTTCAAATCCACCCAGCAGCACCAAGTCTGGCAATCTGCCTCTGGGAAGATTCAAGGCTTCCAGGAGGCTGTGGAGCACTGTTCTACTGTGACTCACTGGGCATCATCACGATGTGGTTTCAGCGCAATGGCAAGAGGTTTGGGAGATGCCAATACACTTTGTACCTATTATTTCATCTTCAGCCCAAAATGCAACAAGGTGCATTTTGGTTTTGTCCCCAACCAGCTCCCCGCCCCCATTTTTTATTACAAATACAAGCTGGAGAACGTAAAAGACACAAAAACAAAACACAGAACCAGTTAGAAGGAAAATCAAGATCTTCACCCATGCGGTCTGACTACAGGAGCTACCTATTATACCCACCAGACACACACACACATACGGGCACACGGGCACACGCATGTTTTCATTTCTTTGCTCCAAGCAGTCATGGTGTGTGGGGCCTGAGGGCCCACCGCAGACACAGCTAATGATTCCTGTACAGAACGTGCCCTCTGCATGAAGGAGTGCTTCAGGGAAAATGCAAGCCCCACAGAGAAGATGAAGAGATGGGTTCCAGGGGAGAGGTCAGGCACCTTCATGAGGGGGGTAAGAGCTGGCTGGACACTGAGGAATGTCGGCTGACCACCTGACAGACGCCTCATTTTGTTTTGAAAACCAGAGGACATGAGAATCAAGTGCCACACACAGCGTTTGAGACCCAGGAGGAATCAGCTTAATCCTGCCCCCCATCCCCCCAAAATCCAGCCTCTTGAGCCAGCCTTCCAGGGCTTCCCTTTGGGGTCCCCCTTCCCCTTGTTGTGCTCCTGCGGGGCAAGGGGTAAGGGACTACCCTATTTTCATCTCATTTCACTCCTAATGACAAGCCACTTGAATAGAGAGTGTTCTCTGCTTACCTACCTAAACAGAGGACGCTAGGATTGAAATAAAAAGAAAGGGCTCACTCGGTTTTACTTTTATGAGACTAGCTAGCTTGGAATCATCATCTCATGGTGAAGGCCCAGCCTGGAAGGTCACCATCATTCATATTCAAACTTGATGCTCCCAAGTCGAGTGGGAGTCCTGGCGACCTTAGAGAAACAAGTAGCTTTGCCCCCGCGAGCTTCCCAGGTGGTAGATCAACAGAGGAGCAGAAAGCCTCCCCTTTCTCCCTCCTCTTTCTCTCAGTTGGAAGGTTTGAACCACCAACCTTGACGTTAGCAGCCCAACTCATAGTCCACTATGCCAACAGGTTTCCTTCTGCTTTTTATGCAATTTCAAGGCTTTCTACTCCAATAAACAGCTTCCGCCTCAGGAACCCACAGAGGTGGTTCTACTCTGTCCTATGGGGTCACTGTGAGTCATAATCAGCCTGATGCAGTGAATTTTTTTGTTTGGTTTATCCCTCCAGGAACCCTCCAAAGTATCACCTCCATTTTATGGGTGAGAACGCTGTTGCCTTTAGAGTCCAGGTAACTTATTCGCCCCTAGCACCAAAAGGAAAGGACTGAGATGGTGTCACACGATGAACTATTTCTTCTCATTAAGGGCTCTGTTGACTTTAAATGAATTAAAGAATGGCAAATCCGGGCCATTTCCCCTTTAACTCTTTTGGGAGAAGAGGCTTATAGGCTAGAGTTAGGGGGAAGTCTTGATGCTCAGTTCCAGTCATGCAGACCAAAGCCATGTTGCATGGCATCTGACTTCTCCAGGCATCTCTTCCCTCCCGGCAAAGATGGAAATGACGTCATCTTCCTTTCTGGTGGAGGTCCAAAGGGAGGGGATGCGTTTGAACATGTTTGTTAAAAGTTATTCAACTGGTTTTACGATCCTTGTAAAAAGAATTGATGAATGTCCATTGTGGCGTCGATGAAGAGTATTGAACATACGAAAGACTGTCAAAGGACCCAACCACTCAGTCTCAGCAACAGCACAGTCAGAATGCTCCAAGGATGGTGGGTCTTCATCTGCGGTCCTTTGGCTATGTTTTCCAGAGGGACCATTCCGTGGAGAAGGACGTCTTGCAGGGGAATGGGTAAGACGGAGGCTGGTTGGAAAAGAGGAAGACTGTCCAGGAGACAGAGTGACACACGGACTACAATGCTGGGCTCAAACCTAGCAGCAATGGTGAGGGTGGAGCAGGACCAGACAGTGTTTCCTTCTGTCGTATGGCGGGTCCCTGTGAGTCGGAACCACCTCAGCCGCACCACCAACAACCATCAGATGAGGGCACAAAGCAGGAAGACAGCTTGTTCTCTCTATCGGCACAGGCTGATTCAGCATTATGAATGGGGGGTGGGGGGGGGCAGCCAGACTGAGCTAAGTCCAACCCCAGGAGCTGTTCTGCCTACCGGGACTGGGTTATTGAGAATAGGGAAAGGTCTTCTAATAATTTGCTAGAATTTTTTCTATTTTATAAAGGTAAGTAAGTGAAAAATGGCCTGACTTCAACATACAGAATTTGTAGCCAAACTCTCCACCCTCCCCCCCCACCCCAGAATGCACTGACTCTTCACAAATACATCTTGAATGTCAAATGATAGAGTATCTACTATGTACAGGTTTCAGGACATAACAGATGGACTCCATCCTGTTCCCATGGAGCATATAGAAAAACAATTGCATGCCAATTCATAACAAGAAACACCGAAGAGCAAATATTATCCAGAACGTTGCACAGGGTAGACTGATCCCCTGAAAGATCAAACTCGATCCCCAGGATTTTTGGTGACTGTGATCTTGGCAAAGGAAAGCTGGAGAAGACTCTCCTTGCTCAAATAGTTTCTCTTTAACATAAAAAAGGGCCTCTCAAAATATTTAAGATATTAGCAGTTTGTGAATCTAATACTATAATTGTAATGTAAATAATGTGTAATCCCTGAAACTCAAAGCTGGGCTAAATATAAACCTGCAATAATTTTCAATACACGTCTTTTTCCAAAGTACAACCATCAAACAAATGGTAGCTTGGGATGAGTGCTTCATTTTCACCATGAAGTTGTAAATCCATCATTGTGAGAACACTGTAAATCATGCGTTCATGGGAAATTCCTCTAGCGTGGCTTGTTGAGGGAATCCAAGAAAAGCAGTCGGAAAAAAGACTTCTTGCCTCGGAGCACCAACCTGAAACTTGTCCAGATCCTTCATTGCAACAGAGGAGAACTGGCAAAACCTGAGCAATTCAGTAGCAAAAGCCAGGGCGTCACCTCGAGGAGTGATAAAGAAAAGACAGAAGGAGATAATGCCAATGTTTTTATTCCCCACCCCCTTAGTCAAAGGCTCTTTTGGAGAAACTGATTGGCTGTCCTTGAAATCCAACGTCTGATCTATTAGCATAGTTCACAGCATGACGTGGAGAGAAACCAGGTGTTGCCCTGACTTCCATCCACGGAGATGCAGGTTCTTGGCAGAAGCATGGCTTGATATAGTAAGTGACAAATGAATAATATAAAATACATGTAAGAAGTTATCAAGTCTGAAATGATTAGCCAGGGCTGTGTCACATATGGTCCGGATTAAAAAGAGAGGAGTGTGTAATAAGTGGGGATAAGGGGATGGAAGTTGCTAATGTGCTAAGGACAGCCCTTTTGTTAGGTGACACAAAGTTTGGTCAGTGGTTGGCCCGCTCACAACACCATTGGTACTGTAGAAAGTATAGGATGCTATGACGGTTGAGGCAGGCAGAATAACATTCAACCAAACCAACTGCCATGGAGTCAAGTTCGAATCACAATGACCCCCTGGTCATTATGCAGAGAAGAAATGTTCCAGAGGGGTTCTTCCAGGGTCATCATCTTTGCGGCAAATCCCCAGCCCTTTCTTGCAATCCCCAGCCCTTTCTTCCATGATGCTCGTGGCTGGGTTTGAATTCCAAGCTCTCAGGGGAGTAGTTGAGACTATACCATTTGCACCAAGAGGGACCTAAGCGAGAGAACAATCCCCCCTCCCCCTGCAAAGATCTCCATCCCCTCATGCAAAGAACCTCTAAACATTCTTATTTTATATGGGAGGCGAAACAATCCTCTCAAGTGAGGCGATACATCACGGCGTGAAAAACACAAGAAAATACTGAAGCTGCCAAGCATTTCATCTCACTTGGCTATTCAATCCACACTCATGGAAACAGCAGTCAAGAATTCCAACAATGTATTCCATTGGGAACATCTACTGCGAAAAACCTCTGTAAGGTGATAAAAAAGAAAGATGTCATTCTCAGGACTAAGGTGCTCCTGATCCAAGCACCAGTGTTCTCAATCATATCACATACATGGGAGAATTGGACAATGAATAAGGAAGACCAGAGAACAACGAGGCATCATTTGGTGCACCGTTATTGTGTTGGCAAAGAACACCGAATATACCAAGGGCAGCCAGGAGTCTGTCCTGGACGAAGTCCAGCCAGCATGCTCCTTAGAAGCGAGGCTGGTGACACTTGGTCTTACAGACTTTGGATGTGTTATCAGGAGGGACTACTTCCTGGAGAAGGGCATCAGACTTGGAAGAATAGAGGGTCCGTACAAAAGAGGAAGATTCCCAACACAATGGGTTGGTCCAGTGGCTGCAATAAAGGTCTCGAGCTATCAGTGATTGTGAGCAGGGTGCAGGACCCGGTAGTGTTTCATCCTGTCGTATATAGGGTCTCTGTGTGTCGGAGTCAGCTCAATGGTTCCTATCAGCCACATACACACGTGTGTGTGCGCACAGATCAGATTTTATTTGGAATGTGAAGAGTCGATAGAGCAGTTCGATAACTGTCATGGTGTGATCCAGCGAGAAAATTATGAAGTTTCTACACACCAAGAGCTTCTTCTGTGCTTAATTCAAGTAGTTGGGGCTTTAGTATCGGTGAATCAGATATCCAAACCATGACTCTACCATCTGCAAGCTTAGGACTATGGGCAAGAAACAAAACCTCAACATCTTGATCGGCAGGGTTTTATTATATGCCATTATCATGGAGACATTAAAGAAGCTTCTTAACAAATGAGGATCTGGGAAGGGACCATGGTTTACCTGTCAGTTGGTCATAGTGTGGCTTGACTGTGGCTTGAATGTCGTTCAATGTTGCTATGAGGCTGGAAGCTACGTCACTAGTATTTCAAATGCCACTGAGGGCACTTCCAGTGGAGAGTTTTAATAGAGCTCTCAGACTCAGATCATGTTAGACAGAACGTCTTCATAATTTACAGGCAGGACCTCGAGGGCTGACAATAAAACACTGTCTGACTCACTTGCTTGGAACATGTCATCGGCAGAGGTCAATCATCGAAGGAGGACACCATGTTTGGGAGAGAAGCGGGCCAAGAAGGGCATGGGGGAGCCTCGTGAGATGGATCAGCACAATAGCCAACACAATGGACTTGAAGGTGGCGGTGATTAGGAAGATGGTGCAGGCAGGTAACACTGTGTTCTAATGTATTCAAGGCTGCCTTGGTTTGGAGTCAACCCATTGGCAGTGAACAGCAACAGCACGCGAATGGATGTCTGCTAACATGGCAAGGATGGTCATTTCCCTGGATGGATTGAAAGTCAGGTCCACAGACCTGCTGGCCATCTTTAATTGGGACTGTGAAGTACAGCGTGTATGGCTGTTTCTTTTTCTCAGACACGAAAGTACTGAGAACCACTTCGTAGGACCCCTGTACGAATTACACTAGATGCCAGATATAAAGGGATTCGAACAGAAACCTCCTCTACCAATATTCTTAGAACGAATGCCAGTGGGAAAAGAGGCAGCCAGGCTGACTCTGTGCAGCCCTGGAGCAGACACAGGACCTGGGTGAGTGTGGAGAGGAAGGGAAGGTTAGCTCCGACACAGGGACTGTGCGATAGTTAAGAGGCTAGACTAAGAAAAGCTAGCTGTAGGTGACCTTGGAGCAATAGCTTGGCTTCTTGGAGCTTTAGCTTCCTCGTCTGTAGAATGGAGAGAAGGTTTCCCAATGGATAAAACATGTAATACAAGCAAACCCTTGAAATGGGTCTGGCATATCCGAAGCAACCAGTCAATGTGAGCCATTCTTTGATTTTTATTATAATGATGATTAGTGACGATCAGGCGACCCTGGTCTTACTCAGGATGTTTGGGGGCAGAGAATGAGCTCCCAGCATTGGTCCTATTAAATCAAAACCTGGAAACCCGCTGTTTTAGACAGATGTAGGAAGAAGCCCTGCCTTGCCTTGAAGGTTGTTAAGAGCCCAGGCATCTCTTGATTCTAACTGGAGGCAAAATTCTTAGTGGCTGAAATATGCAGGGCTTTTAGGATGGCGTCCCACTGTAAGTTCTCAGCAGAGCCCGTTCATAAACTCACACTCGTTCTCTGGTCCGTTTCTTGGCAGGCAGGCTTTTTAGCATCCTCCAGCAACTCCCCAAGACGCGGCAACATCTTAGACTAGTCTCCATCATGCTGCCTTCTAATAAAGTGCAAGACAAATTGGTAGCCGGGGGAGAGACGCGTCTTGTGTTACACTCTGTGCTCACTTCACCATTCCATCTGTGATTTACAACTCGACAGAGGGGTGAGCTGTAATTCAAGGTGAGGGAGCCAGTTGAATAAAACATTGAGAACGAAATCAGCAGTGTCACGTACGAGCGATGCAGTCTAGAGACACGCTTGCTTGCTTGCTTTTCTTGGAAGCAGAAGCCAAAAAAAACCCAGAAGACACAATAAAGATGATCATCTGAAAGTGTGACCAAACGTGCTTAGATAGATGGAGGAAATTGCAAAATGACTCAGGCGGTGTTGTCTCTTAGCCCGAACTCTCACCCTGGCAGCTACATCAGCAACTTCCACCGTATTTAGTTTGGGTTTCTGGTGATCTTTCTTTAACGCTAGTGTGCCTGTGTGCGAGGGTCTCCAGGAGATCGTGGAGAAACAGGGGTCAGCAGTCCTTCCCTGAGCCGCGGGCCCTCTCTGAAGGCGGTAAGAAGCAAGGGCAGGGTGTTGGATGAGATCAGAAAAGCCTCATCTCTCAGTCAGTGAGTGAGATGAGGGGTGACAGAGACCCACAACTGGAAACTTTCGACACCTCCTTTTGTCACCCTTACACTCACATGTGACTGTTAGGGGGGCAAAGTGACAGGTTCCCTAAATAGCTCTCATGTGACGATTGGCTTTGCAATAAACAAAGAAGGAAAATGAAATGATTTGTTCAAAATTACTACTTAAATTGCCCTTATTTACGAGCCTTACTTGATATTGTTGTCTAATTATCACACAGCCTCAAAATTTATTAGATTAACAATAGTTTATGATTAAATGTGCTTACAATTAACTACATGCTTTCCTGAAGAGATCATCCTTCAAGATCACAATATAAGGTCCTGGACAGAGTAGGAGGCAAATGTAGAGCAAAATTCAAAACCATACCCAAAAAAGAGGAGCTGAGCTGAGTAGAGACTGGTGGAACCCTTAAGACTAATGCCTGCAGATACCATTTAATCTTGGAACTGAGCCCACCCTGGGGAGGACATTTCAGCCAACCAATCGACTGGCCTCTAAAGTGAACAATCACACCTCAGAACAATCAACAGTCAGACGCCAAAAGGGCATCACTTGTCCAGAAAGAAAACTCAGAAGGCAGGAAAAGAGCAGAAAGAAGGGTCCATGCAAATGGGACCCCCAGGGAGAAAGAGTGCTATTACCTGGATAGGATTGGCCCCCAATATCAGGGTACAAAATAGATACACATTGCTCAATGAGAAACCAATGTGTTCTAATCACTCTCACCCAAGCATCATGCTTCAAGGAAAGGGAGAGTAATCACCCCGTGGCTCCTCAGAACAGCTCTGAGAGATAGGTGTTATTGTTGTCACTACCTGGCAACAATGGCTACTGTGTCCAGTCCGGCTCATGGTGACCCTGTGGATGTCAGAGGAGAATTTCTCCACAGGAGTTTCAATGGTTGGTTTTTCTGACATAGATTGCCAGGCTCTTATACCCCGAGGTACCTCTGAGTGAGCTTGAACCCCCACCCTCTCCATGAACTGTCTAGAAGAGCATTAGCCATGTGGACCACCCAGAGATTCTAATGCTACATTACCAATGGAGACCCCTGTGGCTCAGGGAGGTTAAGAGTTCCGATGAGAAGAATGCAGAGTAATTCACATGTATCATGTATTTAAGTTAGGGGAGCTCCTCATTCTTAGGTTTTTCATTCTCCCAACCCCAAACTCACTGCCATGGAGTCAATGTTGACTCAGAGCGGACCCATAGGACAGGGTATAATTGCCCCCTTGTAAGTTTCTGGAACTGTAACGCTTTATAGGAGTAGGAAGCCTTGTCTTTCTCAGGTGGAGAGCCGGGTGGCTTCAAACTGCTGACCTTGCAGTTAGCAGCCCCAAAACATAACCACCAAGCTATCAGGGCTCCTCCATTCTTCATTAGGTGGCGTTCATTTGCATCAGACTGCACCATTTGTGTGCTCAGCCCTTCTGTCTTGGACTCATGCGTTACCACCTTTGACAAAGTCTAGCAAATGTCAGGAAGGTGCAAAATCAGTGGGTAGGAGCTCAGCGTGGAGTTGATGCAGACTTACAGACAAATTCTGATTCCGGCACCTTGATTATAGACCAGGTAACTGACTTCTCCGCCATTGGCAGCCCAACCAAACCTACCCACTGCCATCCAGTCACTGCTCCCTCATAGTGCCCTCCTCGAAGGGTTCCCAAGGCTGTCATTCTTGATGGGAACAGACAGCCCCATCTGTAAAGTGGAACAAAAACTGTAGCTACATCATGATGCGGTAGTGAGGATTCCATTTTTAAGCCCTCAAACCACTTGCATTTATTAACTTCAGAGGATCTCTGCCAAGGCCTGTGCTAACAATGTTCACGAAAGATAGCCATCAGAAGTAGCTGTAATAACAGTGCCATTGCAGCAGTGGTAGTGCTAGTAATAGGAGCAATGCTAGCAGTAACAGGAGCAGGAGCAGTAATCGTAGTAGCAGTGAAGTAGTGATGCTATCCTAGATGCCGTTGCAGGTGTGTAACCGTGATCGTATTGGTGTGAGTAGTAATCATGGCAAACTCGTAGTAATCACTGTCCCAGTACTAGACCCCTAGGAGTCCTCGTGGTGCTAAGCAGTGGGCTTCTAGCTGCAAAGTCAATGGTCCAAACCCACCAGCCGCTCCAAGGGAGAAAGATGAAGCTGTCTGCTCCTGTACAGGGTTAAAACGATGGAAACCCTTACAGAGAAGTTCTTTTCTGTCCTTCCGGTTGGTTATGAGCGAATACCGGCACAATGTTAGTAGGTAATCATAGTAGCTGTTGTCGTCGTTGTCCTCCTCCTCCTGATCGTCAGCAACAGCATGATGGTCATACACTGACTCATGACTCATAATGAGAGTCCAGACTCAAGCTGTAAGTCTGCCTTAACAGTCATCGTCGTAACCGTAGTCGTAGTAACACCAGTGGTAGTCATAGCAAGGGTAATAAAAAGGCTGGCTCTCTTGACAAAGGAGGGTTGAAGTCCATCAATAAACATGGGCAAGGACCAACTCCAGCTTGGATGGGTTTGACGTTCTCAGGTAAGCCACCTGATCAGAAGAGTCCTCAGTGAGTTGGAAGAATTCTTTCATTTCCTTCATCAGAAACTGTGAGTGAACACAAAGAGCCCCATACAGTCATGGGATTTTACTCTGCAGAGGTAGAAGCAGTGGCAGGAAAAGGCAGGAGGGCAGTAGGAGGCACGTCCATGCCAGCTGCCCAAACATATCTCCCTGTTAGTTGGGAAGCCAGGGACATTTACAACCATCCCAGGTAAATATGATTGCTTTGAACTCCACTGTTTCTAATGCTCCATTTTCTCTGTACTACTTTTTGAAAGCACAGGGGACCAAATATACTGTCTTCACTGAGAAGACAACAAAACATGAATGGTAATCTCTTGAATACCATCAGGTCTCCTACCCCATGATGGGCACAGTGTCTGCATTGATCACTGGCTCTGACCCTGGACGGTACCCAGGAACTAGATCCCTAAGAAACCAAGCAGCCCAGCCAACTGAGGAAGCTGGAAACAAGGGGTGGACTGTGATTAAATCCAAACACATTTGTATTTCCAATTCCATGTCTCCCTCGTGGCTGCCCTGAAAAAATGCACCTTAGAAAACCATTGGCCTTAAAAGTTAGACATTTTGGTAATGACTTCAAATTACAATGTATGTGAAGCATTGTAGCTATTGGTGCCCAAGCATTATCCTTGCCCTCGCCACCACTTGACCCGCCCACATGCAAATGTAGTGGATCAGGAGTGCTGGGAAATGAATCCCTGCAGCTAATGGCTGGAGGAAAGTTGTGTATAAACACCCCAGCTGCTTCATTTTCGCCAAGCCATTTGTTCTACAGAGAGGTTAAGCTCCAGATTAAATCTAGAGAGAAAGCAAGATGTTAACTGGTTCGACGATACATCTGTATTTGCTACCTTCCCTTTCCTATCACACTTGTTATTAGGTACCCAGGTCTTTACCTCTGACTCATGGTGACCACGTGTATTACAGCACATAGCACCATCTGGTACTGCTGCTGTGCCATGCTCATGACTGGTGGTGCCTCTGGTCTGAGTCCATTATGGCAGCTCTTGTGGGATGCGGTCTGATCTAGGGGATGGATCTTCTAGCACTACCTTGGGAGATACTCTGATCTGATTTTTGAGTTTTCATAGCCAACTGGTTTAAAAGTAAGTTGTCAAGTTTTTCTCCTTAGCCCATCTTAGTCTGAAAGCTCTGCTGAAACTTGCCCACCATATGTGACCCTGGTGGTATTTCAAATACTGGTGGTATCCCTTCCAGAATTATAGTAATGCTCATGCCACCACAGCATGGCAAACGGAAAGGTGGATGGACGGTGGTCCTGCTTCACTAACCCAACTCTTTCCTGATGCTTCTTTCCCCTCCCAGGGAAACGCTAGCCATCAATGTCACGCTCAGTGTGCTTCTAGTGTCGCCCAAAGGAAGGGAAACAGCAGAGCAAAGCTGGTAAGTGCTGCACATGAATCCCAGCATGCACTTAAAAGATCACACCCATTTGTCTAAATCCTCCAGGGTTGTTTTAATTAGCCATAATTATGCCCAAGAAGGGGAGGCTTTAAGTTAAATAGAACACAGTATTGTCCCCGTGTTCTGTTTAACCAACACAAATTGCATTATTTGGAGAGGACACTTTAGAGTGTGTTTAGGTTTTTGCAGCTTCTAAAATTTCGATCCATTTTTCCATTGTTGCAAGTACAGCAGGATTAATTATTACCAGCTTTCTAAAGAAAAAGGGTGGGGGGTGGGGGAACCCAAAACAAAACATTTCATTCTCATATGTAACGCCAAGCTGAGTGAGGGAAAGGATAAGGTCCCAGCCTTCCAACTATGTGTCAGAGAAAATCAGCCATGTGAGCAACACTGAGAGAATGACCAAGAGAAGTGTGGTGGTGGAGACGACCAGGAGGGGGTATCTCCTGGAGTCTGGGCTGGGGAGGTAGGCAGAGTCATTCAGATCCAAGTACGGCCTTTCTAGACAACAGTTTTCCAGAAGAGTGTTCCTATCAAAACTGAGAGTGGAAAGGATGAGAATGTGACTCATAGTTTTATGTACCTATTAAGAGCAAGATGGAGAAAATGAAAACCCTTACATCTGGTTCATAAATAAAATCACGAGAAAGAGTGAAGGAATTGACGTTGTTGAGGATTTTATTCTACTTGGGTCAATAATCAAGGTCCATGGTAGAAACAGTCAAGAAATTAAACAATGAGTTGCATTGGGCAAATCTGTGGCAAAAGATCTCTTCAAAAACCTTAAGAATACGTCACGTGGAGGACTGAGGTGTGCCTGACCCAAGCCGTGGTATCAATGTTTGTAAAATCAGAGCATGAGAAGGGAAGGTCAAAGAAGAGTTGATATGTTTGGACCGTGGTGTTAGCAAAGAGCATGGAGCAGGCTAGGCCCTTCCAAGAGAAAGAACAAATCAGTCCTGGAGGAATTATAGCCTTAATGATTCTTGGACATTAGGATGGTACGATTTTGTCTTACTTAACTTGGACATATCATCCAGAGGGATAAAGCACTAAAGTCTAGCATGCTTCATAAAGTAGAGGATCACTAAAGCAGAGACAGACTCTCATGGAAATGAATCAGCAGAATGATTTCAATAATGGTTTACCACACGGCAATGTTTGTGAGGATGGTACAGAAACTGCTATACATGGAGTTGCTATGAGTTGGAGCTAATACAACAGCACCTAACAACATTAAGATCAAATATTCTTCCTGCTACTTTATATACCACATTTTTAAACACCTAATGCATGCGTTCTATGTTCTTGTCAACCAAGCCCCAAGAACCCTTACTATGCTATTGTTGTAAGCATTATATGTCTGGGCATGCTATTTATGTGGGAGTGTTATTTACAAAAAAATACAGTGTCCTCAGACCTCAAGCTGGTGTGCCAAGTCTTGAGGGCAACATATCATCAGGAAGCAGCAAACTAACACAGAGGCCTGTGGGACCAAGCTCTATCCAAGCTACCTCAATCCCCTGCCCAGAATGCACTGCACAAGACAGCACAGAAGATACAGCCTGAGGAGAGTGGCACATCTGCCCAGACCACATGAGAGCAAAGTGAGAGGGAAAGAGAGGGAGTGGACTGCATCCTGGCCCACCAAAACTCAAGGGTGACATTCCTGCTCTGAGCAGCCAATGCACAGAGAGGACTATAGGGCTGGCCCCACCACAAGACACAATGTCTCCTCATTGACCCACAGCACTGGAGACACACTGTGGGAATTGTGTCCAGTATGACACCCCCCACCTCACGGGGTGGAGCACAAAGGGACAAAAGAAGCACATCAGAGCAGCAAGGGGAGCAAAGCAACGAAGTCCCTGAGGAATCTCAAAAATAGACTTCAGACTCAGGGTCAGGGTTTGGCACCTCATCAGACCTGATTGGAAAACATTCATAAGGATCGGAAGACAGATCTGGAACTATTTATAGGCTTTTTGTTTTGTTTTTCTTTTCTTCTTCTTTTTTTCATGTCTATCTATGTAAGATAGGCAGGACAAACTATCCCAAGGAGATAACAATGAGAAATGGTTCTCAGGAGACATGGGAGAGGGGGAGATAGGGGAAAGGAAGGGGAGAACCAACAAACCTAGGGACAAGGACACAAGAAGAGATCTAAAATCTATGGCGAGGAGGGCGTAGAATGCCTGGTGGAGTTTGATCAAATGCAATGTAGCCAAGGGGAGTTACTGAGAGCTGAATGAAGGTCGAACATGATAGTGGGACAGGAGGAAAGTAAAAAGAAATAGAGACAATAACTAGGAGGCCAAAGATATTTATAGAGGTATAAATATAGGCATGTACATATGCAAATATATTAATATATAGTGATAGGGATATAAGTGTATGTACATATATTTATATGTTAACTATTAAGGTAGCAGACAGACATTGGGCCTCTATTCAAGTACTCCCTCAACACAAGAACACTTTGTTTTAATAACCTGGCATTCCTGACACAATTGCTGAGACAAAATGGGTGCATAAGCAAATGCGGTGAAGAAAGCTGATGGTGCCCAGCTATTAAAATACATAGCATCTGGGGTCTTAAAGGCTTGACATTAAACAAGCGGCCATCAAGCAGGGAAGCAACAAATTCCATAAGGAAGAAGCACACCAGCCTGTCTGATCATGAGGTGTCCACTGGAACAGGTATCAGGCATGAGAAGACCCAAAACAAACAATTATATCGATGTAAATGAGGGGGTCAGAGTGGAGACCGAAAGCCCATCTGTACACAATTGGACACGCCCTTATAGAAAGGTCACAAGGAAGGGATAAGTCAGCCAGGGGTTAGTATAGTACTGATGAAACACACATTTCTCTAGTTCTTTAATGCTTCCTCTCCCCACTATCATGACCCCAGCTCTACCTCACAAATCCAACTAGATCAGAGCGTGTACACTGGTACAGATAAGAGCTCTTGACACATGGAATCTAGGACAGATAAACACCTCATGAACAGCAATGGGTGTAGTGATATCATGAGGGGAGGGGGAAGGTGGGGGAAGAAGAGGAGAAAAGGGGGAACCGATCTCCTCCCGCACCACCCCTGGAGAAGGATGAACAACAGAAACATGGGTTAAGGGAGACGTAAGATATGAAAATCATAATTTATAATTTGTCAAGGGTCCACGAGGGCGGGAGGGTGGGTGTGGTAGTCACATAATCTGGTGTCAGTTTGAAAGGATTTTGAGTGAAGGGGTGGAGTCTGAGCTGTCAATCATGATATAACCAATGAGGCCTCTGTGTGGGCATGGCCTTTTACTGAGAATCCTGGGAATTTCTGGATTTCCTCCTTGGAGGCAGGAAAGACTCTTTCTCTCTGCTCATTTCCTGCGAGACATCCGTGAGGAGAAGCCACATGGACCTACCCTGATGTAGACCTGGGAACTGGAGAAGTCACATGGAGACCCCTGCCAGCACCTGGATGCTTCTACTGCCACTGGTGTTGTACCCACTGGCCTATGATCTTCCTGGTTTCAGTGTCACTGCATGTGGTCCATGAGTCTGAAGAGGACTTCATAGATTGGTATCGGACATATGGGCTAATATGAGACTTATGGACTTGATCTGGACTGGGCTGGGATGTTTTCTCAATATTCAACTGCTCTTGTATATAAAGCTCTTTCTTATATGCATATGAGTGGGTCTATGGATTTGTTTCTCTAGTCTGCCAGACTAACACAGTGGGGGAGGGAGGGAAAACAGAGGAGTTGGTACCAAGTAGAAAGAAAATATTTTGAAAATGATGACGGCAACAAATGTGCTTGATACAATTGATGTATGGATTGTTATAGGAGCTGTAAGAGCCCCTAATAAAATGATTTATTTAAAAAAACAGTGTCCTACTTTTTCAATTGCTGCCTCCTATAAAATTTCTGTGAGAATCATTATCACCATTAAATGGAATGAAACACCATGAGAGACTGTAAAATAGAAGGCATATTTAGCAGCTGGCAACACTGGAGTTCAAAACTAAGTGTAATAGACTCTGTGTTGTTAGGTGCCAGCATCAGCAAAACACTCCAAAGTGCTATTAGTTTTAGAATATACTACTTACTACACCTGCATGGAAATGATATCCTATCCTAGTTTGTAATGAACTTTCACTAAAATTAAGAAAGAAGGCAGTCCCTCAGAGCCAGGAATGGGCGTGAACTGTCTGCTGAGCCTTACTGCTGACAAGAGCTGACTGACAATCATAGCTGCGATGTTTCCTGTTGAAGATGCACAGTCCATAGAACACCAGCATCGGGCAAGGCCGCGCTGTTACGGAGATGGAGCAAGACAAACACAAATCCATTTCACAATCAAGTACCCGGGGCAAACTATAGCAACATCCACATTAAAGACCCAACACCTCCCCTTCCATGTGAATTCGAGCACTTTTGCTTCGTTTTTGCGCCATGCTTTTTTCCGTCTGCTTCTAGATGGGAGGTGTTGAGATAGAGACTCACAGAATTAAGCCGTGGCGGCCCAGTGGGTTGCACATTGGGTTGCGTACCACAAGGTCAGCAGTGTGACATCAGCCGCTCGACAGGAAACATGACGCTGTCTACTCCTCTGAAGACTAAGTCTCAGAAAGTGACAGGGGCAGTTCTACCCTGTCCTTTAAGGCTGCTATGAGT
>NW_022106189.1:39159803-39161715 GCF_000313985.2 Echinops telfairi
CATCACTAGAAAATCAACTGATGAAACTAACAGACACAACTCATAGATCCTGCTTCTGGGCCCTTCCAGGCAACATGCAAGAGGCAGAGTAGGGGAAGGAAGGGGGGCATGGGGACTGCTTCTCAGGGCATGCATGTGTTTTGCAAGAGGTGTGGGAATGAAGAGTCAGGCCGAGTGGGAGTCCTCTGAGTCCGGTCCAATGGAAAATAAAAAGGTACAAAGAGGGGAGGGAACAGGCTCCATGAGACCATTGGTATGCGCTGCCTTGGTTTCCTCTCCCAGCAGACACTCAGGGCTACAGGGAACGCCAAGGGTGGTCTGGAGATCTTAATTGCTCCCTGGGTAGAAGCTCTCTGAGCCGACTCAAATGCATTAAGCAGTACATGCTTTTTAGACACAGAATAATCCAGTCAGGTCTCAATTTCATGCCATTTATTCTTTTTAATAAGGCAATTAAATCAGATTTTACATCTGGTAATAAATTAATGGATTGTGTGCCCCTGGAAGGCTTTCCATAGAACTCTCTTCACCGGGATCATGTAGGCTTAGTGGTTAATAGCAATGAACTTTAAGAATCAGTTCCACCACTCCCTCGCTGTGTGACCTTGGGGAGGTGTTTCACTGCTGTGCCTCTGCTTCCACACTGACAAAATGAAGGTAATAAAAGAACCCTCATTTCCCAACTCCAGCTTTTTCTCAGGAGGATTATATGAGTTAAAATGTGCCAAAAGCTTACAACGATGCCTAGCAAAAGAACATGCCATACGTAACTATGTCCTATGTATATTAAAAATAGTAATATTGGTGTTGTGGGAGTGCTCATGGGGAAATGAGTTACACATTGGGCTGCTAAACACAAGGTCAGTAGTTCAAAACCACCAGCCACTCCATGGGCAAAAGATGAGGCATTCTACTCCTGTGAAGATTTGCAGTCTCGGGAGCCCGCAGGAGCAGTTCTGCTCTGTCCTGCAGGGTTTCTATGAGTCAGAATCGACTCGATGGCAGCGAGGTTTTGAGTTCTGAGTGGTACTGTGGGTTAGGTCTTTTGCTGCTAACCGAAAGGTTGTCAGTTCAAACTCACCACTCCTCATAAGAAAATGATGAAGCTATCTTTTCCCCATAAAGTTTCAAAGTCTTGGAAGCCCTATATCGGGGTCAGAATTGACTTTATGGCAGTAGATTGACATTAAAAATGCACAGGCAACATTTCATGATCGGACCATGTATACCCACGTTTGCACCAGGTAGCATAATATCTTATCTCTTGTCTGTAGTCATCGCCTCCAAAATAACAACAAACAAACGGCTCATTTGCCCATTCAAATAGGAAAGCATAAATGAGCAAACAAGCAGTGGTCAGCCCCTCCTTTATCCACACTAGGACTCAAGAAGAAGAGAGGCAATATGATGTTTATAGGGGCCCGATGAGCAGGCTAGACGAGGCTGTTCTAGTCAAGAAGCACAGGAAAGGAGAGAGCTCAGAGAAGCAGTGGCCGAGGTCAGGCTGACCTGAATTCAGAAAGCTTCCTCCAAGCATAGAGGGGGACAAAGTCTGGGAGGGTTAAGCATCACAGGAAACAGAGCCACCGAGCCTGGCTTCTGAGAAGGACCCCCAAGCATTGGTAGGTGTGGGGGGAGGTCAGATGCTTGCAGGCATTCCCCCACTGAGGGTGATCAGTTGCCAGACTGCAGTGGGACCCCGCTCCCTGCTGTTAAAGACAATGGATAGGCCTGCAGTCATCTATTTGGTTCCTGTAGGTGGGGTTTACACCCTACTAATAATGGTTCCTATGGAGACCCAGAGAACCCGTCAAAGTTAAGCTGCCATCCTAAATCTAGGATCCACCCATCTTGTCACATGTATACCCCCAATCCCTCCTCTTCCTATTGCATGTATGTCCCTAGACCACCC
>NW_022106189.1:39165422-39166008 GCF_000313985.2 Echinops telfairi
ACCCTTTGTGAGGGTTCAAGATACAGGCAAGATGTTTGCCAATTAATCGTACTAAGTCCCTCCTGCTCCTTCCCAAATGTATATCCACATTTCTTCTTCCCACCGAAGGGCCCTTGATGGGCTCACCACACAGCCTCCTGGGCTAGCTCATGCTGAGTAGCCATACCCACCCATTACGGGGAAGCTCATTCCAGCTCACGGGAGTCCAAAAGGCCAGAGGGGACCTGCTCTATTGGGTTTCCAAGGCTGGACATCTTTATGGGAGCAGACAACCTCCTCTTTCCTCTGCTGAGCACTGGGTGGTTGTCAACCGCTGACCTTGTGGTGAACAGTCCAGGGAGCAACCCACTGCGCCACCAGGGCTCCCGTGAGGTCCACACAGACACCTCTAAACTGGGTGAGCCCATGAAGTCCTCCCCATTAAGTCTTGATCAAAGTTACAGGGATTGTTTCAAAGGGTATCAGGGGAAGAATAGCAAGGCATGAAGACAAAGAATGTTAACTTTTTCTAACAGCTGGAAGAGAAAACAAAATTTTAAAAATGCTCACAAAATTCAAACTGTTATAGTAATGTGTGTGTGTGCAC
>NW_022106189.1:39166541-39170252 GCF_000313985.2 Echinops telfairi
AGAAGTCCACGTTGAACTGAAGTCTGCGCCCAAACAAAACCCCAGTCATCGACAGAAAACCAAATGAAGTGTTTCAATACTTTGAAGCAGCACTGGTAGCGGTCACTCATCTATACCAAGAAATCTGGAAGACAGCTACCTGGTAAACTGACTCGAAGAGCTCCATATGTATACCCATTCCCGAGAAAAGTGGCCCAGTAGAATGTGCAGACTATAGAACAATGTCATTGATATGACTTGCAAGTAAAGGTTTACTGAAGGGCATTCAACGATTGTAGCAGTACGTTTTCACTGGGAGCTGCCAGCAATTCAAGCCTGATGCAGAAGAGGATGTGAAACAAGGGATTCTTTGCTGATGTGAGATAGATCTTGGCTCGAAGAAAGGAATGTCAGATAAATGTTTGTGTTTGATTGATTATCCAAAGACATTTGACTGTGTGAATCATAACAAACTATGTATAGCTTTGAAAAGAGTGGGCATTCCAAAACACTTAATTGTCTTCATGTGGAACCCATACGTGGGTGAAGAAGCAGTTGTGGAAACAAAACAACAACAACCACAAGTGGACTGCCAATTGAGTTGATTCCAACTCTATAGGCAGAGGAGAACTGCTCTCGTGGATTTTGGAGACTGTAACTCTTTAATGGGACTAGAGAGCCTAATTTCCCTTCCACCTTCATGAATCCTTGATGAATTATATCTGATTATGATTATCTTACACCATTTGCTGGCTCCCTTCACCCATGTTTCTTTTGTTCGTCCTTCTCCGGGGGTGGTGGGGAGGAGTTTTACGTCGATCAGTGAGATCAGCTCCTCCTTTTCTCCCCCTTATTCCCCTTCCTTCCTTACCCTCATGGTATCATTACTCCCACTACTGTTCCTGAGGGGGTTATCTGCCCTAGATTCCGTGTGTCCTCCATGACTATCATGCTCAGCCTTCATTCAGCTCTCAGTATGTACAAGACCTCTTTAAAGTATTGAAGAGCAAGAATGTCATCTGAGGCTAAGGTGACCTAAGCCATCGTATTTTCACTTGCCTCGTACGCTTGTGAAAGTTGGGCATTTAAGAATAAAGACTGAGAAAAAATGAATGCATTTGAGTTACGGTGCTGGTGAGGCATAGTGCAAATATCACAGACTGCCAAAGGACAAACACGTCTGTTGTGGAAGAGGTAAGCCCCAATGCTCCTTAAACCAGGGTAGAGAGATGTGGTCTCGGGTACTTTGGACTGGTTATCAGGACAGACCAGTTCCTAGAGAGGACACTCTACTTGGCAAGGCACAAGGGCAGCAAGAGCCAAAAAACGAGGCAGAGTCTGGAGGAGACAGATGGACACAATGGCTGCAGCAATGAGCACAAGCCAACAATTCTGTGGTGCATAGGGCTATGAGTTGGAACCGAATCCACGGGGCCTAACAACAACAACAAAAATGTGTGTGTGTGTGTGTGTGTGTGTGTGTGTGTGTGTTCTATTGTCTTCAAATGGGGCCATGTAGTAACTACACACTGGACTCGGGTCACACATACCTTGCGAATGCTCAGTCGCTTGGAAACAGACAAACAGTGTTAATCATTTTCTGATGGTCGCTCAGAGCTGTGGTTTTGGTGAGTGAGAAGAGACAGATCTCCAGAGTGAGATTCAAAAGACATTCTGCACAATCTCGACAGTGAAGAAAAGGAAAGGCCATCTCGGGCTGAGTTATTAGTGTATATTCCTGGTAAGGTTGTGCCAGTACGGTCCAGCTGCGAGCTGCTCGGAGAGTCGGGGCCCAGCTTCTCCCAGGGGAGCCACATGTATTATGGCAGTGGAAGAGCAGATGCAATGACAGACCAAAGTTCTCAACCAGCATTGATTTTGATTCCCCACGGGACTCTGGGCAATGTCTGGAGACACTGTGGATTGTCACGACTACTGGCATCGAATGGGTAGAAGCTAGGGGTGCTTGCTTCTTGCTTGATAGTGCATGGGGCAGCCCCCACCCCCTGCCCCATCACTGTGCTGCCGAGGAACAATTCATCCGGGCCATCATGTGGATAGCTAAGATGGAGAAAGTCAACAAAGCATATGGAGACCTGCACGACCTGTCACTGTGGAAATCTGATGACACTTGACAACCAAAATCAGCATGTGATCCTGGATCCTCCACTTCTGCTGTTGGCACCTCCCTCAGCCAAGTCATGGATCTGTCAACCCTCCGATCCATATTTCTTTCCTCTGTCCCCTGACACAGAAGACAAGCCATTTGTCAAGTCACATGCCAGACACTTTCTAAGCACTTGACAACATTGTCTGGTAACGCTAATTGAATTCTCATGACCGCTCTATGTGAGATGCCCTGTTACTATCCCCTGCTTTGCACATCAGGAAACTGAGGCTCAGAAAAGATCAGTGAATGGCCCAGAGTCGCATCACTAAGAACGAAGTGGCAGAGCCAGGATCCACACGTCAGTCTATAGGATGTCAAAACATCAGCTCTTAACTACTTGGCTCTATTTGTTTGACTGTCTGAGAAACCCCAACACGTCTCTGACCAGCCCCTAGACTTTAGCTCCCTAATCAATGAAGACAGTAGACTGGGTTTGAGCCACCCTGGCTCCTCCTGCTAGGTGGTCACCCCACTGCTGGACACTGTGGGTGGCAGTGGTGGTTAGGTGCCACCGAGTTGGTTCCAACTCAGAGTGACCCTCTGGACAACAGAACGGAATGTTCTGTTGTGTCTTCCCATCAGCTTCCTCAGCTCTGAGGTCTCTGATAGCTTTATAGGTTTGATGGATGCAAGATAATATAAGGCAAGGACCTAGCATGATACCGGGCTACATCAGCAGCTTTCTGGGATGATTAGACTCTGGCATTTCCTACAAGTGAAGAGAAGTTGGACTAGGGGTCTCCAGACTCTTTTAGTTCTAAGGTTCCCTTTGTGAGCCAAACCTTGGCCATTCTTCAGGGTTGGACTCAAGCAGCCCTCTCTACCTATGGCTCACGGATGCCAACCTTGTCCTTCAGACCACAGATGAGCACTTTCTATGCACATTGGCCATCTGTTTTCTTGAGTACTGAGTTCCACATAATCGTTCTTTATTGTCAGATCATAGAAGCCAATGTAAGCCTGTTTCCCTCTGAGTTTTCCAAAGGAAGAGTTCCTTCCATCATGTCCAATTTTGTGGCCACTCAGATTATACAATAGTCGCAGATGCTTAAAGCACGCTGCAAAGTGACAGCAGTCAGAAAGCGTGATCATGTTCTCAGTGATCTTGCACTTTGTCTCGTCTCGTCCTCACAATAACCCCACGAGCAGCTGACACAGCATTCTTTGTCCCGCACATAAATTGCCCCCCATGCCTCTGCCTCATTCTGAGGCCCCACCGAGAACTTCCAATCCATTTCCTTTATTGCGAGTATGGGCCTTAACCACCCTAGCGCTCAGCTTCTAACCCTGATAAACTAAATGCAGAGGTTGAAGTCAGTTCACAATTTTCATACCTTGGTCTTGATGGAAAAGTCCCTTTTCTTGAGGTAAAATCCCATCTATTCCTGAAAATCATGAACAGATAGGAGCAAAAGGGAGAGAGCAAAGAGGGAGCAGCGGCTGTGTGAGCCTGAGAAGATGAGTCACTGGCTTGGCTCCTTCTTCTAGGTGGTCCACCCCACAGTTGGACACGTGGTGGTGGTGGTAGTGGTGGTGGCGATGATGATGGTGGTGGTGGTGGT
>NW_022106189.1:39170451-39186034 GCF_000313985.2 Echinops telfairi
TTCGGTGCCATCAAGTCAGTTCCGACTCCTCGTGGCCCTCTGGACATCAGAATGGAATGTTCCGTTAAGTCTTCCCACCAGCTTCTTCCGATATGATGGTGAGTTATCTGAGCAACAAGAACATCATTCCCTTCTCACCTTGCTTGATCGACAAACAAAACAATTCTTATCTTTCCATTTCATCATTGCTTTCATGATGAATTGCTAGAAGTCCAGTTTTCTGGAACCATTCAGAGTTTAATCTCCTTGGCTTCTCCATCATTCTCCCCCCACTCTGCATTTGCAAGATAGACACCAGGACTAAGAGAAGGAACAGATTAAGAACCACTCCTACAATCCACACAGGCAACTGTATCCTATCTACTTTCCCTGGAGTGCACGCTCAGGTCACATGTGGGGAGATTAATGTGATGCTGAGCTGGGAAATGTGCTTCTTTATGATTATTAACGAGGGTAGCTTGGACATTCCAGGACTTTGCAAGCATGGCAAATTTTAAAAAATGTATTTTCCACCTTGTTTATGAGACACACACATATATAATTTAGTTCATGGGCTGAGATTTTCTGTTATTGTGTGCCAGGGATTATTTATCACAATCTCAAATAATTTCCCAGTACAAATTATCCTCCTCTTATCATATCCCCATGCACTTCCCCTCCACATCACTCATGTCATGTTGTATGCTAAGGCCGTACTAGTGGAAACCGTACAATAAGTCTTCCTTTGGATGGCAGCGTAGGGCACGGGTGTTGGTTGGTGGTTTTAAAAGCCCCATCAAATTGAGCATTGTCAGAAGTTCTGCCCCCCAACTTCTTCTCATTTGGTGACTCTGTGCCTGGAGTTGATAGGAAACCGTGCCTGTGATGAAATATCAGTTTGCCAAGAAAAGATCCAGCCAAAGTAAGCAGCGGCCCATGACTGAGAGCCTACTTTCAACAACCAGCGCATCCATGTCTATCACACGGATTGGAGTCACTTTGAGGTTGAAAACATAAGCTCTGTGATACGTGAGCCAGCAGGACCATCCTAGTCGATACAAGATGAAGACCCAGAAGTGTGCAACGGGCCATTTTCACTACACTGAAAACCCAACCCATTGGGGTATTCACGTGAAAGGAATCAGGATCCGTCAATTAGGAAACCTCGACTGTGAGAGATATTGGCCCCCTTTTTCTACTACACAAAAGAATGTTTATTCACAGCCACGAAGAAGCAAAAGATATATAAGAAAAAGAAAATTTAAAATATGGATTGTGTGTGTGTGTGTGTGTTTATGGAGAAAAAATCAAACTAGATTTCAGGAAACCTCAATTAAAAAAATTTTTTTTTTCTTTAAATGCTAATCTACAAAGCCAGTTCCAAAAGGGTCCAAGAGGAGTCCCATGACATGATGCGACTTCTGAGAGATCAAGCACTACCAAAGCCAACCCAAGTCATCTTGAATCCGAAAAGCAGGGAGTCACAAGAATGCTATCTCCAGCAAGGGTTCTATTTAGATATGGCCCGTTCGGTGTTCTGAGATTCGTGCCTGTTGTTCTTGCAAAGGCGAATGTGGAATGTTCATTTTTCCTTCGCTGGAACATGTTTTTATGATCCTTCAAACTTGTTTTTCAGTCCCTCATCCCCAAATAGGCTTTGGTTGCTAAGCTGCACCATGACACACCGGCAGAGGCCTAACCACAAACTCCAGTGCGCGAGCACCCTCTCTGTGCTCCGATTGAGGTCGCACAGCAGGTTGTTAAGACAGAAAGCACTGGCCGGGGCCTTAAGAGCCTTGAGGAGGCAGCCTGAAGCCGGATGGCTCAAGAGCCCATGTCTTCACATCTCACTAGATTTTGTACGTTTTCCATCTTGGGAAGCAAACGTCTCGTTTCACTCCTTGTCCCTTGGTTTGTCGTCAGCACCCGTGGAGTCCTGGATCCAGTTTGCTTGTGAACTTGGACCGCTCCTGCAGGGTGCTTACATCTGGAACGTCTTTCCTCCCATCCACCACCAAGCCCCCGATGTCTTTAAAGAGCACTGCTGAGTCTCCTCTCCTCCATTAAGCCCTCAGTGATGAGGTGTGAGCCAGGGTTCTGCCTTCCCATTGCAAGGATTAGCACGAGGGGTGCTGAATAAACAAACAGAGGATCGGCTCATCGGGGACCTGGCTGGGCATGCTAGAGAGTCCCAGCTGCTGCACATCTGCTCAGCTGTGCTCTAGACTGCGTATGTCCTCACTGCTGTTGTCTCGGTCTTGCGGGCTCACTGCGACCTCCTTGTAGCGCCATCAGCTGCTGGTGAAGGAGGCTAGGTGGGGATGAGAGTCCTCCGTAATAAGGATCTCTGACTTCCTGTTAACACTAAGTGGGAGGGCAGCTGAGCAGACGGCCACCAGCTTGGTGGTCTTTGGGTGTGTCAGAAATCCTCCCCAATCATAGAGAATACCCCAGCAATTACCTAAGGGTTCTGTTATTCACACCCCTCCTGAGGGGCCTCTAGAAAAGGCACACACTTAACTGGACTTGGGTGCTGGTCATATATGGCTTAGGAGAAAGAGTCCTGGACTCTAGACAACTGAGTTGCCACCGCATCCAGAGCAAAGGCTATCCGTGTGAGTTTGGGGAAAGTAGTCACGACCCAGGTATGTCGTTTTCTCTTTCTTTAAAGTGGATTTGAAAATACTTGCTCTACCAATCCCACAGGGAGTTGAGATGGCAATGAAATGAAACCCCATAAGAACCAACCTGATCCATTGTTAATTTAGGGGGGAAAACATGCAGGTAACCGTACCCTTAGAAAGCTAATGCACCAGTAGATTCCCACACGCTGAGCATACCAGGTAACCGGTCTCTGAATCAAGAAATAGAATGTGACTCAAACACCACGATTGCTCCCTTCCCATCACTAGGAAGGGCCATGACAAGGCTAGTCACTATCCTGGTCCTGATTCCCAAGATTAGTTTTGCCTCTTTTGATACTTTGTATGAAGGGGATCCTGCCACATATATTATTTTGCCTCCTTCTCTTTCACCCAGCATTATATTTGTAAGATTCAACCATATTGAGAGTAGCTTTAATGCTTGCTTCTCATTGTTGTGTAATTCTGTATTGTGTGAATAGACAAGTTTTTTTAAAGCCACTCTGTTAAAAAAAACAAAGAGTGAACAGATGGTACTGCCAAGCAATTCAAACACCTATACATACTTATGTAAGTGATGATTCTGTGAGTGTTTTTTTTTTGCAAGACCATGCCTAGCAAACATCAGACACAAGGCATTGGGAGGAGAGTATTTAACAGTAAAATTGTAATGGAAAAGAGAAGATCCAGCATGAGGTGTTTTCTCGGTGAAGAGTAAGTAGGAAATACAAAGCGCATCACAGATGGGAGATGCTGATAAATGCTGTAAAAGTTAGCCATTTATTTCACTAAATTTTTTATTAGGCTCTTATATATCCACATACTGTCTAGTATTTCATGCGATTATAACACAGACCTCCTGGGTAGAAGGCATAGGTATCCTTATCCTCATTTTTGAGGAGCTGAAGTCTGAGAGGTTCATTAGCCAGCTGCTAGGGGTGGCCCAGCGAAGAATGGAGAAAATTAATTCATGGGGTCATTCTTCATTCCCCCAACAAGCATGCATCACACTTTCAGGCTCTGGTAAACCTTACAGAAGACACTGGAGATAAAATATGCAAAAAGATAGAGGCCCTCATTTAATTTGTAATGTAGTCAAAGGGGCAGATGTGGATGAACCATCATGAAGGTGAATGTAAAATTAGTATGGCACAGAGTCCTTAAATAAGAGTGGGGCATGGTATCTCTAGGGGGTACAGTGGGATTTCGACAAGGAGGTACGTGTACACCTCGCTGCACAATGAGTAGTTGAGTCACAGAGCCGGAGCTGACCAGGGGAAGAAATGAGAGAATTCTAGGTGACAGGAGAAGCATGTCCAAAAGTCCTCTTCCATGTGTGGTAGTTATATAATCTGGTGTCAACCTGAGACTATTAAGAATGAAGGGGTGGAGCTTAGCCTGTCCATCAGGCTGCCGCTTGATGACCTCATTTGGAGGCGCGATGGAGAAAAATAGTTCACTGGAGGGAAGGCCCACACCCTCCTGCTGACCAGCCACATGGAGACCCCTGATGGAGCCCGTGCCCCAGAGCTGGAGGAGCCACATGGAGACCCACGTCAGCCTTAAGATGCTTCCACTGGATCCACAAGACTCTCCACCCACTGGTCTGTGATCTTCCTGTACTCAGCGTTATTGCATGTGTTGCGTGAGTCTGAAGAGAATTTTATAGACTGGTATCGGACATATGGGATAATATCAGACTTATGGATTTGATCTGGACTGGGCTGGGATGTTTTCTTAATATACAATTACTCTTTGATATAAAGTTTTCTATTACACACATGAGTGTTTCTCTAGTTTACGTAGACTCACACACCATCAACGGACCCAGGGAGCTGCGAGAGCTTGAAAGATGGTCTGAGAGACTTGGAAGCCATGGTAAGAAGTTTCATCTTTTTCTGGAAGTATGGGGGCTTGGGGTTAATAGTCATTCACTTGATGCAGACTCACGGCAATTGCAGATGCATGGACCCAGTAGCACTGCGTTCCAGAGGTGGAATTTTTGGAGGTAGACCATCAAGCCTTTCTTCTAAGGCCTCTCTGGGTGGACTTGAAGCACCTGCCTTTCGATGAGGAGTGATAGAAGTCTCTGTACAACCTAGGGAAGCCTACTGGGAGTCAGGAAAGGCTACCGATGCTGTTCCAGATATCTCGGGGCTGTCCCCCCAATGCCACGAAACTCAACAAGCAGATAGGATCAAATATGGACTTACACGGCACTGTCTTTGTGAACGGCACTGACAACTGGGCAACACCAAAAGCTCTTCCCATGAAGCGACGAATGCCACTTTGACCGAGTACTGATGGCCTCCCTCGGGCGGATGATGCGTCTGTCTTTGTCTCCTTGGAAACGTAATAAATGGTTCTCCTTATGTTAAAAAGCATCATCATCATAAAGAAACTGTGCTTTCATTTAAACCCTAGGAGGGTCAACGAGGGCAGCCATTGTCGCCATTCCACAGAGACGGACCCTGGGGGTTCTCTGTTGGGCTTTGTTCTAGGCTGTCTGCGACGGGGACGCTGGCTTCCCTGTCCCCATGCACATTGGCTGGGAAAGGAGATACCAGAAAACAGTGGCGAAGAGGCGGTTCCCTCCTCCAAGCTTCCCCATTCTGGCTCTCCTGACTCCCTCTGTGGCCATCTGCATGTTTCAACATCACCTTGGGGACTGCCGTGTGGAGTTTCAGTTCTTCGACAGGATTTGAGGTTTCGCTGGCTGCCAAAGGACACTCAATTTGAGAGGCATCGCCTTGCACGGAGGTCCCCAGAGAAAAGGGCACAGGCCTGGACTGGACCTCCTTTGTTGCCACATTGTGAAGGGTCTTCTCATTTGATAATAACAGTACGATTAAAGTCCCTGCTAACAATTATGAGGCGCTTGCCTTATGTTTCCTATCAAAAGGAGAACGAAAAGAAGGCTCTACAATTTCTCACATTAGCCGTGGTGTCATTTGTCTCTCTCTTTTTTTTTTGTTTTTTTTTGTGCAGTGTTTGGCAATCTTGGTGTATTTGCCTTTTTATTAGCTACATTCTCAAGCCCAGCAAAGGTTTGGCTCCTCAATGTGTTTTGAATTAGATTTGTGAACGCTGTAATAAAAATAACTGGCCAGAATTAAGCTAATAAAGTCCTAAACGTCTAAGGAATGGCTGTTGTTGTGAGGGTTAAGTACATTTTTTCCCTTCCCCTGGGAGATCTCTAGTACCGGGACTGAATAGTGATTTTTCGTAGAATTGAATCACAGACTTTTAAGAATGTGAAGGTGATTAGCGGTCTACCTGGTACATTGTTGCCTTTAATGCTCTAATCCTTTCTACCAGGAATGCTTCAGTTGAGTGGTATTATTTTCTCCCTGTTCATCAGACATATCCAGAGACTTGTGGCCCATCAACCTCATTTTGGGCACCAATTCTGGGGCTCAGTGTCCTATAATCAAGCTCATATTTTTCTGGTTTACCCAATGACTATCAAAAGCCTTGCTAAACCCAAGAGATGCTGTAGCATCCCTAGTTCTCTCCTAGTAGCTTTACTCAGAAACAAGGAAGGCAAATTCATTTAAGATGGTTTGCACTGCGTTGATCCCCCATAATCATTGCTTCCTTTCTCGAGTTCCTTTTAAGCAAACGGTTTATACATCTCTGAACAGAGAGACAATCGGCTGCCTTGAAATGGCTAGTGAAAAGGAGGCTAATCACCTTCAAGTTCAAGTGCAGCCGAGGGGCATGCGATGTTTGTGATGGAGTCAAGTGAAGGGAGGAGAGGAAGTGGCGTTAAGGACCTTTTCAGATTTTCCTGGAAGAAGGAAGGGAATCGAGCTGACATTCATTTTCAATATTTGCCGATTGAGAATTAAAAGGAGCTTAGATTTCTAGTGCAAAAAGAAAAGAAAAGGTAAAAGGTCAGGGGGTGCTCATATCCAGCTGAAGTGCTCTGTAATGAGTCAAAATGTGATGAAACAAGAGATTGCTTGAACTTGATAAAACTGTGGACAGGAAAACAACACAATTGGGTTAGCCTTTTGCTAAAGACCTTTCCCATCTACTTCCGTGTCAGCATCCTGGAGTCAGGCCGGAAAGCATCCTGGAGTCAGGCCGGAAAGCATCCACTTTTCCAAAGAAATGGGGCTGGGGATGTCATCTGACTTCTGCAGTAAAGTGAGGAGGGGGAGAGACGGGGTAGCTGCACAGAGCTAAGTGGATCTTCAGCGACATAGAGAGATGCAGACGTCTTCCCCTATAGAGAAATCCAAATAACTTTTTTTCAACCATCTCTTCTGTTGAGGTGTGTGTGTGTGGGGGGGGGGCGTGCCCAAACCTATTTTTCTCCTATGACAAATGCAGTAAGGTAAGAACTATCCATCAGAATGGCATGTTATCCAGAAAGGTCCTTCTGCTTGCTTGAACATTGAGCGTCATGACAATTCATAGCGTGAAGAAAGCTAGTAATAACTTTAGGCCAAAGACAGTGTGACCTTAGCACCCTTGTGTGAATGAGGTGAAGAGGGTGACCCGCTCAGTGCCACATGACTGGGCTGAGGCGAGGGGGTTAGGGGTCAGGTGGCTTACCTGTACCCCTCCAGGGCCCTGCAGTCCCTACAACCTCACTGTACGCCTGTGGATCGAGCCTGTGACCCGTTAGCAGGTGGCATCACACCATTGGAAGCTGCACACATAAGGGAACAAGGTGGCAGCAGAGACGCCACTAGGCCACGATTGGCATGTGCTCAGTCTCTTTGAACTGACAGGGGCGCGGCTCACTTTCATTTGATACAAGGGAAGTCGCTTCACCTTCTTAACCTTTCTTCGAAGCTGCCTAGAGGAGAAATGGAGGAGCCAAGATTGGAATGTCACTTTGCCTGGCCTAAAAAGATGTCTTATCTTTTAAAGACTTTGACACACCTCAGGGAAGGCCTGCCTCGCAAAGACAATGGAAGTTTGTCTGCAGGCTCTTGCCGTCAGAGCTCACACCGTGGGACGACACTGAAATCCAGAATGGGAAGAGCCATCAGAGCTCCTCTACCCAGGGCCCGACTCAATAGCCCTTCTCTCCCTCTTCAGTAATGGCTACCCATCCATCTTCATTGACAGACACCTGCTGCCGCTGAGTTGGGCCTGATGCAGGGTGATTCCAGGTATGTCGAGGTTGGATTATGCACCATACATTTCTCAGTACTTGTTCCTCATGAAGTGCTTCTTCTGGAAGGGTGAACTCAAACTGCCAGCTGGGCAGGTTAACCTTTAACAACTCAGGAAGCCCCGCCACACACACACACACACACACACACACACACACACACACACAAAGTCATCCCTCAAAGGACCTGAAGTCCCCTTCCTTTAAACCAACCCCAGTTAGATTTTGCTCGCTGGGACAAGACCCCATACATCTGCTCATCCCCCAAAGTGTCAGCCATAAACCATTTGGAGATGGCACCCTGTGTCCTCAACCAATGGGAGTGTTATAAGTGGCACCCACTTAAAGGCATCACCTCTAAGTGCCCCAGTGTGGTCCATACCCTTAGAGGCATTGCCTGAGAAATCCATCTCGTGGGTTTGCTAGGCTCAGCCCACAGTGCATCCACCTATCAGATTCCATGATATCACTGGGAGACAGAAACATGATGCTTCCATTTTGCAAAGCATTCTGGAGCTTTACAATAAAATAGATCATTGGAAAACAATCTTTTGTGTTTCCCCAAATTCCTCTCTGATGCACCCCACCCTTTCATATGCTTTTCCCACGACTCTTCTCCCCAAGACCTCAGCGTCTCCTCGCTAAACATTGAATTCCACTCTGGGGAGGGCTTCATGTGAGTCACCATATGATATTACATCTGGTCATCACTTTCTGTTATCCTTTTGATTTTTAAAAAGTCCATTTTACTGGGGGCTCTTACAATTCTTATCACAATCCATCCATCCACTGTGTCAAGCACATTTTTGTTATCCCTTTAAGGATGACATTTTTAAAAAAAGGCTTTGCTCCTGGTGATTTATTAAACATTAATAAGGAGCAGCCACAAGAGGAGAAGACCCCCACAGAGCCACCCACCCATTTAGAGAGCTGCATTCTAAAACCCACTGACTTCTTAAAGGTGTGTCTCCTCCGCTGTCAAAGTCTGTACATCTCTTGGATTTTGCTACTACATTATATGCTCCTGCTAGATGTTTGTTACTCTTCCTAAAGAGGGCACTTGGCTGTCGTCGCGTTTGTATACATGTGTGATAGTTTTACCGCACATTCTCCCCCAAAGGAGTTGAGCCATCTTAAAAATTGCACCTGTAACTCGTGAAGATTACAAAGGAAATGAGCAAGCTGCTCAGGAAGGCGGTGAGCACTCATTTCCCTACTGAGGCAAACCCCTTTGAGACGCCCACTCCTGAAAAGCCAAAGTAGTGTTTTCCAGGGTCTAGAAGGTAGGGACTATCTTGCTTTAGAAGGGAAATCAGCGCTCGTCACCTCTGAACTGAATGAAAGGGACGATCTGACATGGAGACAACGGAAATAAAAATGCAACACAAGAAGGAAATGCACATGGCAGAGAACTGAGAACTTGGAAGAGAAACGAGTGAGAAGTTTGGATGGAGCTGGAATCAATGTCGCAAAGTAGAGTTGAGTCTTATAGCTGCCATCACTCCACCCACAGATATCTCCTGAGCACCATGCAGAAACTGAGAAATGTGTGAATAGAAGATAGTCTTAGCCCCTCAAGACCCCACAGTGCAGTGGGCCACTCGGATGACTGTCATTGTTGGGATTAATCCCAATTAATCCATTAATCCCAATGGGTTAGTCTGGGTACTTTAGAGAAACAAATCCACAGCAACTCATGTATAAGAGAGGGTTTCATATAAAGGTTAAGTGTGCACCAAGAAAACATCCCCGCCCAGTGCTGCCCAAGCCCACATACCCAACATGAATCCATTAACCCATATGTCTGACACTAATCCACAAAGTCCTCCTCCATCTCGCACAACACACACTATGATGCCAACTGCAGGAGGAAAGCCGAATCAGTGAACGTGTAAGCATCTCAGCACTGGCAGGGGTCTCCACACGGCTGCTCCAGCACCCAGGGCTGCATCGGGGTAGGTCCATGTGGCTTCTCCTCAGGGATGTCTCACAGGAAGTTAGCCTTGCCAGCTGAAGCAGGGAACTGGCTAAGGCAGCTGCACCCTGGTCTGACCATCAGAGAGCAAGAGACCCGAGAACTAGAAAGGGGAGACTCACGGAACCATTTATCCCTCCATCCTTCAATTAACCCCACATGTGTTTATTGGCCCGGTTGGCACAATAAACTACCTCACCCATTAATCCACAGCATGGATTAATGGCAGGGTAGAGGTTAGCTCAGGTACAAAACTCAGTCAGGGTAGTGATGGGGCAATCACCAAAATTGTCAGAGGAATCTTGAGTAATAAGAGTTATGTAGTAAAGGCCAGAGAACAAGAGAAGATGATTCTCTCTCGAGGGAACTTTTTGTAACACATCAGAGTGGGAAAAGCATCATCTGGTTGGTAGACCGGTGGTCTTTTATACATTTGCTTGTGAATGAATTCCCATAATAGTGACTGATCTTCTACAACAGGTCTAGCATAGGGGTGAACACAACTGAGTGGTCCAGACCTTTCTGGTGCTTTTAGATTTGGGGGAGAACTTGCCAGACTCTGTTGGAGAAGGTAGAGAAGGTTTCCTACGGCAGTTTCAGAAGAGGATGAGAGGCAGACAGCTCTCTCCGCTCAAGACAAGCATCCAAGAACAGCAAACGCTTCTCTCTGCCTTGAGGTGCGGGCCAGTGAAGGAGAAACCGCTGAGCCACGTGACTGCTTTGAAGATACAGGAGGACTGACAGGACGGACTTGGCACTGAAGAACCCATGGTGCGCTTGTAACCATGTGAACTCACGTCCATGGTCACCAGAGCTGCCCTTTGATATCGAGGAGGCAGTGAGAGACTTTTCAAACCAGGGTGGGCCTTGGGGACCATGGCCACAGTCACTTTCACACCTTTTTAGCCATGGAAACGTCTTCAGATGGAATATTCTCCGAGTTCTAAGATTCCAATCCAATCAAATCCATTGCCATCAAGTCGATTCCAGCTCGCAGCAGTCCTGTAGAACAGCGTTGAACTTCTTCCAAGGATTTCCAAAGCCGTCATTTTTACAGCAACCAACAGCCTCGCCATCTAGCTCCCGTGGAGCATCTGGTGGGGTCAACCCGCTAGCTGTTCAGTCGCGGTCCAAAGGTTAGTCCACTTTGACACCACGGTTCCTTTAAATCAAATAAAAGTTGGTGTATTCCTTTCCCACTGTCAGAAATGACAACACATTCAGTGGCTTTAAACAACCCAAACTTATTATCTGAAGGTAATAAATCTCAAAGTCAAGTTACCCACGGGGCTGCATTCTTTAGAGCAGCTCCGTGCTTGTTGCTAGCGTCCAGAGGCCCCATCCTCCAGCCCCAACGTGAACTGTGTCTCATCTGCACGTGTCTCCCTGGGCTCCCTTCCCCTCGTCTCCTTGCCTGACTCTGGCCCTCCTGCCTCCCTCGTATGATCCGGGGTCATTTCCCCATCTCAAGAGCCTTCCCTTCATCCCTTCAGCCAAGTCCCTTTGGCCATGTCAGGTAGCAGTCACAGATTCTGGGGACGGGGAATGGACATTGATTGGTGTCAGTCTGCTGACACCGTGGGGGTGCTCTGGTTGACGCATAAGGAGAAGGCAAGTGGGGAGCACTGGGCCTGAACAAACCACAACCTTAAAGCCACAGATTCGGGCCTTCCTCAGATGATGGATGAGGAAATGGGCCTGAGGTAGGAAATGACGTCTTTAAGATCCTTAGGAAGGACCTTGGCCTAGGATTGACCTCTGATGAATGCCCTTTCCTCTACCCCCATGACTTTTTACTCTACATTTTTTAAAGTTCTATTGTCATAGACGTCATATATCATGCAATTCGGTGGTTCAATCATATTAAGAAGAGGGGGTTATCACCACAGTCAATTTCGGGACATTTGCTTCTTGCTGGCATGCATTGTTGTCAGCTCTCCATGCCCCCATGACCTCTCTTGCCCCGCCCTTAGGTAATGATGAATCCAGTGACCATCTCATTAACTTGACCTCTCCTGGCTGTTATATACAGAATAACCAGACAAAACACAAGCAAGAAGCGAGCAATGACCGGCAACAAGGACAAAACAAGAGACAAAACGTTCCCTTGGAAAGAACGCAGAACGCAGGTTCCTGGGTCGGATTCTCAGCCAATGCAGCCCATGCAAAGCCAACATCTGCCAGTGGAATCTGCAGTGATGCTGAAGAACAGGTGTCAGCAGAGCTCGCAGCCCAAAGCAGATGAGGAAGAAGGTCTAGGGAGCTCCTTCACAAAGTCGGTCCATGGCCAGTCTCTGGCTCCAGGTCCCATCAGGGGAAGGGCCCAGGACCCAGCAGCATTTTGTTCCGTTGAGCATAGGATCACCATGAATGGGGCGAGGTGGGGGGCAGAGTGGTGGAGCAGCTGCCTAGTATGAACAATACCAACAGCAGTCAAAACAACAGAGCTCTAGGTTGTACAAACCAGGTTCAAAATCCACAGGTTGCCTTGCCGAAGATAGACACACAGGAGGTTCCCTGGGGCCTGGCAAGTTGGCCTCCCATGACGAATCGTAAGGCCTTCCACTCTGGAAACATCTTTGAGAAGAAAATCCCTGGTGTTCAACACTTAGCTTATTGACATAAAACACACTCTGGGCTGTCCTGCTCGGAACCCAAGACCCCTGGCAGGGTCCCTGAGCCCAGAAGGCACATACTCGGTCCAGCTGCCTGGTGGAGATTGTCCTCATCTCCTCCGCCTCTTGAGTAACCCATCTGCCCTCTCAGGCCTCCTCTTCACCTCAAGGATGGGCCCCAAATTAGAGATGCTGACAAGGACGAGGCTCCCTGACATTTGGGGGGCCCGGTGCTTATTACCGCGGGAGATTTAAACTGACTGGGATGTGTTCTTAATTTAGGGCAGTGGCAGACAAATGCCTGAAGGGTGTGTGTGCATGTGTGTACCTGTGTGTACGTGAGTGCTCGTGCATGTTTATGTACGTGTGTGTGCATGTGGTGTACATGTGGGTGTAAATATATATGAATGGCTGTGCATGTGTAAGTGCATGTGCATGTGTGTGTGTGGTATACATGTGTGTGCATGTATACATGAGTGTTTGTCCCTGTGCATGTGTGTGCATGTGGTGTACATGTGTGTGAATATACATGAGTGCCCGTGCATGTGTAAGTGCATGTGCATGTGTGTGTGCATGTGGTATATGTGTGTATGTGTACACATGAGTTTTTGTGCCTGTGTAAGTGTGTGTGCATGCGGTGTACATGTGTATGTGTGTATACATGAGTGTTCGTGCATGTGTGTGTCCATGTGGTGTGCATGTGTGTATGTATATACATATGAGTGCTGGTGCATGTGTAAGTGTGTGTGTGTGTGTGTGTGTGTGTGTGTGTGTGTGTGTGATTTGTATGGCAATGAGGATCCAGGCACATTTGGGGGAAGAAATAGTTGAAGACTCCAAGCAGCCCCAGTTGGAAGGGCAATCATCGCACACAGGGACGCCAGCATGCTTTGAAGTAAGTGGAGCAGCAGGCTCCCACACAGGGGCTCTGGCCAGGCTTAGGCCATCACTTCTAGGGAGGACCCTTCTGGAGCCGTGCGATAGCCTCAAGTGGCCCGCAAGTGGCTCTCTGAAAGACATAGAATCCAGCTGGCCCGAGATGTGGCCTGGCCACCCCTCTACTCCTTGGCTCTGCTGACCACTGCTGGTCGCAATCACCACCTGGCCTCCTCAGGGCCATTTTGCATCTATTTACTGGACCCCTCCTGTGTGGCGCGTAGGTAAGTCCCTGGAGGAGGACATCTGATCAGGAAGGCGGGGCAGTGACAGAGAAGAAGGCCCCAACGAGCTGCATTGCACCGCGGTTGCAGCAATGGACTGCGGCACAGGACCAAATGTGAGGCTGATGCAGGACCACACAGTGTCTCCTTCCACGGCGCAATTCCACAGCCCCACACAGCAACCACCATGGGGCAGGCCCCGCGAAGTTCGTTTTCATCTTCATGATAATGTGTGAGGTGGGTGAGATCGTTAAGGTTTTTTGTGCCAACCTGGCCAACAAACACCTGTGGGATTAATTGAAGGGCAGAGAGCTAAATGGCTTGGTGAGCCTCGCCTTCCTGGTCCTCGGGTGTCTTGTTCTCTGATGGTCGGACCAGTGTGCGGCTGCCTCAGCTGGCAAGGCTCACTTCCTGTCAGACATCCCTGAGGAGAAGCCACATGGACTTAACCCCGATGCAGTCCTGGGTGCTGAAGAAGCCGTGTGGAGACCCCTGCCAGCGCTGAGCTGCTTACACCGCCACTGGATTCAAAGACTTTCTACCCACTGGCCTGTGATCTTCCTGCATTCAGCGTCAATGTGTGTGGTTTGTGAGTTTGAGGAGGACCTTGTATTGGTGTTGGACACATGGGCTAAGTCGGACTAATGGGCTTGGACTAGACTAGGTTGGGATGCTTTCTGAATGTACACTTACCCTCTATATAAAACTCCCTCTTATACATATACGAATTTCTGTGGATTTGTTTCTCTAGTTTACCCAGACTAACACAGTAGGTAGTATTTACACAGTACAATTGATTACACAGATTGGAAAAAAATAAAAGCAACAGTGGCCCAGAGATGTTAAGCAAATTGGCTCAGAGGCTTGTGAGGTGGAGAGGGTGGGCTGTTGACAGAGGTCTGACTTCAGGAGTCTCAGCACTGTGCCAATGGTTCGGTGTTTGACTACGAACAAAAAGGTTGTTCAAACCCACCCAGAAATGCTCGACAAGAAAGGGGAGCCCCACAGGGCACAGCTTGAAAACCTCCGTGAGGCTCCGTTCGGCTCTGACACACATGGGGTAGGGGTGGGCAGAGTCAGAGGGGACTGGACAACAACTTGTCTGATTTCTTGGTTTTATCAGGTGTCCCGGGGGCCAGGGCCAATGACTTGTGAGCTCAGCTGCTAACCGAAAAGGTTGGAAGTTCAAGTCCACTCCAAGGGGCCTTGGGAGCAAGGACTGAAAATAGACTTCTGAAAAATCAGCTGGAGGAAGCCCCATGGGGCATGTCTGTGGGCCCGCACAGAGCCGCCTGGGGCCAAAACACCAGTCAGCGCAAGGTTCCTTTTCTGATGGAGGGCTGCAGCCTCTGAGACAGAGGCAGCCAGACCATCACCCCACGGGTAAATAGACACCGTCGCAGCTGCTGATAAGCACGAGGGAAGATAGAACCAGCCTGGAAAATAGAGGCGGACCCTATCGACGAGGAAGTCTGCCATTCCGAAGGGAGCGGGCTTCCGGTCACTGCAGGTGTCCTGGCGAAGGGTGAACGAGCAGAGATCAGGGCACACTGGGAGACCACTGGAGGATGGGGGCAGCAGACACCCACCCACCTGATTCCTTGGGAAGACAGCCCTTAAAACGAGAGACGGGATTGTGGAAGAAGGGCAGTGGGTGACTGATTGGTTTTCGGGAAGACTGGGCCCCGGCCAGGAAAGCTTCAAGCTGCGTAGTGTGGTGATCGTGGAAAGGGAAATAAAGGGGGAGAAAGGATTGCAGTGGTTGGAGCTGGGGAGGCTGGGGGTGGGGGTTGGGGGACACCCAAGCCATCCAAGGGACTGTCAGAGCAGCAAAAAGTTCCAGGTTCAGGCCACGTTCAAGTTCTGTGGAGATGGCTATCAAGCCTAATCACTCAGCCCCACGCAGCCCGGCCACTAGAGGACCCAGGCTGATGACCGGGCTCACACCAGGCCCCGGGCTGGACGGGGAGGACAGGAGGAACAACATCCGGTCTGGACTGGAAACTGTAAGGCACTTAAGGAACACTTCATCTTAAAAGGGGGACTGTTTTGCTTTTGTCAAACTGGTTAATTTGTCCCAA
>NW_022106189.1:39186664-39191725 GCF_000313985.2 Echinops telfairi
CTCCGTGTTTCTGAGACTGGAAATCTTTACAGAAGCAGACAGCCTCATCTTCCTACTCCGGTGTGACACGCCATGTGGTGGCAGCAGCTCATGCCCAGCGCACAGCGCCACCGGGATCAGCTACAGTCACCTCTCGGAAGTCAGCCCAGCCTATTAGGTGACCCCTGTCCCAGGAATGACACCCTTATGTCATGTTTTTTGACCTGAAGGAAAGTATTTTCAGATTCTGCATAATCCCTTTCTGCAGAAAGGAAAACCAAAGAGGATTGTGTTTTTCCAAATGACTGGTGATATCCCACAACCTATGAAATACCCGCGCACGCGCGCACACACACGATTGCTCAGCTACCCTGTGTGGGAAATAAGACGTCTACCAAGGGCCCCAGCTGTGTGCTCAAGTGCTGACTGAAAGGTCCGCAGGCCAAGCCCACCCAGCTGCGCCTCAGAAGAGAGATGTGGCGGGTCTGCTTCCATAAAGATCCGCAGTCTTGGAAACGCTATGGAGCGGTCTATCCTGCCCAAGAGGATAGCTGGGAGTCCGAATTAACTTGGCAGTAATGGGTTGGGCTGGGTTGGGTTTGAGACCTGGATCCATGACTGACAAAGGAACAATGACTGAGGATCAAAGAAGGCAACTTTATTAAAACGCTAAAAATGAAACACATTGTATGGTCAATGGTATCCCTGTGTTTCATGTACCTTTGCATTTATTCTTCATCCCACTGTAGGTCGATACTATACCACAGGCTTACATGAAAAACATTACAAAAAGTAATCACGAGATGTACATCATGCTTGCTGTCAAGAAGGATGTGCCTACGTTAGATGGCGGTCCATTCTAGAAATTTCTCTTGTGTTATTGTTGCTTAATTTGGGGGGAGAAAATAAGTGTTTCTCTTGAGAAATGACTTCTTGTTCTTATCTTATAGATATTTAGAAAAGACACATTTGGTTACACAAGTGACCCAATGCTAACAAATGTACGGAATCCTAACCATCGCACCAAACTGCCACCTAGACGCAGTCCCAGAAAATAGCCGTGGGATCAGACTGCTATTGTTAGGTGACATCAAATCGCTTCTAACGCCTAGCGACCCTTTGTACAACAGAATGAAATGCCGCCCAGGCTTGTGCCACGCTCACATCATTGCTATTGTTGTGGGCACTGTGTCAATCTATGTCCTTGAAGGGCTTGCTTCCTCTTTTCTCTGGCCCTCTCTACCTCACCAAGCACGACATCCTTCTCCAGGACCGGTCCCTCTTGACAATACATCCAAAGAACACGAGCACTCCGCTGTGCTTCCTTTAAGACAGAGTGGTTCATTCATTCTCCTGGCAGGCCATGCCACATGCAATATTCGTTGCCAGTACCCTAAGTCAAATCCTCGCCTGAGAGGAAACATCATGTGTGGGATTATAAAGAGACTTCTCCCCAGCTTTGTCTAAAAACTTCTCATCAGCCTGACACTCATTCTGTCTGCTTCTCACCTGATTTAAGTCTGCGTAGCTTAGAGGCGTCCCACTGCTCTGCTGGTCTTGTTCCTCTGCTCTCTCGCCCTGCAGCGGCTCCAACACTGTTTTAATCTGCACTCACAGAGCCCAGGTCTCCATGGGTGTGCTCTGTCCTTCCCTGTGAGCTTTTCTTAAATTAATGGCTACCTTATCCCGGATCTCCATATCAAAGGTTCCTGACTCTGGAAAAGAAGGATTAAATTTCTTTACCACTTGAAGAAATGCTTTCATTCTCTTATTCGTTACCACTACATTCTGTTTCTTCAAGAGGTGGCGAAGAGTGATACCGTACTCTGTATCCTTGCTCTTTGCCTGACCCATATCTCACTAGGACTAAAAAACACGCTTTAAAAAAAAAACTAAAAAAAATTTTCCCGATTCACCCTCTGTCCAATGAGGCCATACAATTGTTATATGGGATATAACTCAAGAGAGTTCTTTTCCTACAAGGCCGCATGTGATGGACGCAGCTTTAACTACAGAAGCAGAAGCTCCCACTGACTCGATTTCCTCCCAACTCAGCATCCAGCCCCTCTCATACCTCCTTCCTCTTCCTATTGCGTGTATATCCCTAGATTGTCCCCCTCTCATTGCTGTATAACTTATAGAGCAATCCCTTCCTGTGACATGTGTCTTTACCTGTAATTAGTGGTCTTGCACACCCCCCAAAGATATATAGGCCTTGGTTAGCAATAAAGACCCTCTTGGCCTCTCATCGGCTCCCTCTCTCCCCCAGTCCTCCCTCCCCTGCTCCCTTTCCCCTTGTCCTCCTTCCCCTCTATCTTTATCCACGTGGACCACCAAGTGAGGCTGAGGTGAGCATGCAACCATGAAATGTGTCTGACTCCATTATTTCAATCTCTCTTCAATCTCTCATGCTCTCTATGACTTAACTATAATCTTTACTTATTATCGCTGTACAGTTGCGCCTACCAGACCCGTGGTGATGTGTTCAGGGCTGGTAAACCCTGGCAATCACGATCAAAGGAGAAATTTGAAGTCGTTAGGATTTCATTTTACTGGGATCCCCAATGAATGCCCACAGAAGCAGCAGACACGAAATCCAACCATGTATTATACTGTTCACAACGGCTGCAAAGGGCCTCTTTAAACCATGCAAAACGAAGATGTCTCTCTGAGTACTAAGGCGTGCTGTATCCAAGCCATGGTATTTTCAGTCGCGGTTGTCGGTGTGGGAAAGCTGGACAAGGCAAATGGACTCTGGCTGCTTGGAGCCAAACTTTAGCTATGCTCTTTCTCAGCTCAGAAAACAAGACCTCGCCCTTCAACTGACTTTACTTGGGCTCTCTCACTCCTGACTCCCATTCATGAGGTCTGCATAGGAGAGAAAATACGTCTTGTATAGAACCAGGAACTGTGCATCACGCTTGATAGATATTTCCTCATGCCATGGAACAACAACCCAATGAGGAGGTAGGGACTTAATACACAAAAGGAGCTTCAAAATTTTCATGGAAAAAATACCATTTTTAGCAACTATCTAAGGGGCAAATATTGACATCTTCCTGTCTGAGAGGAAAAAAAAGAACGATGAAAAATGTTTAAAGATATATGGAAACAATTAGTCCGATGGGCTCACAAACCACACAAACCTCAGTCTCCACAACCCTGAGACCAGAAGAACTAGATGGTACCCGGTGACCACGACTAACTGCTCAGAAAAGGATCACATTAGAAAGCCCTGGATAAAGTGCGAGAAAAAAGTAGAACAAAACTTAAAAGCTTAAAAGGGACCAGGCTTGTTGGTCAGATGGAGACTAGTTTGACTCCCCCTTTCCTTACCAGTAATGTGCTCCCAGCACAAATCCCTCTATGGCTTCAATCTTACTGTAGCACGAACGGTTGTGTCCGTTACCTCAAAGACTTTCTGCAATTGGATGGGAAATATGCAATGTCATAAGCCAAAACCAAACCCACTGCCATCGAGCCAGTTCTGACTCATGACCCTATATCGAGTTTCCGAGGCTGGAATTCTTTATGGGAGCAAATAGCCTCATCTTTGACCCTTGGAGTATTGGTGGTTCCCTGAGATCTACCCCAAGGTCCTATAGAACACGATGGTATGCTGCATTCTAACGCAGATGTCTCTCTCCTGCATACACATATCGAACTGTGACGTGCCTTCCTTTTCAGGAGCAGGCAGGTAATCTCCACATTTTTTTTTATAATCCCAACAGCAACAGAGAACACTTAGGAGCATTCCTACCCTAGCCATGTTAATACTGGAGGCTCTGCCTTCCCCAAGATGAACCAGCATCTTAGATATCAACTGCTACTATAACAGAAATTCCTCAAACAGATGATTTTAGCAGACAGAAATTTATTCTCTCCCAGTGGAGGAGGCAAGAAGTTGGAAGTCAAGTGCTAGGTGGAACAGAAGGCTTTCTCTCGCTTTTGACTCTGGGGGAAGGTCTTGGTCTCCTTTCAACATTTGTGGTCCAACCTTCCTTGGCAATCTCCATGTATCCTGGCCTCTACCTTCCCCTGGATGTAGGAAGTTCCTAGCACAGTAATGACCTCAGGTTCAAAGGCTACGTTCCTCTCCTAGTTCTACATTCTTGGTGATAGAAAGGTCCCTCTGATCATGGCTTGCTTATTTAATCTCATATATTTCAAAGAGATTGACACAAGATACAACTGAATCCTGTAGACTGCATTCTCTCTTGTTAGCATAATTGCCACTAATCCTGACTCATTGACTTCATGGAAGTTAGAATGTACGACCCAGAAGATAATTACATCAGATCACAAAATGGAGAATAACTACCTAATACTGAAAATCATCGCCTAGCTAAATTGACTCATAGTTGGAAATGCGGCAGAATTCAATCCTTAACATCTCATTGGACAGTGCCAGAACTGAAACTAGACCTGCCTCCTACTTGCAACTCCTGAACACTTCTTTACACCAGAGTTTCTGAAACTTCAGTGAGAGGTTGCATCGAATGGAGGATTTGTTTTTTAAAGCTCTGGTCCCACCTCCAGAGTGCCAATTGAGGATCTATAGAATAGGGTCCAGGAACTGCCATTTTTGACAAAGGATCCATGGCACTGATGTTTTCGTTACAGGGACCACATTTTGAACAATGTGCTGGGGTGATGGCAAACGGCTAGCAAACTTGGCTGCTGACTGAGAGGTTGGAGATTCAAGCCCACACAGAGAGGGCTCAGAGAATTGTTTAACTCGATATATAATCTACTTCAGAATTATCAGCCATTGGAAACCCCTCTGGAGCACAGGTCTACCCTGACCTACGTGGGGTCACCATGAGTCAGAGTCAGCTTGGTGACAACTGGTCTGCTGACTTAGCACTCAATAATGCTGACTCTAAAGTGAATTTCAGAGCAAATCATTGGTTTTATTTACCAAGTAAGACATTTTTTTTTAAAAAGGAGGTAGATAAGTACATGTATGTGTATATATGTGGAAATAATGTAGGCAGTCTTTGATGTCTTTGAAGAGTAATGGAAAGAGTGTCTACTTGGATGTGATGTTGCTGTTGAGTTTATTTATCAATTTGGGGTTCA
>NW_022106189.1:39192787-39201894 GCF_000313985.2 Echinops telfairi
AACCTCCTTCGGGGTTAGTAGCGACCTCCGCTCCACCAGGGCCCCTTTTGGGTATCCTGGGGATGTGAATTACACTCCCAGCTCTGCCACTCAGAGCCTTTCAAAGCTGAGCATGCCCCTTGGCCTGCAAGCCATTGTTCTTTCAGCCACAGCCAGCCGGAGCTCAGCTGTGCTCCCTGTTGGAGCTGTCAGCACCGGGAGCCATCTCTGTGTTTGGTGCCCTCACACATAGGCCTGGGGCCAGCCGAGCAGCACTCACCAGAAACCCTTTGTGGGGGCTGCTCAGCAGAGTTCTCAGCTGGTGGCATTTCTTCCATTGGCAGAATGAAGTGTGCCCCTGACCCGGCAGCTGGGCTAGATGGAACCCCATCCCCCACCCACCCAACCCCCCAAGCTGCATTCCCCCAGGTCACTGAACCAGAATAAGTAGCATCATCCAAGCATCTGAAATATTTCTCAACTTATTAACACACCCAGCTCCAGAGCCTGTCCTTGCAGCAGTCCCCCTTTCCCGCTCTCCGTTTATTTGCCTGGGTCCTGAGAGACATCTCCGGGAGTGAACTGAAGGGAGGCCCTCAAGCAGTGGTCGGATCCTTGCAAGTCACCTTTTCCTTTGCAATGATGCCAATGTTTCCATCTGAAATCCCATCCCAGCTGGAAGGTGGTGGGAGCTGCCCAAGCTCCAGGACCAAGCTTGCCCTGGACCTTGGTGCTGGACCAAATACATGGATAGGCAAGGCCCGGCCCCGGCTGCAGGACAGCCCACGTTGAAGGAGGGAAGCAAGGGCCACCATCACATTAACACGTGGTCACCGTGCGCTGACGCTGGGCTGAACAGGCAGACAGGCCCCTGAGCTCCCCATGCTTCATTCCAGCGCAGGGTTGAGATCGCTGGGTGGGAAGAATTGTGTCCCTCTGCAAAACTAGGTGCTGAAACTCTACGCTCATAAACGGTGTCTCTGTGTGATGCAGGCGGCCAGTGTTCATCACACTGAGTCTACCGTGCACTTTGGAAGAAATCGGCTTCTGCAAAGCCAGGAGTTGAAAACCCCACGGAGCACAGTTCTACTCTGATGCACCTGGGGGCTTCAGGAGTCACCATGGACCTGCTGGTTGGGACCTGTGAGGTTGACCCTGAGATAGAGTTTTGTTTTGTCTTTCATCGTGTTGGAGAGACCATGGGAGCGTAGTGGAGATCCTAAACCTCTTTTGAGTTAGAAGAGACTGGAATAACCCACTGCCATTGAGTCTGTTCGGACTTGCAGCCCCCAGGGTAGGCTTTCCAAGACTGTTCATCTTTACAAGAGCCAAACATCGCATCGATCTCCTTTGGAACAGCTGGCGAATTTGAATTGTCAACGCTTCGTTAGCAGCACTATGTCTAATGGGCTTCTTACAATAGAGCAGAATAGACACAAGGAAACACACAGGGGAAAGATGAAGGAAGGCCGTGGAGACAGACGTTTCAACAAGCCCAGGATCGCCAAGGTTGCTGGCAGCTCCTAGAAGGCAAAGCAGACTAGGAAGTCTCTCTCCCCTGAAACCACATCCAGAATCCAGACTTGTTTGTAGCCTCCTGAACAAGAGAAGATACCAGATTACCCACTCATGGGGTTTCTCTTCCTGTAGGACCAGGGACCTAAGACAAGGGGACAGGGAGACATTCTTTAGGCTACTTGGCCAGTCCTCCTCAACATGGTCAAGGTCATGACAAACAGAAAGACTGAGCACCAACCACAGACCAGAGGAGCCGGTGGAGATGCAGCGACCAAATGCAATATGGTGGTCTGGGTTGGATCCTGGAACAGGAAGAGGAAACAGCTAAATCAAAATACAGCATGGAGTTCAGTGGGATTGAGCCAACATTTGTTTCTTAGTTTTGGCGAAGGTCCAAGAATAGTTTAAGATGTTTACAGTGGAGACGCTCTACCAGGGAGGTGGAGGAACTCTCGTCTACCCTCCCAATTCGCTCTAGATCTCAAAACGAGTCCAAAACAAAAATTGCTGGGCAAGTCCTTGGGAAGCTGCAGGTCTCTTGGTCCCTATCCCAAATATTCTGACTCCGCAGGTCTGACTCAGTAGGACTATGTTTTGCCTTTTAGGCCAGAGGCCACAGAACCTGATCCTGGTTCCTGCCCTTTCTGTGGCCTGGACATCCAGCCCTCCTTCTATTAAATGAGATATCATAGGCTCTTCCAAATACTTTCCTTCTAAAATTCAATTTAGCCAGAAGAGAAATGAGTAAATTGAATTTCCCCCGTGGCACAGTGGGTGTTGTAGGTTGGATGAACTCATGGAAGAGTCCACTGAGAGCGATTTTTTTCTTTTCTGTTTTAGCCCTTGGTAAAGTTGTCTGAAATTCAAAATGCTGGAGAGAGAATGTCCAGCTGTCCAGGTGTGCATCACCTGCCGGCCCCTTGCCTAGAGGACAGAATGTCTGCCCAGCCTAACAAGGTAGAATGCAGATTGGGACCTCCCCTCCTCCCCCCAGAGCAGTCAATCTACTGTTTCTAGAAAGCGCAGGGGTAAACCAATCACGGCGCAGCACCACACACTGATACCCAGGGCTGGTGTGGGGGCTGAAGAAGGAGGAAGCCCCATCCCCGCAGCCCCTGGGTGGTTCTTTGCCAGGTGAAGGAAGGATCTCACTAGAGGATCGCCGAGCGTGGGTAAGCAGACACCAGGGATGATCCAGAGCCCACGTAATGAGTGTTCTCAGGAAAGCAGAGCGTGTAATAAGAGCCCAGAGAGGGCGAGCCCAATTTTGACCACAGAGATGAGGGAAGAAGGCTTGGTGGAAAAAGTGGCAGTGAGTTGGGGCTTGCATGTGGGCAATGTTTGAGAGAGCGGAGGATGACAAGCCATGGAGAGCGCCTTACTCATACTTTCCCTCTGCAATGAACACTCAGAGAGGAAGGGAAGAGGGTCTGTGGTGGCCCCGGCTGACTGGAGCTCGAGGTGCATGGACAGGGAGACAGGACGAACAGAACATCCCGAGGGAGGAGAGCCCCTCAACCACCCTGCTAGCCACTGCCCTGCCCGAGAGATCTAGTTCATGCAGAGAAAGGAACGTGGCCCTTCCCATGATCGTTGGTTGGCTCGCTCCTGGGGACTCTGTGCGCGACAGAGTAGAACTGTGCTCCACGGAGTTTTCATAGGCTGTCTTCAGAACTGCCTCAGGTGCCTCTGTTCTGTTATTGTTGGGTGCTGTCCCGTCGGTCCCCACGCACAGCGACCCTGTTACCACAGAACAAAACTGCCACCCTCACAAGCATTGCTATGTTGGGGCCTGTTGTCGCGTCACTGTGTAGATCCATCTCGGTGAGCGTCTTCTTCTTTTCTCTTGACCCTCGGCTTCACAAAACATGATGTCCTTCTCTAGAGACTGGTCTCTGTCAACACCAGGACCAAAGTATCTGAGACGAAGGCTCACAGTCCTCCCTTCTAAAGAGGCTGCTGTCTGTCATTCTTCCGAGACAGATGTGTGATAGCTTTCGTCAGTCCGTGGGATAGTCAGTATTCTTCACCAGAGTCGGAATTCAAAGGCATCAATCTGTCTTCTTTTTTGATTCACGGTCCAGCTATCACGCCGAAGTGACTGAATGTCACACCATGAATGTAATACCGCGGTCAGGTATGCCTTAGTCCTCCAAGTAACATCTTTGCTCTTTACTCTTTTAAAGAGGTCCTTTGTAGAGGATTGACCCAATGCAATTCTTCCTTTGGTTTCTTGACTGTTGCCTCCGTTGACATTGATTGTGGATCCAAGTGCAACGAAGTTGACAACTTCGATCTTCTCTCTGTTCATCATGATGTTGCTCCCTGGTCCAGATGGGAGGCCTCACGGAGTGGACTCAGCCTTTAACTTTCCAATTAGCAGAGAGAGGTGCTGACCCAGGGATTCCACCATGACCCACCTCTGCTCAAAGAACCCTCTGGGTTCCCCATCGGGTTGGATCCATGATAAAAACTCCCTGATGGAAAATTTGAGAGGCTAGAAGCAGAGAGAAGAGGAAGGAGAAGGGTGGGATCTGACACGCAGCAGGGACCTGAGCTGCAGTTGGTCTTTAATGGGCATGGGAAGATGGTGAGAGATTTGACAGGGCAACAGCAGCACTGGGGACCGGGGTGGACATGAGAATGCAGGGGGAGAATATTTCTGGGGACCAGAGCACTTGTCTTTGAGAGCAATGCATAGGCCTTGTGATCCTGGACCCCGGCTGGACAAGGAGGGGCCCTGGTCATCATGGTCTGGGTAACACAACGTGGCTGGATTTCCTGATCTGTCAAGATGAACCAAAGGCGCGGAAAACTCAAATTCCCTGTCATCAAGTTGGTTCCAACTCATAGCAACCTATAGGGCAGAGCAGAACTGCCTCTGTGAGTTGTCTCCTCTTTCTCCAGAGGAGCTGCTGGGAGTTTCGAACTACTATCTTCAGGTTAGCAGCCCAACACATAACCCAGTATGCCACAGAGCTCCTGCCCAAAGGTAAAGGGCGAAGCAAATAGACAACTGAAAGTGGAAACACCATCAGGTTCAAGCAAGAACATGAGGAAAGAGGGCATGAACTGAGAACATGTGTAGCAGGTAAGCCTGGAAGCCCAGCGTATGTGATTGGTCTTCCGGTCAGAGGGGTTGCAGACATGCGTGTTAGGTTTACAGGCCCAGATAGCAATTCACAAAATCTGGTAGATTGAAGCCCGGTTGACTGCAAGGATGGTGGACAAATTACTTGAAACAGGAAAGTAGGAAGAAGGGTGGTTTGGAGCATGAGACCTTGAGTTAGTGGCCGAACCAGGTTAGGGATTGTGAGAGTAACATAACCTGGTGTCAACTTGAAGGTATAAGAGTGAAGTTGTGGGCTATGATAGTTAGGTTTTTGGGTGCCAACGTGCCTCCCTTAGGAACATGGGGTGGAGGTGAGAGAGTTTAGCCTGTCATTCAGACTGCAGCTTGATTGGAGGACGACCCAGATAAATGGCCCTCTGAGGCCAGCCTTTTTCTCCCTGGAGGTGGGCCACACCCTCTCTGTTTCACCTTCCTGTGGATGAGCCACTTCGAGTCATGCTGATGGCAGCCAGAGACTTGGAGACGCGCCTAATACCATTGGATCTACAAGACCTTGCACCCACCAGCCTGTGATCTTCCTGCATTCTGCATCATTGTGTGTGCCTGCGTGAGCCTGGAGAGGAATTTATGGAGTAGTGTTGGACTTAAGGGCTAATATGGGACTTAAGGAGTTGATCTGGACTGGGCTGGTATGTTTGCTTAATATACAATTACTCTGTGATATAAAGCTCTTCCTTATACATCTATGAGTGTCTCTGGGTTTGTTTCTCTTGTCAACCTGGACTAACCCAGGAATCGATGCCTTTTCCTGGGTTGTACCTATCAGCTGCACTCGTTCCTTTGATTAGTTGTCTCCCGACAGCCTGTCTTAGACAGTGGGCATGCAAAGGCACTGCTCTTGAGGGAAACTGATTTGTGCAGGGGCTCACACACCACACTAAGAAGTAAACGTAAGATGGTGCAGGGTTGTTTTTAGGAAGTTGGGCAGTGGCAGAGTAAAGATATTGGGGGGCATACAGAGACACTTGCGGCCACAAAGATTCTGGGTTCTTTCGACTCAGGGCAACAAACTCAGCAAAAGATAGACAAAGAGAATCGGGTCGTTTCAAAGACGGATTGTAAACGAACCAGGCAGAGTTTGAAACCTGAGGACACAAAATGGAAGTCTCAGCCAGGCCACTGTGTGACAAGCTCCTTCCCATCGCTGAACCTCAGGGGGCTTGCCTGTCGAGAAGACACACGAACACTTCTTCTCAAGGTTGTGCTAAGGGGTCAGGCATAATCTAGGGGGGAGGGGGCTCCAAAAAGTTCATGGAAATGTGGAGTTGCGAGATGATGGGATTTTTCCATCCACTTTTTGAAGCTCGTTCACAGGTAGACCGTTCACACTGGTCAGAGTCCCTTGACGGTGTCAGCAGTGCATGTGCTTGGTTGCCAACCCAAAGGTTGGGGGTTCAAGCCCATCCAGAGAGGCTTGAGGAAAAAGGCCTGGAGATCTGCTTCTGAAAAACCAGCCATTGAAACCCCCATAGAGCGCGGCTCTCCTCTCAGCAGCCACGTGCTTGCCATGTGCCGGAATCAACGCAAGAGCAACTGGAAAGCGGTTAAGAAAGCTCATCGCACGAGGGGTCTCACCAGGGGTTAAACTTTGGCTTCCTCTCTGGGGCTAAGGATCTGGAACACCAGGCCGTACTGTTCCCCCTCTCTCCCAACCATCAGAATTGAATTTAGTGGCTGGAGATGATGCTTGGAAATGTCTTGGCTCTTGGACTTGCTGAGGTCGAATTATGCAAATCTTCCTTCCACCCTGCAAGCTAGCCCACACGCTTCTAGTAAATTCCTTGGGGGTTGGATTTTCTGTTGTTGTTTTTGCTGTTACCCAGAGAACTTTCATCTAAAGCATCTCAATGAGTCCCATGAACATGATCATGATTAGCAGTGTTTACACCCTTAAACAGGGATTGCCAGAGTCATCAATCCACATTATGTGAGTCAGGGCCTGGGCCTCCTCTTTGGCTTCGGCACTCCTCACGTCCCCATCATTCGCTGGCCCTCAGGCACCCCCAGTGCATATTGGCTTTCCCTTTCCCACCATGCCTTCCCCACCACCTTGGAGCCGCTGGGTTGAGGGATAGTGGGGTTGCCCACTGCCTACCTTGGGAAGGGACCCTATTCATCCTTCGCCTGTTGCTTCCCGCTGCCCATCCTAATGAGGGTCTTCTTCATTACTGCCCACCCTGGTCTGCAGCCTCGTGTGCCTCCTTCCCTCTCCCCTGACTTCCCTCCTTCCCAAACCAAACTCCCTGATATCTTCAGACCTTCCCCAACCCCCACTGCCTGCCTGCAACCTCATCCCATCCCATCGTTCACCGGTGCCCTCTGTGGCCGGCCCCAGATGTCGCAGGTGAACTGGGGAAGGGATCCCATGGCCGATGGCTGGCATTCCTCCTGTGGCCAGGTCATGGGGGGGCCTCTGGTATATCATTCAGGGTGGCCAGTGGAGGGCAAACTCGGGCCCAGCCCTAGCCCTAGCCCTAGCCCCAGCCCCAGCCCCAGCCCCAGCCCCAGCCCCAATCATCAAAAGTAGTGCATGAGAGTTTTTTTAGTGGCCATCCAGGTAAAATGTCAGATAATGAGAGGGTTGATATGTGAGGGGTAGGTGTACTGTTAACATCTTTCTGAGAACCCATACAATTCTTCCCTGAGCCCTAGATTTGGGGGATGGGGTAAAGAAGATCAGATCATAAATTTATGAATAGGTCCTACATTTCAACCACCTCAAATTCTTCAATGTCGAGCTGTCTCCTGGTCTAACATACATGGGACATACACCAAGACCCTGAGCTAGAACACACGGGTTCCCTATGTGCCACAAAAAAAAACATGTGTGAAAATCTCTCAAGCCTGAACTGCAATGGCTGAGCTCAGAAGGGAGAAGTCATATTCGAACCCCAGAGATGTAAGGGTTTGTCTTATGACCAGAAAGACCCTTTCAGATCAATGGGACGCGGATAGAAATGTGTCCTCATTCCTCGGCACATGGTGATTATATTGCATCCTACCTCCACGCAGCCTTTACTTTATGTTCCATTAGAATAAACACAAACACACACAGATCTTTGTGGGCTTCGCCTGAAGGACATTAGCTCTTACATTCAGGTGGCTTGGGCCTCAGCTCCAGCTGTTCGGGCTGGCTCAAACCCATGTTGCAGACTGAGGCCCAAAGGGAGGGACCACTTCACCCAGGCCTCACCGGGAGCTAGTGCGAGCTCAGACCTGAAGCCAACCCAATTTCAGTTCAACAAAAATCGTAAACCCAATTGTCGGTTCAATGCCCTGAGTGCTATCTTCAAGGAGTTACAAGGCTTCTGAGATTGCAAATATTTATGGGAGTAGACAACCTCATTTTTCTTCCATCAAGTGGCTATTGGTTTTGAACTGTTATCCTTATGGTCAGCAGCCCAACACTTAACCCACAGTCTCTCTCTCACACACAAACGCACGCGAAACATTGCCATTGAGTTGGTCACAACTCAGAGGGACCCTATGTAAATTTTCTGAGACTGCAAATTTCTACAAGAGAAGACAGCCTCAACCCTCTCCCTCAGAGCAGCTGGTGGGTTTGAAGTGCCCCTGACCTTGCAGTTAGCAAGCCCAGGCCTCACCCACTGCCCCATTGAAGCTCCTCAATTTCAGGTACAGTGGGAGGAAATGTGGATGAGGCTCTTGTTTGGGATTATTCTTGAATCAAGTGTAATTTTTTTTCCTCAACATATCCTCAGAGGTTTGATCGGCTCTTCTAAGATGACGCGCTCATTCTGGGAGTTTCGTGGGTTGGTTTATGTCCACAATGTGGCTCTCTCCATCCAACTCCCAGCCTGGGACCGAGGAAGGGCAGGTCCGGGCAGCTCTAGCCTAACACACACTTAAAAAACTCACTGCCGTCCAGTGGGTGCCCACTCACCACAACCTGTGGGGCAGGGTGGCACTGCCCCTGTGCGTTTCCAAGATTGAAACTGTTGACTGGTGTCAAAAGCCCCATCTGTCTCCCAAGTTGCTGCCTGGTGGTTTTGAACTGCTGACTTTGTGAATCGCAGGCCAATGTGTAACTACTCCACTATCAGGGCTCCTTATGTAAACGATCACTACGAGTTATTTATCGAGCCCTGCTGGTTTGCCCTGGACACAGACGAAATATCTGTCTTAATTGGCTTGGGTAATAGAAATGTGAACCATCCCCCCAAAAATTCTCAATATAACCTTGATCTAATGGGAGGCTTGAGATGAGGGCTCCTTAGACTTCCTGCGAAGGTGCCTTTCACATAGCTTCCTGCCCCTGCAGAGAAAAATCAAGCAAAACCAAGCAACAATGTACAACAAAACAGCAAGAACATCAAGCCACTGACAAAGAACAAATTAAAACATATAGTTAAGTTTGCAAATGGACATTGGGCCTGGACTCAAGTACTCCCTTACCACAAGAACACTTTATTCCTACAATCTGGCATTCTGTGATGCTCACCTTCCTGACACAATC
>NW_022106189.1:39202644-39222199 GCF_000313985.2 Echinops telfairi
ATGATGGCGGCATATGTGCAAATGTGCTTGACACACTGAAAGAATGTATGAATTGTGATCAAAGATGTAAGATCCCCCAATAAAAGTATTTAAAAAAAAGAATTGTGTGATGTTATAATCAACTACCGGTAGGCATTATTTAGGAAAGTTATATAAGTATATACATTGAACAGCTATATCCCTACATCCATGCTGTAGATAATTTAGATCATGTTTAATAAAAGTTCTGTTAAAAATGGAAGTTCTTCTGAGATTGCTAGAAGTACAATTCCCTACATAACAGCCATCAAGTTCATTTAGGGTTTCCAAGGTGGTAAATCTTACTGTGAGCATATAGCCTCAACTTTCCCCCACAGAGCAGCTGGTGGGTTTGAACTACTGACCTTGTGATTAGACACTGCCTAGACAATGCCATAGCTGACATGTAAGACTCTCATTTCTAATGTCTGGATATGGTCATTTTATTTTATTCTTGGCAGCCTTGCGAATTTCATAAAAGAAAAAAAAGCTCTGCCAGTATGATATATAAAACATAACGTATATTACTGGTATAATCTTCTGTTTACTTGTGAAGCTGAACTTGCATTGACATTTTCCAGTGATAGTATTTCTTCTCGGGTGAATTTAGCCTTTGTATTCCCATTGTTCTTCCATTTTCCAAGGCTCTTCTTAAATCCTGTTTCTCCCATCAGAAGCTTACATGTCCTCTCCAAGTACCCACTGTCCATTTCCACAGGCATGGGATTCCTTGATGATCATGCTCACATGGCAATAATAAAATGTGACTCTGATGAAAGCTCTTGGGTTCAAGTATTGCATGTCCAACCACAGGCTGAACACCAACTTAGTTCCCAGGCACAGAAACACAATCAATGTCCAGGGCCGGGAGGAGGAACCATGGGAGGTAGTACAGCCCAGTTGCTTGAGCCATGCTGCTGATCATTGCACCCTAATGCAGTTGAGAATCAGAACGGTAGACCCCAGTCATTAATCTTTTCATGACCTGTGGGACATATAGTGCCCACCTACATTTTTAAATCTTGGGTCTCGTGGGAAAACGCTATCCCACTTTCAAGGCATGGCACCATCTGGTGAGTATTGGTATAACTGCATAAATCTGAAGAAACCTAGCAAGTCCAGCACCAGAGACCTGCCCCATCTGTTGGACATATATGTCCATATCACAATCAACATTACCACAGAAAAAATTTTATTTCATTAAATCCAATATGCCCTCTATAACTTAAAAACAGTTTCAACAACAACAAAAGCAAAACACAACACAATTCAGTCTTGAACTACTCTGAGTAAATAATTCCACTCCATGCTTCTACGGTGATAACCTCAGACCTTCATTTCAGTCATGCCAGGAGGCCAGCATGGCCTCCCCATTGTCTCTCCATGAACTAGAGCCAGGATGTAACTGACCTTCATGACAATCCATCCAAGGCATCCCAGGGGTTGCCTAACTCACGGGTAAAGGTCTAGAAGGTGCTCTATAGATTAGCCAATTTGTAAATTATTACCACATTTCCCAACACAAAAGTCAACCCCACAGTGAAAACCAGTTAAGGAAAGACCACGCTCAAAACAATGCTGGGAGTTCCTATGAGATTCCCCTGCTGGCCGATCTGCCCAATGGCCTTGGCAGTTCTCAGACACTTCAGAAAGGCCTGGTTCTGCAGTGTCTGCCTAATCCTCCACACTGTCCCCTTAGAAGGTGCGGCAAGGCCAGCGTGCTCCCATTGTTCTTGGGGAGCACAAACCAAAGACTGATCTGCTGAGTGACTCCTGGAACTGCATGTGGGAAGAGCGCTCTTGCCAGCCCCTTTGCTTTTAATTAGTCTAGTGCTCTAGGCTTATCTCTCTAGCCCCAGAAAATGACAGTCATAAATTTTGCAATTCGTGTGCCAGATTGTATGTGTAATTCAGTGGAAAGCCCCTAGCAATAAAGGAGGAAGCACCAAAATGATTAGCAGAAAGTTCAGACAACATTTTGCAATCTCAAGGACTCCTTGGTGAAACTTCCCTGGAATCTCAGCCCCTCAAGTGTATTTTATCACCACGGAGGAGCCCTGGTTGGCGTGGGGGCGAACAAGTTGAGTAGTTAATTGCAAGGTCAGTCGTTAGAAACCAGCAGCTGCTCTGAGGGAGAAAGAGGAGGCTTCCCACTCGTATAAAGTCATGGAAACTCACAGGGGCAGTTCTACCCTGTCTATATGGTTATGGAGGCAGAAGCAACTCAATGGCAGTGGATTTGGTTGGTCTGTTCGTTTGTTCTGGAATTACTTTACAATTCAATATTGTCAGCTCCCAAAGACCAGGTCATGTGGATCCTGAGTTTGCTTCTCCCCCAAATATGGCATTCAGTGCCTCTATCCGTTTCATTCAGTCTGATGGTAGGTAGATAGATAGATGATAGCTAGATAGATGATAGATAGATAGATAGACAGATAGATAGATAGATAGACAGACAGACAGATGATAGAGAGATAGATGTGATCCAGAGTGTGTGTGCATATGTGTGGTGGTAGCTAACATCCATGATACCCTAGTCCCATGTCCTGAAATAACACACCAGAAGTGATTCTTCATTAGAACCTTATGCCTTAGGTGTTAGCCACCTCCGTTAAATCGAACATGATTTCTGCATCTCAAAGTTAAGCAACATGTCCGAGTAGTGGGAGAGCTAGGATGTGAGTTGCGCTTTTTCCAATACACCAGATGCACGAGGCCGCCCCATGCAAAATCAATAACTACTCCTCTCGTGTGTAGACAGCTTCAAGGATTGATCAGATGGGCTGCCTCCTCTTAAGGAGTTGTCTCTTGTGGTACACTTAGCAAGCTTATGGCATCGTTTCCCTGTTTGGTAAAGGATAAGGTTCAGAAGCAGAAAAGTGAGGCTGAAGGTAAGGAGAGAATCTTGGAAAAGACAGATGCAAAACTAGCAGTATGGTAGTCTTTGAGCATGGAGATCTATAAAGTCATTTTGCTTAATATCTGTCAGCCTTAGGTTTAAATTTTGGGAGAAAGGTGAGGCTTTCTAATCCCGTAGAGTTACAGTCTTAGAAACCCACAGGGGCAGTTCCACCCTGTCCTGTTGGGCCTTGGTGAGTCAGAATGGACTCGATGGGGGTGAGTTTAGTGTTGGGTGTTTTAGGTTGAAATCTCAGCTGATGAGCGGGGTAGCCCAGATGTCTAGTGACCCAGTCTCAGCGTTCTCCCATTGTCTCAGCCTGAAGTGCCTCCGTTCCAGCCACAATGAACTCCTGTTAGCCTGCTGTATATCACCAGGGCATCTCTAAGAACTGAGCCCTCATGCATGCCCTTTATTCTCGGTGACAATCCGAGTCCTGCCCCATCGCCTCCCTTCCCCACTTGGAGAACTTCTGGTCCTGTTAGGTCTCACAATATGCACTCATCTGTCACTTCTTTAAGAATGTCTTCCCTGCATTCCCGCAGTGAGCGATTTGCTTCTCCTTGGTGATCCCCAGTCCTTGTTCTCCCCCATCATTGCTTTTGTGCTTTCTTGCGACTGGCTCTCTGCTGACCTGTCTTCCCACCGTAAATCCACAGCCTTCGGGGAGGCAGGGACTGCTACAGCCCTTGGGCCAGCCCAGCGCTGACCCTCAGTGACAGACAACAGCTTCTGGATGTAAATAACCTTGGACTTTCTATTCCCCTTTCAGGTAAACAAATATCTTTGAAAAGTCTGCAAAGATCAAGGAAGCCTTTTTGGTAGTGTAAGATTAGACTCTTATCAGAGATGGGTGATGAGAAACGAGGAGACCCAGTTAGGGAGATAACATCAGACCCTAATGAATGTGGCATTTTCGTAGAAACAGAGAACTTGGGCAGGTTCAAGAAGAGGCTGCACGTGGTGCGGAAGGGAAAATATAATCAAGACCTAATAGTTATTGAGCAGTTACAATATACCACACACCATCCTTGGACTGTGCACATGTTAACGTTTGTAAGTCTCATTGCAACGCGCGGGGATACACATTTCCCAAAGTCAAACAGCTAGCAGGCAGTCAAGCTAGGATTAAAATCACAGTCCTCCTAGCTTTACAGCATGTGCTCTTTCCAAATAGATTCCCAAGTAATACAGACACTGGTCTCTCCAGTAGCTCCCAGGAGAGTGGGGCAGGGTACTGAAATCTCCCATCTTCTGCGAAACGAAGGGCAGGCCCACCCCTTCCCACACAGATGCTGTGGAACGATTCTGAGCAGGGTTCCCTGAAGACGATGACGTCAGTGCTTTGGAAAGGGTCCTGTGACTCCACGTGGAAGGAACGAGATGGAGAGGGAGGCAGTCACAGCCCAAGGGAAAGGAAGAGGCCAGTTCAAAGGTCCAAGGCAGAGAACGACAAGAAAGGTTCAAGTAGTATTTGGAATGAAATTATATATACAGTGAACCCTCGCCACTTCACGCTTCGACTTCCGCGGCTTCACTCTATCGCGGTTTTTGCGTAACAGCACCCACTGCCTACACCCGCTCCTTCAGAGGAAAAAGATGGTGACCCACCTGTAGAGTACATCCCTTAAGTCATTTCATAGGCTATTGATTACAGTATTTGTAAGACCTATGTATAACAATACTGTATGTGAAATATGTAATACTGTAAACTAGATGCCATAAATAATATAATAAATAATAAATGATCATTGTAATGTCCAAAATGTTTTACTGTATTTTCCCTTTTTCGTTTAATAAATTGGGTAATACGAGTGTAATGGTGACTAAAGGGTGTTTTTTCATGTCCTCTATGCTCTAACTACGAAAATATTTGATTTACAAATAAGGAATCCTACTTCGCGGAATTTCATTTATCACGGTAGGGTCTAGAACTGATTAACCGCGATAAACGAGGGTTCACTGTATATGATATATACACGTGTGTGATATATAAACTCCTATATCAAGGCACTTCAATATTTCAGAATGTTTTCCTGAAGAAATAGCCCTGGAAAGTGGTTTGTTGATAAACCTTGACCAACTGACTCTGGTAGAAGCTCTGCTTCATAGGGCCCTGGTCTAAATATTTCCATGCTGGCCAGTCGCCATAGGGTCGTTGCTCTCAGCCTGGCTGATTTCAAGCATCACTGAACTCCAAGAGGGGCGGGGATTTACACAGCTCCCTCTTTCAAGCCAGTGGGAGTCTACAGCAACATGCCACAGGCCCTAAAGCATCGGGGGCTCAAGATGAGGGCAAAACAAGACTATCCCAGGACCTGGAGGAGGCAGTGCTACCCTGAAGCAGTCACTGTCAGCAGGCACACAGACCCGATTGAGAAAGCTAGATGTCCGATGGGTAATAATAAGTCAAGCAGCTTCCATTGATCAAGTGATTTCCACGAGCTGGGCAGAGTCAACCCTGGCACATGTTTACCTAATCCTCAGGACTACGCTAAGAAGTAGGTATTAATTTTCTGCAGATGGGAAAACAGAGATTTTAAAGAGCTTAAATTAATCGACCAAGATCACACAACTCCAAAAAAACAAATCCACTGCCATTGGGTCAATGCCGTCTCGTAGCAACCTACTGTGTGTTTCTGAGATGTAACTGGTTTTTTAAATCATTTTATCAGAGGCTCAGACAACTCCTGTCACACTCCATACATACATCAATTATATAAAGCACATTTGTTCATTCATTACCCTCATCATTCTCAAAACATTTGCTCTCCATGGAAGCCCCTGGCATCAGCTCCTCATTTTTGAGACTGTAACTGTTTATGGAATACAAAAGCCCAGTCTTTTTCCAGCAAAGCTGCGAGTGGTTTCCAACTGTCAACTATGAGGATCGTGGCACAACACGATAAGATTTCATTAAACCTCATGCTCTATTCCATAGACTTTTTGAAGCCATCTTTTATTCTGTCTTTGTGACTCATCTGATCCAATCAGACAGAGTGGGCTGTGAGACCAATCTTGATGATGGAGAATAAAGAAGGGGAGGAAAAAATGAACTTGCCTCCCAGAAGTTTAAATCAAATCCACATAGACTGTGTGCACTAAAAATTCACAGTTCCCTCTAAACAGCGAGGCTACAAGACTCTATCTCTAACCCTTCACCAGTGGTTCTCAACCTGTGGGTCATGACCCCTTTGGGGGTCTAATGACCCTTTCACAGGGGTCGTCTAAGCCCATCGGAAAACCCATAAGTATTTCACAGTATATAATTACATATTGTTTGGTGATTAATCACTCTGCTTTAATTATGTTCAATTTGTAACAATGAAAATACATCCTGCATATCAGATATTTACATTAAGATTCATCACAGTAGCAAAATGACAGTGATGAAGTAGCAACGAAATTAATTTTATGGTTGCGGGTCACCACAACACGAGGAACTGTATGAAAGGGTCCCAGCATTAGGAAGGTTGAGAACCACTGGCCCACACCAAATTTTCAACATGTTTTCCTTACAACCTGTGATAGTTCAATTGTATGTGAACTGGGTTGGGCCAGGATTTTCAGTGGTCTGGCAATTAACCCTAATTATCTTTAATGACCTGAGTTAACATATGTAGTCAGTTGTAAAAAGATTAGGGTGGGATGCATCACTCTCATTCAGGCTACTGCCCAAATGTGATCGATTGGAAGAAAGTTTCCTCAGGATATGGTCTGCTTCCAATAGAAGTGGATGCTATAGAAAGTTTGCTTAGTTTTTGCTGGGTCTGGATCCTGCAGCTGGCTCTTCATTCTTGGGGCATAAGACAATGGTCTGCAGTATTGCCTGCCAATTCTGAGAGTCATCACTGGCCTGCCATCTGACCTGCTGACCTTCAATTCATTTATCCCATGGGTCTTCCTGCTGATCTTGGGTTGATCGGCCCCAACAAATGCTTGAGTTAAGAGAAGCTTCCAGTCTAGCATCTGACCCACCTGCCTAGACTTGGGCTTGCCTGCATCAATGTTTTTGCTTCTCAAGAGAAACCAGCCTAAGACACAACCTTTTCTCCAGATTCCTGAAAGAAAGAGAAGAAAATGACAGAGCAATGTGAACATGAGTTTTATCGATTTCACAGCACACGGTGGCATTGCTCTGTGCCAGTGCACGTGAACTCACATCTGAAACAGAAAGACAGCTCCTGGACCAAGTGTCCCCCTTCACAACCCTGAGTCCCTTAGCCCCTGTTCACTATACCTTGCTTGAACAAGATGTTCCTGAACCCCACTGCCTGAAGGGGCAATGGGTTCATATCAACTATATGAGAGAGCTTTCGCAAAGTTCATGGGACATTTTCGTTATCGCTTCAGTGCAATTTTTCACATTTGGGGGGAAGCCTCCTGATTGGTAGCAGCCTCTTACTCAACCAGCAAGCCAAACGACCACTGGGAGACGTTCGGAGTGACGCTAGAGGAACTTTCTGAAGCCCTCTTGTACATGTGCTGGTTGAGAAGGATGCTTGCTACCTGAAAGGCATTAAAATGGAATTATAAGGTCACGGAATTCCTCCACAAACGTTTGGAAGCCTCCCTCAGAATTGTGGAGCATTCAAAACGCAATCAATGCCTTGTCTGTGCAAAGGAGAGCACCCTGAAGGCTGGTCGTTTAAGACCAAGAGTTTCAGAGCCATCTACACGAGCAGGGAGCAAATAAATCTTCCCAGAAAGGGAGGAAGACAGTTCAAGATCATGGGAATGATCGCCATTCAGGGTCCACTTGCGTGGTGTGGTACCCAGCCCACAGGAAGGTCCCCAAAGATCCTCACTTCCTGTTTTCAAGCCTTGGTATAGCTCCCCCTCCCAGTGACTAGGGCTGACTGGTGTCAGCAGGATGATCGTCCAAAAATGACAGTGTGCATTCCAAAGTGAGGCCATAAAAGGCAGGGAAATTACTGCCTTGCCTTCTTATATTGTACCTTTGGAAGAAACCAACCACCAGCCCATGAGGACGGTCAAGCAACACTCTGGACAGGTCCATGGGACAAAGAACTGAAGCCTCCAGACAACAGCCAGCACCCCCAATTTGTCAGCCATGTGAGTGTGCTATCTTGGAGGCACACCCCTTCAGCCCCGCTCATGCCCTCAAATAACTGCCACTCCAGCAGACACCTTGACCTTAACCTTATCAGATACTCTGAGCCAGAGCTGCCCAGAGAAAGCCCTCTCATCCACTCACAAAAACTAATGAGCTGTGAGTGTTGGTTATACCACCATCCAGGTGTGACTTGGGTCAGATCCCTGATAAGCAGACCTGAGGCTGAGATGCAAGTGCACATCGTTTAATGCGGCCATTTGCTTCAAGACAACCTGCAAGCACGGGGGTAAGGCAGGGTGCCGGACACTATTCCATTGTGATCCATAGAGCTCCCGTCGCTGGAGTTTGGAGGTTGAACACCACCACTTTCTTCCCAGTCTGTCTAAGCATGGAAGCTCTGCTGGAGCCTGTCCACCGTGGTGACTCTCCTGGTAGTTTGGTGGCATAGCTTCAGCACCATGGCGACACAACAGGACTGGACAGCCAGTGGCAACAAAAGCAGGACAAGAAGGGGAAGGCACTGGGCCAGGCTTTGCTCCCAGGTACCTGTCAACCGTGGCCTGATCATGGGAGGAACTGGAGCATACATCACTAGAGGACTGTCCTCTGAGGAGCCCAGATAGGACCAGGCAAGTGAGTTAAGCTTCAGGTTGATAAATGAGAGATTGTCAGTTCAAATACACCAGCTGCTCTGGGGCACAAAGGTGAGGCAGTCAGCTTCCATAAAGATTCAAAGTCTTAGAAACCCAAAGGGGCAGTTCTGCTCTGCCCTATGGGATCATGATGATTTGGAATGGACTTAGCAGTGGTGAGTGGGAGTCACCCTCTTCAGGCTGGGGTATAAGTTTTGTGCTCCAGTGTCAGTCAGTCATGGGCTATCGGATGCCCCAGTTTGGGCAGAGCTTCCTGGGTGAGGCTGCCCTTACTAGCGGCAAAACATGCTTCCCCAAAGGCATCTCCCTCCCACTGGGCTTGCCTTTCTCCTTCAACCATGCTGGTGCTTCAGGATGCCACCCTCGCTGGTAGTGCCCTGCCCGGTGCAGTGCTGCCCCAGAGTGCCCTGCTTGCCACCTGGACTGGAGTCCTGCTACTAGTCCCTGTTGTCCCAGAGTCTGGGTACATGTTCATATCCCAGAAGAAAGCAGGAAAGGGGGAAGACAATATGACTATATGAATCTGACCACAGCTCAGCCACACTGGCCGCCTCGCCCCAAGCATGGTCCCATTGCAGGACTTATGGACTTGGGGTTCCCCCTATCACATATCAAGCACCCACTCATCCATCAGCTGATTGTACTCTGTTGGCTTGTGTATGACGTTATATCACCAGAATTTCACATATTAGCAGGGTCACCCACGGTGGGGCAGGTCTCTAAGGGCAGGCCAGAAAAAAAGTTTTGGTGATCCACTCCCCCAAATGAGGGAACGCCAACCTTATGGATCACAAGGGAATACTGTCTGCTGTAGGGCTGGAGGATGAGGGTCCAAGGTGGCAAGATCTCAGAACACTCAATGGCTTCCATGGATTCGAGCACACCAATGACTGTGGAGATGGTGTGGGATGAGGCAGAGGTCCGTTCTGTGGTATTTGGGGTCACCGCAAGTCTGAGACAAATCAGTGGTAACAACAACAGATGTCCACAGGGCTGACTCCCGCCCCAAGTTCAAGAGTTTATGTCATCCTCTCCATGAGCCCGCCATGTCTACATTGAAACAATACTTCTCTGTTCTCATTTTCCTCTTAGTTCTTTCATAAGCTTTGCAATACTTTCACTGTTTATCTCATGGATGGGTCATCGACTCCTATGGATCTTTAAGAAGATGGGGTTATGGTCGTTTCTCCACACTGCTGAATCCCTAGCATAAAGAACCTTGGTGCTGCAAAGGTTACGTGCTTGATTGCAAACTGAAAGGCCAGCAGTTTGAGCCTACCAGCTGCTCTGCAGGAGAAAGATGTGAAAGTTTGCTGCTATAAAGATTAAACCCGTCAACATGAAATTGATTCTGACTCCTAGCAAGCCTACGTAGAGTCTCTGAAACTATAAATCTTTCCGGGAGCAGTTAGCCTCCCTCAGTGTCCCATGGACTGGTGGGTGTTTCAAACCCACCAACAAGCAGCACAATGTCTAGCCCACGGTATCAACCAGTCTTGGAAATCCTGTGGGTCCATTCTACTCTAGCCTATGGAGTTGCTATGGGTTGGAATTGACTCAATGGTAAGGTGTTTGCTTCTGTTGGTTTCTCTCTCCCTCTCTCACTGCCCTCTAGTTGAATCCAGCTCATCGTGATCCTACAGGACAGAGTAGAACTGCTCTTGTGGGTTTCCATGAGTGCAACAATTTATAGGGGTAGAAAGCTTCACCTTCCTCCCATCGGGTGGCTGGTTGTGTCTAACAGCTGTCCTTGCGGTTGGCAGCCCAATGAGTACCTACTAGGCCACCAGGCTCCTGGGCTTCTCCTGGTTGCTTTTGCTGTTGTTCGGTGCCATTGAATCGGTTCCAACCCATAGCAACCCTCTGCACAGCACAACAAGCCAGTGCTCAATCACCCTCACAATTGGTCCTATGCCTGAGAGCATGGTGTCAATTCATCACCTGGAAGGCCTTCCTCTTTTTGGCTGCCCTTCGGTTTTACCAAGCCTGATGTCCTTCTCCAGGGACTGGCCTCTCCTGACAACATGTCCGAAGTACGTGAGACAAAGTCTCCCCATCATTGCCTCCAAAGAGCACTCTGGCTGTACTTCTTCCGAGACAGATTTGTTCATCCCTGTTTGTCTTCGAGTTTATCCCTAGCCTCTAGCACGTGCTGGCCTGTGGTGTACACCCAGTCAGCCTGACTGAATTAACAGGGGAGCGAATGAAGGATGTAAATCTGCGTTCTCATACAGGCCCTGCTACTCGTTGGCAGAGTGAGTGTGAAATCTAAGCACCTTTCCCCTACGAGGCTGGGCACATCACGTAGCCGACACTTAGCCAAGGATGACATGTTCCCCGGCCACCTTCCTCTTTGTTTGCCTTAATCAACATTTGTCGCCAGCCAGATCACATCTCCTCCTGTTGGCTCGCGATCCAGAGCTTGAGAACAACAGACTTACTCACACTTCCTAGGGGGGCCACGCTTTGAAACTGGCCCAGGCAGCTTGCGCCACCCCGCAGCCTGCCTGCTCCGGTGCTAATGAATGGTTTCCCTCGGCCTCGTCGGCTGGGGTCCGGAGTGAGAGTGTTGTTCTTGGACGGGAGCTCCTGTCCTCGGGAAACCGCACTCCTGTAACCTCCCAGAGGTCACACTGTCTGTGTCTCGCTGGGGCCGGTAGGAGAGTGTGAATTGCAGCACAGGAAGCTCCCTCCTTGGTGAATGAGGTCTCATGCACCCACCCTCCGCTCACCCCACCCCAACCCCCCAGCATGGGCACCTTCGGGTGTGCATGAAAGAACTCGGGTGGAAAGAGCCGGGCAGGATTCAACACAGATATAGATTTCAACAGAAAACAGGGTGTGTGTCAATAGCCCTGGATTATCCAACAGAAGTTGTAGAACTGGAGAATGTTCCATCGCATGTATTTTCGCCACAATTCAAAAAAATAATGACATGAATAAAGATGAGTACAAAGAAGAAGAACATGTTCTGGAATTGAATATGGTGACAATTATACAACTCTCCTGGATATGATTAAATTATTGAATTGTATGATGTGTGGATGAAGTACTAATAAAACTGTTTTTAAAAAGGTAGAAAGAAAAGGGTATGTGTGTGCATGCATGAGTGTGTGTCTGTGTGTGTGTGTACGTGTGTGTGCATGTGTGGGAAAGAGAGGTGGCAGTGATCATGGGGACAGAGAATGAGACTCTTTGTACTCCTAATATTAAAGATCTCTTGGTCTTTCCTAGACAGCAAGAGGACGCTGGCTGCTGGTGGCCCCACTCTGCACCGATAGCACTTTGTTCAGATTGATGGTGCGTGGCCACCCTGCATCCAGCGAGGGTATTGATGCCATTTTTCCAAAACCCTGTGCTCACTGCGTGTCTCTTTGTCTCCTGTTAGTCCTTCTCACAGTATTACAAACACTTTCATCAAGCTATTGCACCCTTCCTGAGGAGCCCTGGTGGGTTACCTACACATTGGGCTGCTAACCATGAGGTCAGCCATTCAAAACCACCAGCCATTCTTCGGGAGAAAGATGAAGTTTCTACTCCCTGTAAAGAGTTGCCATCTCAGAAACCCAAAGGGGCAGTTCCACCCTGTGCTGTAGGGTCGCTCTGAGTCAGAAAGGACTCAATGGCAGTGAGTTTGTGTGGGTGTGTAAGTTGCATTGCACCCTTCATGGGTGACAGTCTAGCAGAAACCTCACTTTTGTGTGCATGGGAAAGCCAACCTTCCATGTGACTCACTGGATCCAGAGACTCGCTTCCTCATGGCGCCTGGAAATGAACCCGTAAGACCTCCCAGGTCTGCGTGGATTTGGGGGGGGGGGGCGGAATGACTGATTTTTCCACTGCATTTATATTCTTTCAGCAAAAGCAAGAAAACAAACAGGATTTAGATTTGAAAACTAAAGTTAGAATCCAAACACAAAGCCAAGAAGAGATGTGCTAACCCCATGCCACTCATCTGGTCTCACTGGAACAATGAGACTCGGTGGAGAATAATAGGTTTTCTCCACCCTCGAAGAGCTACAGACTCTAAACCCACAGAGGCAGCTCTCCCCTCTCCTACAGGGCCCATATAAGGGCAGTGGATTTGCTGGGTATGAGACTCTGAGTAGCACCTATTGAGTGTGACTTCAAGCAAGTCACTTAAACTTCTCTGCAGCTCATTTTCAGCTCATTTACAATCCTGGTGCCGTAGTGGTTACTGGTTGGGCTGTGATCTATAAAGTCAGCAGTTCAAGACCGAAAAAGGAAGATAGGGCTTTCTACTCCCATAAAGAGTTAAATTCTCAGAAACCCGCAGGGCCAATTCTACCTTGTCCTATAGGGTCACTCGCTGTGAGTTGGTATTGACTTAATGGCAGTGAGTGAGTGTGTGGTAGTTACATAATCTGGTGTCAAGTTGAGGACATTAAAAGTGAAGGGGTGAAGTTTAGCCTGTCAATCAGGTCACAGTTTGATGACCTCATTTGGAGGCACGACAGAAGACCAGAAGAACTCTCTCTGATTCGTCTCACTGCTAACAAGACACATGGAGCCATGCCAATGGAGTCAGAGCCCTGGAGCTGGAGGAGCCACAGGGAGACCCACACCAGCGCTGAGATGCTTCCACCGCCACTGGACCCACAAGACTTTCCATTCAGCATCATTACATGTGTTGCGTGAGTCTTAAGAAGAATTCATAGACTAGTATTAGACATATGGGCTAATCTCGGACTTACAGACTTGATCTGGACTGGGCTGGGATGTTTTCTTAATCTACAATTACTGTTTCATATAAAATATTTCCCTCTACACTTATGAGTGTCTCTGGATTTGTTTCTCCAGTCTACCCGGACTAACACAGTGTGAGGAGCAACCTATGTCCTGGCAGTTGCAGGAAACAGAAATTGTACATGTGCTGTTTCGAAGCACAGCTCCTGATATGCTGAAGGCAACCGATGCACAGGACTTATTTTTATTGCCTTCTGATGTGCCTTAGGAATCTGAAAGATTTCAGAAAGGCTAAAAACAATAAAGTAAAATCAACACTTTCTGGTCACGGGAGCAAACTGGCTGGCTTTCAGTGCAGGAGCAAAGAGAAGAATGCCATTTACAGGGATGAGCTAGGAGCCGAGGGTCATTCTTTGAGAGAATGCCGAAACTGGAAGGGTGGGGGCGGGGGCCCAAAGAAGACAAATATGACAAAAATGTTTTTGCTTAAGGATTCTTTGGTATCACTCAGGCAAGACATGTTTATTTAGCTTCCACCCGGGGCGAGGGGGGAGGCTCAGGAGTGGAGAGGCATCACGTGGGGGGCATCACATGGAGGGCTTAGACCTGGAGTGACAACCAGGAATCCTGGGGCCTACGCCCAGCCCCCTGTTCTCACAGAGCCTCGGTGCATCCATCTGCAAACTGCCGGCAAGCCTTCTGGTGTGTACCTCCGGCTCACTGGTCCAGCTTCTAAAGCACCGGACCCTACCTGCAGGGTCTGATTCTGGACACCTGGGTCAGGGCCCAGGCCCAAACTTCTTCCCTAAGGCCCGGGCTCCAACTTGCACTTTCAGAGAGCCTCCTGACCTGTGACCTCAAAGGTCCCCCCAGGTTTTAAAACGCTCACTAACCAAGACTACTCATGCGCTGGAGGGGATCGGAGATCGGAGGGAAAGGAGAAGCTGCTGGGGACAAGGATGTTTCCTGAAGAATAGGGGTTTCCCCTGGAAGGACATGCGTTAAGACGAGGGCATGAGTGAGTCACAACCCTTTCCAGGTCAGAGAAGAGGGGCAGGGAGGCCTGGAGGACGGAAGTTATCCCGTGGTGATAGAACAACAGCAGAAAGAGAAAGGAAACTACAACAAAGCTGACTGGGAGGTCTGGCCAACCACGGGTTTAAAACCCCTGGCTACTGTTGTAGGGCCTTGACCAAGTATTTACATTCTCTGAGCCGCAGTTTCCTTGCGTGCTAACAAAGGGGGCACTATTGGTAACTCTCATAGTTTCATTTGGGGCTATTGTGCACCTATCAATTCTCACAAGAAATAAGAGCTAGACATAATCAAAGGAGCCCTGGTTAAGCACTTGGCTGCTAACCAAAAGGCTGGGGTTCAAACCCACCCGCCACTCCCCGGGAGAAAGATGAGGCTGTCTGCTTCTGTAAAGACTTCCTGAGATAGTTCATGGTTTTTTGTGCCAACCTGGCCCATGAACACACGTGGGATTAATTGAAGGGCAGAGAGATAAATGGCTCCATGAACCTTGCCTTTCTTGTCTCTTGCTCTTTGATCATTGGACCAGTGTGTAGCTGCCTTGCTTGTTCTGTGCCTCAATTTACAAGCTACATTACCTATGGGACACCTAACCCATGGACCATGTTGCTGTAATTTGAGGTTCCTTCAAGACCTGCTTCACCACACTATTGGAATATACATCTCTTAAGCTGGGGATTGTCGGACCCTGTCATCTAGCTGACTGTCGGTGATCTACCTGCCTTGCTGTTTGCTGCCTGTGGCCAGATAGCCTGAATTGCTCTACAGAGGACTACCCGGTGGCCTTCAAGACTTGAAGGACTGCCAGTGTCTCATAGCTGACTCATGGGAGTGAGTTGCACTGAGCCATTTATACTGCTTTATAGATTAATTAACTGTTTATTTCTTATGTCATCTATCTATATATGTATGTATTTATATATATATATAATTATTAGCATTCTGGCTTTGTTTCTCTAGAGAACCCTGTCTAACATACTCCCCAACCAAACTCATTGCCACTGAGGCAATTCCACCTCCTGAGACAGCATCTTCCCTCATGAGCGTGGGACATTACAGCCTTGAACACCCTGGGTGGGCGTTTGGCTCTGTCCTACAGGGTCACTAGGAGTCGGAATGCACTGGAAGACAGCAGATCAATTCATGATCGTTAGCGCTGTCATTGGTTTTGCGGTTAGGTGCCAGCAAGTCAGTGCCAACTCACAGCGACCCTACAGAAAGCAGAACGCAACATCACCCAGTGCTGCGCCATCCTGGCAACTATTATGCCTGAGCTCATCATGCCAGCCACTGTGCCAACGCATCTCTTCCACGGTCTTCCTCTTGTTTCACTGAACCTCTGTCCAACTTTGCCAAGCATGATGTCCTTCTCCACAGACTGGTCTCCCCTGACAACAGGTCCAAAGTATGTCACACGGAGTCTTCCCTCGTTTCTAAGAAGCATTCTGGCTATACGTCTTTCAACGTAGATTTGTTTGTTTGTTTGTCTGTCTGTCTGTTTGTTTGTTTGGTTAGCAATCCACGGTACTTTCAGTATTCCAACACCAGCACTGTAATTCAAATGCAACCATGGTTCTGGGTCTTCCTTTCACAGTGCCCAACTCTCACTAATCATTCTTAGTACTTAGATGAGTTTTCTACAGGTCCTCGTGGATTCCTTATCATCCCTTTTAAACTCAGTAAGCCTATGCCTCAAGCCACCGTGCTAACTGTCCATTGATAGTAATAAAAGTAAAAGGACCTTGGCGTCTTGAGGAAAAGCAAGGGCGGATGGAGGTAGACATGAAGAGGGTCAGGAAAGATGGGCCACCTGGAAATTAGCAGGGCTTTGAGGTCTCAGAACTAGTGAGAGGAGGCCCAGATGACCCTTTGTTGGGACATTGCTCTGTGCATTCGAAGAGGTTTGACCACATCCTGGGCCCCTACTTACCAGATGATAGTAAGACACCCATTACCACTGACTGGACTCTCACCCAGGTGCACCTCCCACCCAGTGTGTCAGATTAGAACTGTGTCCCACGAGATCGCTGATGGCTGGCTTTCCAGACCACCTGTTTTTTCTTCCAAGACACCTCAGGTGGACTTGAACGTCCAACCTTTTGGTCAGCAAGCTGGTGCACGGACTGTTTGCACCGCCAGCAGCTCGTTTCCAAGGTGGCAAGGAGACCTGCATTCAGATATTGTGGGGTGTCCCTTGTGGGGGGGGCAGAATTGCCCCAGGTGAAGAACTGGCCAACTTGGAGCGAGGAAGATGGAGAGCTCTCAGGGAAGGAGGCCGGAAGAAAGGAGGAAGACAACAGGAACTAGAGGAGCCTAGGAATTGGGTGGACAAAAATGAGCAGACCTTCTGCTTAGCAAAGTTAGTCCGTAAAGATCAATCTTGTCTGATACCATTATTATGAAGGAAAATAAAGAAAAAGAACATTGGTTTTCCCACCAAAGGATAAGACTTTGTTTAAGGGATCAGGTATCAGGCATCATCAGAAAAAAAATTTTTACCATAGTGAATGATGGGGGGAATGTGGAATGGAGACCCAAAGCCCATTTGTAGGCCACTGGAGATTCCCTTACAGAGGGGTCTCAGGGAGGAGATGAGCCAGTCAGGATGCGATGTAGCAATGATGAAACATGCAACTTTCCTCCAGTTCCTAAAAACTTCCTCCTCCCCCACTATCTGATCCCAATTCTACCTTACAAATCCAGCTAGACCAGAGGATGTTCACTGGTACAGACAGGAACTGGTAAGACAGAGAATCCAGGGCAGATGATCCCTTCAGGACCAGTGGTGTGAGTGGCAATACTGGCAGGGTAGAGGGAGAGTGGGTTGGAAAGGGGGAACCGATTACAAGGATCTACATGTGACCTCCTCCCTGGGGGATGGACAACAGAAAAGTGGGTGAAGGGAGACGTTGGACAGGGCAAGATATGACAAAATAATAATTTATAAATTATCATGGATTCATGAGGGAGGGGGGAGTAGGGAGGGAGGGGAAAAAATGAGCTGCTGATGCCAGGGGCTTAGGTGGAGAGCAAAAACGTTTTGAGAATGATGAGAGCAATGAATGTACAAATGTGCTTTACACAATTGATGTATGTATGGATTGTGATAAGAGTTGTATGAGCCCTTAATAAAATGATTTTAAAAATGAAAATGAAAATAAAGTGGCATTCTCTGGGGAAAAAGGATAAGACTTTAAAGACTAGGAAAAGTCTAGGGGCAGGGGCCTCGCCTGGGGAGGGAAGGGTGAGGCATGGAGAGAGCAGGGACAGGGGCGTATGGGGTGGGGGTGGAGTGGGGGGGTGGAAGCATACACAGGGGGTTGATGGGACAGTGGTCCTGATTTGATTTGAGAGGGGCTGTGACCACTACATGGAATATGTTGTTCTGTGTAACTCGTATAGCCCACAATCCAAAGGGAAGAATTAAAATATGTATCAATAAATTAAAATCAAAATGAATTCATTAATTTAAATCCCCCCCCAAAAAAAACAGTTGCAGAAGAGGGAAAGGACATGTCCTCACAAACCCTGCCGGCTCCTGACCCCAACATGGGTCTGAGCTGCTACAGAAACGGAACCAGACTCGGATTCTGTAGACAAGTTTGTTACAAACAAACCAAAAATGGATTCAAAGGGAAAGGCAGTTTTAACCAGCAGGAGAGCCTGCCCCACCTCTCACAGGGGCCCTGACCCTTCGTGGGTGAGCAGCACAGGTCAGTGGGGAAAGGGAACCCCGCCCCAAGCACATTCTCCCCCAGACAGGCGAGTGTCTGTGCCCAGTCACCTGCCCTGGAGTGAATTGTGGAGGGCTTTTCCTGCTTCCCTGCCGTTGCCACGGAGACCCCAGGTGTGGCCCTCCGCAGCCCAGGCTGACCTCTGCTCTGGGCATGGTGCTCAGGTGGACAGGGAAATCCTGACCAGGGCCTGCCAAGGGTGGGGGCCCCTGAGGTAGCAAAGCCGCCCCCTTATCTAGGAGCCCTTTAACTTCCCCCAATTCTTTCCAAGAGGAGCGGTGGCCAGGCTGCCTGGCTCATCCATGCTCCCTGACAAACGCCAACTGGCCAAGAGTCCAGAGAGGTGGCGGGCCAGCTGGCAAAGCCCTTGGCCACAGGGCTCCCAGAAAGTCAGTACTGGACCCTCAGCCCAGGACCAGAGAAAGACTGCCAGCTCTTCAGAGGCCACCTGCTAAGGTGGTCTCCCCAGCCCCCCACCCTGCACGAACTTCTGTAGGCTTTTCTCCCCAAGCCGTGCTTGCTCTCATCGTCAAAGTCAGACCCTCTAAGGCGAGAGGATGTCCTTGAGTTGAGACTTCGGCCAAACACTCCAGGTGAGCACTTTACACAGCTGGCACAGTCCAGGGCTGACTGCACTTCACTTCTAGAAAGCTCTTTGTTAGCCCTCCTTCAGCGCTGCCAACTTTGTTCTTCATGGGAGGCTTTTGGTCCGCGTTTCCTGAGTGGGACATGTCGCCGCTTGACCTTCTAAGTGACCACTTGAAGACATGTCACGTTCTATTCCCTCCCTCCGCTTCTTCCTCCCTCCCCACCTCCAGTGGCACATACACCCAACACAAGCCTTCTTGCCTTTGACTGAGTCCCAGCACTCACTTGCTCATTTCCTGGCTCTGCCTCTCCTGTCACCCCTGTCACCTCCCCACCGCTAACTCCAGAACACCCATCCCACGCTGGCGTTATCCCCCTGGAAGGTGCACACACCACTCCCCCCAGTCCCCCGGGTCGGAGCTGAGCAGAGGGCTACCCACTCACAGAGTATATCCCAGAGCTCAGACTTTCCCCTGATTTCAACTGCTCGCGAGTCATGGGATTCATTGAGTTCTTCGCGGGGACAACAGTCCTGCTCCGGGGGCCCTAAAAGGACCCCTGGTGATACCGTGGGTTAAGCATTAGGCATCTAACCACACCATCGTCGAACTCACCCGCTGCTCTGAGATGGGAAGATGAGGCTGTCTGTTCCTGTTACATTTCACAGTCTCAGAAACCCGATGCAGGGCCACGAGGCATCGGAAGGACTTCAGTGGTGGTGGGCTGAGCAGAGTGCGTGAGGTTTAGCTCCCTGATTCCTGGTTTACTTTCCTCCCCAGAGCACGCATCCCGGAGCCTTGTCTGTTATTTCCTCCTGCTTTTATCCCTGAAAGGAGCCCTGGTG
>NW_022106189.1:39224410-39226559 GCF_000313985.2 Echinops telfairi
AGAAGTACTCTTTTATAAAAAGCTCTTTCTTATACATACATGAGTGTTGATGAATTTGTTTCTCTAGTCAACACACAAGTACAGTATTGAGAGAACTTGTCTGCACCCATCCGCTGATCAGAGAGACTCATTTGAACTCATTCTGTTTCAAATAAGTCTATGCGTGCTGTGATGGTTAGATTTTAGGTCAGCTGGTACCTGTGTGGAGGTAGGGGTAAAGTCCAACTTCTCAATCAGGACACAGCTGGGCAACACCTCCTTGGGGGAGTAGCTCTTTGATAAGAGGGACACCCAACTCTTTCTTGCTCTTAGCATTCTTGATGGCCTGGATTCTGTATCTGGCTCCTGGGGCGGCTGATGTGGCCTGCCATCCCTGCGAGCTGCCTGCCATGTTCCTTCAGGTCTTGGATCCATGGAGCTCCGCACCCACTGGCCAGTGATCTCCCAGCTTCCTGCTTCATTGGCCAGCAGCTACATGAATCTGAAGGGAGCTCCAGCTAGCACTGGGCTATAGACTTGAGAGGGACTTGGCTGAGCTGCTTCTTGATCTGAAGTTCACTCTTATGCACAGATAAGTATCACTGGCTTCCTTTTCCTAAAGCAGCCTGACACACATGTGTGAGTTGACAGTTTAGTAGCCATACTTGCCCTCAGACATCCACCATATTTTAACTGATCTAAGTGTCTATCTCCAGGGAATTTAAAGTCCTCCAACTTATTGCTAAAACAGCGCCTTGATGTTCAGTCTAGTAAGTCGATGGAATAATGTGTGTAGGAGCTATCTGGGTCTATCAATATTGGATCCCTGGTGAGGAGTTACAGTTGAGCTGCTGACCACTAGGTTGGTGTGTGGTTCAAGGCCACCTACTGCTCTGCAAGTGGAAGATGAGGCTCTCTGATTCCATACAGATTCGCTGTCTCAAAATCTGAAAGGAGCAGGTGGGCTCTCTCCTACAGAGGAAGAATCAACCCACACTACTGATTGTTGCTGACCCAGCCCTGCCTGCGTTGCCTGAGGGAGGACTCTGCTGTCTGCTTCCTTGACCTTGGACCTGACAGCCCATGTGAGTTGAAGGACTTCTAGTACATTAACTGTTCCTGGAAAGTGAGTTGTGTGGACTAATTAGCTGTTATATTCCTTCTCGCTGTATAAACCTATCCTCTGATATATAGGTAATCATAAGTGTCCTGCTTTTGTTTCTCTAGAGAACCCTGCCTAAAACAAGGGGCAATGGGTGTGGGATTTGTTTGTTCACCTCTATCCATCTGTCTGTCTGTCTGACTCTTTCTATCTGTCTTTTCTAACTGTTGTTGTTGTTGTTAAGTGCCATGGGTTGGTTTCAACTCCTAACCACTCTGTGTACAGCGAACAAAGACTTCCCCTTCTGGCATCAGCCTCACGATCTTTGGTCTGTTTGAGCCCAAGGATGTAGCCACAGTCAGTCCATCTCATTGAAGGCTTCTCTTTTATGCTGACCCTCTACTTTACCAAGCATGATATCTTTGTCCAGGAAAGGGTCTACCTATCTATCTAAATGTTTGAGATTTCTAAGTCTTCAGGAATCTTTAGAGTCATGTCACTGTATGCTTCCAGAGAATCACTCAACGAGGCTCGCAGTCTTTCTATAGAAAATACTCATATAACAATGATTGCATCTGAAGGAGACATGGTGACTATTCACAAATCCTTCTCCACCTCCCAGGCATGTGGTAGAAGCGCCCTCCTTAACCCTCTTGTTGGCGTGGACCCTTCATTAACCCGAGTCTCTTTTGAGCAACTCTGGTGCCCACGAAGCCCATCACCACTCCTCCAACCAGCTACTGCACTAGGGGGGAGTTTTGTGATTGCGCCATAATATAACCTAAGAGATCAGAAATGGGATGGAACATTCTATTCAAACAAGGAGAATTTTGAGAAGCCATTGTCTTCCATGTACCCTGGCCACACCAAACCCATTACTGTCAAGGCCATTCTGACACACATGGACCCTATAGAACTGAGAGAACTGGCCCACGGGTTTTTTTCCCAGGAAGCCAATCTCTAAGGACGCAGGCTGCCACGTCTTTCTCCCCTGCAGTGACCGGTTGGTTAAGGCTGCCAGTCTTCTGTTAGCAGCCACATGCTTTAACCACTGTGCTACCAGGGCCA
>NW_022106189.1:39227226-39233252 GCF_000313985.2 Echinops telfairi
TGTGTGTGTGTGTGTGTGTGTGTGTGTGTGTGTGTGTGTGTCTCCCACCGCCACGGGGGAAGATCAGAGTTCCCAGAATCCCTAGGAGAAGGCCATGCCCACACAGAGGCCTCATTGGCTAGGACTCGATTGGCAGGTCGGACTCCGCCCCTTTGCAAGTTGACAGATGATGTAACAGCCACAGTCATGCTGACTGAAGAGATTATTCTGCTCACCTCACACACAACCACTAGGGCTCGGAGAGGACAGGAGACTGACAAAGCCACACAGCCAAGAGGTGGTGGTCTCAGGACAAGAACCCGGGTCTCTGTTCCCCACTGCAGCACAATCTGCCTCAGTTAGCAGACTTCTCTCCCACTACCCAGGGCCTAACCCTTCACGCCTTGCCTTCACCACTCACGCAGGCATGGAGGGAGTGCAGGGCCCCCTGGCGTGTTTCTGGGGCATGTGGGAAGGATGGGTCTGCAGTCTGGTTTCCATGAAACAGGCACCTGCTCTAATCGCCTCTCAGCATCTCTGTGAGGCATTGCTCACATTTCCTGTTTTCTCAGTCACCCTGGGAGCCTGCCTCCGGAGCCTCCTGCATCAGATGGGCTGTGCTACCACATGACGTCAGCCCCGGCTCTCGGCAGGCATCCACAACGGCGGCGGACAAGTGTTTCATGAAGGAAAATCAAACTGGATGGCAGCGAGATGTAGAGGGAGGGTCCCGGCAGGAAAGGGCAGGGGGATGGGTTGGTGGGGGGGGTGTCTATGTTTTTGGATCACAATCCAAATTCTGAGCTTAAACGGACAGAGTAGCCCAAGCGCCCCATGTCCTCGGGTATCATCATCGGCGTGGTGCGCGGCGATGCCTGCGCGCTGAGGCTTGGCAGATGGTGCGGCTACCCCTTATCAGCCCATCAGTCTTCTGGGCTAACATGACCTCGTGGAAATATGTTTTCCTCCGCCGCATCTGTGCAAATAAACACTGGCCATCCCTGAGATGGCGCGGCTCGCCTGTAACGTGATCCGAGTGATGTAAACTTCATCCTTCACGACGGTGGCTGGTTTCCAGTTGGACTTGAAAACAGCAATTTGCTAATCCCTCTGATTCGCCTTCTTCTTCTTGCTCTTGACCCTGACAGATTATCACCCTGGACGTGAGCTGGTGGTTCCAAACCAGAGGGTCCCATGGCTCCCGCGGCTCAAACTTCCACTTCCTCCGAAGAGGGTCGGCCCCAGGTCACAGGAGGTCACGGCTGACCTCCAGTAGCTCGGAATGCTACCCCATGGGACTCAAACCAGGAGACCTGAGGACACAGGCTGAATATTGCACCTATGGGCAGATGCCATACACGTTCGCTGTGAACTGCCAGGTCAATAGTTCGAACCCGCCAGCCGCTCCTCGGGGAAAGATGAGGCTTCTGCTCCCACAAAGACCGACGGCCTTGGAGACTTTGGGGAGCAACGCTTCTCTGTCCTTCCGGGGTGCTGTGGGCGAGGGTGTTTAGTGGCAGTCAGGTGGTCGGCAGGTAGAAACGGCTCTGGGGAGGCCGAGTCTATAGGTGTGGTGGGAGGACACTTATGCCTGGGCCTCAGTCTCCGATGAGAGGATCGACCGAGAGGTCAAGAGTGTGGGATCTGGAGTGAGAAGGATCTGGGTTTGAATCCCACCTCAGAGCCCTTGAAGGACTTACTCAGATCCTCCCAGCTTGGTTCGCCTTGAACGGGGATCACAGCCGTGGGCTCAGCAGGGGTCCCCGCGAGGACGAGATCATTGGTGCCGGAGGCTTTAACATGGTGCCTATGGGAACGATTACATCAATAATGAGGAGAAGATTCCAAAGGCAACCCCACGCGTTTCAGAGCAGACCTGTCATGGGTGTGCGATGGCTGTGGCATTACAGGAGTTGACAACCTGACCTTTCTTCCCTGGCGCTCCCTGCAGTGTGGATTTGAACAGCCAATCTCTCGGTTAGTAGTTGAGTGCAAATGGGTTTGCCCCACCCAGGAGAAGACCAGTAGCCGGAGACAGCCCACTGGAGAATGGTTGCATATTCCAGCCCGGGACATTGATATCAGGAACTATTGCGGTTGCCCAGAACCCACAAATCTCTAGGGCCTGAGGAAGAAGGCAACCCCAGAGGGGCGCAGAGGGTCACCCCTGTGAGAGGAGGGAGCCATCCGGGAATGTGCTGGCACTACTGAGGCTCAGAGCACTGTGAGCACCTCTCAAGCCACCCAAGGAGAAGACGGTGAGGCAGGAAGTCTCCTTTCATTGGAGCAAGTGAGAGAGAGGAAAGAGGGCGTTTTTCCTGGAAGAGCCCGCTATCTCCTGCCGCTGTGATCGGAGTGATCAGTGATCAGAGCAGGCATGTGTCCCAGGTGTGGACAACTCCGTTCAAGATCAGGGCAGTGGACTCACCCTCTTCCTTAAAGCTCTTCGATCAGTCCCCAGTGACTCGATGGCAGTGAGTCTGTGTTTTGGTTTGGCTTCTGGAGAAACTCTGAACTCCCCTACTTGTGGAGCCGTCTGTCCTGCTTCCCAGCATCCCCAGCCCCATGCTTCCTCTTTCCCCCAGGCACACTGGTCTGTCTCCTGCCTGGTCACTCAGCACCTGACCTCTTTCCCAGCACATGGCCTGTGCAGTAGCACTGGCTTCACGGTCAGCTACTTCCTCTCTTCATAGTCCCTCTTCCCAGCCGGTCACCGCCTCTGCACCCAGTTCGCGCCCATCCCACTCCAAAGTCAGCCCCGACTCCTTTCCCCACAGAAGCCCTCTTTGCGGTGGCCTCGGTTCCTATGTGCCTAGAAGCAAATCGCTTTCCCAAGAGTGACCGATCCCCAAGGGCCTCAAATCCCTTGTTTGTGCCCTTAACCTCTGTGTTTACTTCTTTTCCAGACTCTTCAAACCCCCCCTATCTTGCTGGGCCCCTGGCTGATATGTTGCCGGTGTTTGGTGCCAACAAGTCGGTTCCAGAACACAACAGTGGCCGGCCCTGTGCCCTCTCCGTGACCCTGAGCGCCTTCCACCCTGCGGCGGCCGGTGGCCTTTCCCAGAGAGGGGTCTCTGCTGATGACTCGAGTCACGTGGACACACCAAGTCTCATCACCCTCACTCCTAAGGAGCCCTGGAATAGTTCTTCCTTTAAAGAAGCTGCAAAAGCCTCAGTGTCTCCTAGACTCCTGATGGACATCTCCTTTCTGAATTAGGAAAGAGAAAAAATGTCAGGAACCGCAAGGTGACAGTGGACAGTGTGTCCTCTGTCTGAGCATTCCAAGAAGCCCACAGCTGCTTCCCTTGGTACTGCGGACTTGGTCTCCAATCGGGGCAGGCTGTGTGTGGGCAGACAGCTGAGGAGAGACGGCTGGGTGGCCAATCGAGGATGGCAGTCTGGGGACAGAGTGAGGCAGCTTTGATTCACAGGTCTCTGACTGCCTGGGACTGTGCAGAGCTGTCACTGGGTGGTGGGGTTCTCCCAGTAGCTTGAGCAATGTCCGTACTCCGACTCACTCCCTGGAAAGCCTTCAGCTGAGGGAAAGGCCAAAAGGAGGAACCCACTCATCCCACTGCCATTGAGTTGATTCCGACTCCCAGTGACCGTCCGTGGGGTTGGCAAGACCATAGATCTTTATGGGGCAGACAGCTTCATCTTTCTTCCATGGAGCAGCTGGTGGGTTTGAACTGCTAGCTCTGGGGTTACCAGGCCCATGCCTAACCCACAACACCAACCAGCCTCCCTAGAAGGAGAAAAAAAATCCCCAAAATTAACCAAATTCACTGCCATGGAGCTGATGCAGAATCATAGCAACCGTACAGGACAGGGTAGAACTGCCCCGGTGAGTTTCCAAGACTGAGACTCTTTACAGGAGTAGAAAGCCCATCTTTCTTCCAACGAGTGGCCGGTGGTTTTGAACTACAGACCTTGTCGTTAGCAGCCCAGTGTGTAACCACTAGACCAACACGGCTCCTTGGAATGAGGAAGGGGAGGTGTCATCATACTCTCCAGTGTCATTGCTCCCAGGACATGAGTCTTCAGTACCCTGGGGTCTGTGATGCCCACAGCAACGGCGTGTAGGACATAGCACCGACTGGAAAACTGGAACCTTTGTGCCTGCTTGTTGAATGCACTAAGCTCTGCCTTCCCCGATGCCTTGCAACCCCGCAACTTGCCCTTGGGTCTTCACACTTTGGAAGACCCTCAAAAACCATCTGCATCCTTGCCTCACACAATACACAAAAACAAACTCAAGTTGGAACAAGCGTCTGCGTGTGCAAGCCCAAACCATGAGGTTCTTAGATGAACATGCAGGTGGTGGCGCCGGGACTAGTTCTGAACAATGGCTTTTCTAATATAACAAAAGTATAAAAGACAAAGTAAATATATGGGAGCTCCTAAGAAATGGAAAGCGTTGTTCATCAGAAGGCTTTACACCAGAGTAAAAGGGGAAAAGACAAGCGGCTGCCTGGGAGAATATCTTCAGGAATACGCATGCAACAAGACACTCACTACTAACCCAAACGAGCGCATATGTTTGGATGGCTGACAGCACCTCCCTTGTTTTTGTTTCTTCTTCTTCATCTCTTCTAAGTCCTTTGATGTCCTTCTTCATTCATGAAAACAAAAAGTAGTTGCGCGGAGTGAAGTCAGGTGAATAAGGGGTAGGGGGCAAGGGAAGCATGCTGTTATTTGCCTGAAACTGTCTCACTTAGATGATTGCATGAACAGGTACATGTGGCAGTCCCCCAGCTGCCACAAATCAGGCCTCTTATGTCACAATCTTTTCAGAACCTCTAACTAGATAGCTTGATTAACAGTCTGACCTAGTGGAACCAACTTCAAATGCACTATAAGTCGATATTTTTGTCCGTTTGGGAATTTGACTGGTGTCCAGACAAGATTTGTCATCAATCGCTATTTCACCTTTTTTTGAAATGAGAAAACAATGTGTACACTTGAGATTTTCCCATAATGCTGTCCTTATAAGCTGTGTTCTACATTACAACAGTTTCTGTGGCATTTTTCCCAAGCAGGAAACAAAATTTCATAGCCACACACTGTTCCCTTAAATTGGCCATCACAAAAAAACAAGCTTCAAGCGAAACCGCTTTCATGAAAAAATTCACTGTGACCAGAGGGAACTTTTCCAGGTGACACCACTAGGTGCACTAACTCAGAGTAAGTTGCTCAATGCTCACCTAGCAGGAAAGAAATGCATACTATGAAAACTCTGCCCAGTAGAGCTTTTTTCTGTGTTTTTGGGGGGTACCCCATATATATACTTTTTTATAGGAAAAAATGCTATATTTATTTTTTTTTTCATTTTATTGGGGGCTCCTACAATGCTTATCACAAGCCATATAGACATCTGTTGTGTCAAGCACATTTGTACATTTGTTGCCACCATCATTCTTAAAACATTTGCATTCTACTTGAGCCCTGATATCAGCGCCTCATTTCCCCCACTCCCTCCTTGCTCTCCCCTCCCTCATGAACCCTTGATAATTTATAAATTATTATTTTGTCATATCTTACATTGCCCAGTGTCTCCCTTCACCCACTTCTCTGTTGTCTGTCCCCCAGAGAGGAGGTCATATGTAGGTCTTTGTAATCAGTTCCCCCCTTCTACCCCACCTTCACTCCACCCTCCCCAGTATCACCACTCTCACCATTGGTCCTGAGGGGGGCGGAGGAAGCATTTAAGAACTACAGGAAAGTTGTATGTTTCATCATTGCTAGGCTGCACCTTGACTGGCTCATCTCTTCCTCGTGACCCTTCTGCAAGGGGATATCTAGTTGCCCACAGATGGGCTTTGGGTCCCAAATCTGTACTCCCCATCAAAAGACATAGCATCCGGGGTCTTAAAGGCTTGAAGGTAAACAAGTGGACATCTAGCTCAGAAGCAACAAAGTCCACATGGAAGAAGCACACCAGCCTGTGCGATCACAGGTGTTGAAGGGATCAGGTATCAGGCATCATCAGGAAAAAAATCATATCATAGTGAATGAGGGGGCAAGTACGGAGTGGAGACCCAAAGCCC
>NW_022106189.1:39233560-39245400 GCF_000313985.2 Echinops telfairi
ATTACAAGGATCTATATGTGACCTCCTCCCTGGGGGACGGACAGCAGAAGAGTGGGTGAAGGGAGACAGCAGACAGGGCAAGATATGAAAAAATAATAATTTATCAATTATCAAGGGTTCATGAGGGAGGGAGAGTGGAGAGGGAGGGGAAAAAATGAGAAGCTGATGCCAGGGGATTAGGTGGAGAGCAGATGTTTTGGGAATGATGAGGGCAATGAAAGTACAAATGTGCTTTACACAACTGATGTATGTATGGATTGTGAAAAGAGTTGTATGAGCCCCTAATCAAATGATTAAAACATAAATTAAAATTTTAAAAAAGAGAAACACACCAGACTGTGTAATCATGAGCTGTCAAAGGGATCAGGTATCAGGCATCCAGGGGGAAAAAAATCATATCATTGTGAATGAGGGTGAGTGCCGATTGGGGACCCAAAGGCCATCTTTTTTTTTTTTTTTAACTAATCATTTTACATATACTTTTTTTACTGGAAAAGGTTAAAAAGATTAATAGGATGAGTTGGATATAAGTCTCATACGACAACTTACCCGTGCGAAGGTGTACCTTGGTCTATATGCTAAAAGGCTGCATGCAAATCACATTTTCTACAGAATGTCCCCTTCTCCAATGTGTTGCTCCAGCATAGTAGACCATAGAGTTGTCCTCTTCCAAATGGCCAGGACCTGTCGACTTCAGCTCACTGACACCTGCGGCATGCTGTCGGGTGAGCACTGGAGGCTGCAGTGCAGACCCAGCAGCCACCCCCTGGAGGAACATGAGGCATCTGCTCCCGTCAAGATTTGCAGCCTCAGAAAGCCTACCCAGGTCACCGTGAATCTGAATTGGTGTCTGATTCAGGCCCACACACATCTGACAACATGTGTGACTGTATATATGCATGTATCAGTACGCAAAGGCACCCTGGGGTGCAGTGCTTGATGCTCTGTTGCTCACGGGAAGTGTCTCGTTTTGTTTTAAAAGCCTGAGATATTGATCTTCATGCATTCCATTTCATTTTTGATGACTCCCAATCTCCCTAGGTTTATACTGAATACATTCCACATTTTGATGATGAATGGATGGTTGCAGCTGGTTGTGTTTTGGTTTGTTGGGATCCACACACACCCCCCCATGGGAGTCCTGCCACATCAACAAAGGAAGGTCCTGATAGCTTTACTCTGTCCACATCATGAAGGTCAACTCTATGTTGTGGAGGCAGCTCTTCTGTATTTTGAGTGTCCCTTAGGGTCACTGTGAGTTGGAACCGACTCAATCCCATTGGGTTTGGGTTTCTGACTTATCCATATATGAATCTACATATGATGCATGACTATAGATATTACCATTAAGTCTATAATGGATGTTATACTCATACATAGAGTGTATATCCGTATGAATAAATATGAGGGGACTTGGAAAACTTGATGCAAAAATTCCAGTATCTTGTCATTGTCATTTTCCCGCACCTCTTTTGAAGCCTCCCCATACAAGCAAGCTGCGTTGCTGTGTGCTGTGAAGTTAATTCCTACGCGTGGTCACCTCCGGGGACTGAGTGCACTGCCCGGGGGGGGCAGGGAGGGGGGTGTTCCCAGGTGTCACCTTTGTGGAAGCAGATGGCCTCGTCTTTCTTTCTCCTGCTGGGCGGCTGCAGAACACAAATGAGCACCCAGCCCGTGAGCAACAGAGCATCAAGCACTGCACCCCCAGGGTGCCTTCGCGTACTGATACATGCATATATAGAGTCACACATGTTGTCAGATGTGTGTGGGTCTAGTCATATGTCTATTTTCATACAGATGGTAGGTTCAGTTGGCTGCTAACCATTGCACATCCAGGGCTCCACATATGTGTATGTATGTGTGTGTGTGTATATATATATATGTATGTATATATAAATGTTGTTGTTGTGAGGTACCATTGACTTCATTCCATGTCATAGTGGCCCTGCGCACAACAGAACAGAGCACTGCGGGTCCTGCACTGTCCACGCAATGGTTCTTCTGTTAGAGCCCGTTGTTGCAGCCACCGTGTCTGTCCACCTTGTCAGGCCCCTTCCTCTCCTTCGCTGCACCTCCCCATTACACATACAAAATATGTGGCTCAAACAACATATATATATGAGGGTTTCGAGAAACTAGTAGAAACATTCCAATTCCATTATTTTTCCATTCCATTTCTCCACAAACTTTTTGAAGCCCACTCATCCTGACGTGTAAAATACGACTACAGACAAAGTAGATGGAGTATTATATGGTCATATCATGTCACATGTATGTAGAGAGAGAGGTAACTAAACAGAGCCCCTACATGCTCACATGTTATGCTTACAGCCCCTCGGTGGCTGAAGCAGGACAGAGAAAGCGATGGTCCCTCTCTCAGCGGCAGGGTGACCGGACAACGGGCCGGCATCTCCCTGAAAGCTGAGACAAGCCTCCACCCATCAGGCTTCCTTCATATTCCGCCCCCGCGCCTGTGGCACCGATGGAAACACTTTCTTCATTTTGGGGCTGTGATGCGCACGCCGGCAGTTCAAAACCACCAGCAGCTTCCTCAGGGGAAAGAATGGGCTTCCTAAAGCCTGTCAACAGCGACACTTTCAGAAACCCGCCGGCGGGGGTGTCACGCGGAGTCAGATCGACTAGGTAGCAACGAGTTTGGCTGTTTGGTCCATTTGCCATCCTCGGTGGGACGGGGTGAGAAGCGGCAAGGCTACAGAAACAGGGCCACGCGGGGTGAGTGGTGCCTCGGTGACAAAGCAAAATAAAACCAAGCTCACAGTCCCCAAGTGCACTCGGACTCCCAGTGACCCTATGGGACAGGGTGGGGTTGGCCCTGTGGGTTCTGAGCCGGTAACCCCTGATGGGAGTAGAGAGCCCCATCTTTCTCCCACGGAGCAGATGGTGAACTTGCGGTTCGCGCCTAATGAGTGACCTTGACGGCACCACGGCTCCTTCACAGGACTCAGCAAACTCTGTTTCCCGTCTGACCTTCACGTTGCTGTGGCTCTTTGGTATCGACTTAAGTCTCAGAGTGAATCGCTGCCACCCTGCAGGACAGAGCAGAACTGCCCCATCGTGTGGTCAGGCTGCTATCTTGACGGGGACCAGGTCTTCCTCCCAAGAAACCACTGGGGAGGTTCAAGCTACCAACCTTTTGGCTAGCAGCCAAGCATCTTCCACCCGCGCCACTAGGGCTTCCGGTCCTAGGCTTTGACCTGCTCCTTCAAGGTCTCCTTTAAAGACTGACTGAACCCGGAGGCTCAGAAATGGTCCGGTTCAAGGGAATCTTAAAGTCCAATATTTGGTAAGCTCCTTGAAGGCAGAGTCTAAATCTCTGTATGCAGTACAGCGCTGAGACTGCCCAGTTGACCAAAGGATGGGTAACGAATAATAGTTGCTTAAGAAAAGCTGGGCTCAGTTTCCTTGAAGAGGTTGCCACCTTGTGGTCGTGGGTGGAAGCACCGCACCTCTGGAACCTGTGCTTTGCCTGGGTCTTTTCAGGACCAGCCTTGTGCTGGACTGCGATCTCGACACTCAGCAGGTTCAAACCCACCAGCAGCTCCCTGGGAGAAGGATGATGATTTTTGCTCCCATAAGATTGACGCAGCTTCTAAGACCCCCAGGGGCAGCTCTACTCTGTCCTGCAGGGTGACGATGAGTCAGGGTGGGCCAGACAGCAGCGAGTGGCCGGTTCTGGTGCTGGGAGCTTCGATAGGAGATCCCCCTGTGTCTCCACAAAGGACAATGTGTTTCCCACACAGGATGGGCATTTAGATGAAGGAAAGGCACTTTCGTGATTATTGTAAAGATCCATATGCTTCCTTGGTCCTACGTTCTCATTTAAGGAGTCCTGGTAGTACAATGATTAAGCGCTGTTCCCCGAAAGACCATGGATTCAAACCCACCAGCTGCCCGTCATCAAGAGGAACAAAAGGAGACCTGATAATTTGGTCCAATTGGTGTCCAAAATCAAAGACAATTTGTCAATTCCTCTCACCAGGACTCTGTCGCTCGGAGTCAGACTGCCTCATGGGAGTCCAAGCCCTGGTGGTGTAGTCATTGCTCCTTAGGCTTCCATCAGTTTGAAACCATCAGCCACTCCACAGGAGAAAGATGGGGCTTTCTGCCCCCCTAGAGGACAGTTACAGCACCCACCCTGTCCGGCAGGGGTCCTATGTGTGGGAAACTAACACTGAGGGAACTATGACTGGGACTCATTCCCTGACTGGTACAGAGGGAATCTAGAAAGCTAGTATTTATGCCACCATGGTAGGAAAGCCACCACTTTGGAAAGTTAGAGATATAATCCAAATACAGTTTCCTGCATTAACTATCTTTTCCACAGATTCTCCCCGTAAAGCTGTGCTGCCTCAAAGTGAGCACATGGTTGATTCTGTCTCCCTGGAGAAGCAGACATTCCTATCTGCTCCCTCTCTCCCTGTCGCAGCATCCAACCCCTCTCATTCCTTCCCCCAAGAGTAGATGGGTATAGGGGGGCTTTATCCCCCCACCCTAGATTCAAAATGCTTGCCATAAGCCTGAATTATTGGCTTGGCTACTTTAATATTGTCATCAATTTTGTCTTGACAGCTTTAGATATATAGAAAATAACCACTTCGCCCCTGTAGCTCTTTTGGATCTAACATATAAAACAAAAGGGGGAAATGTGGGATACAGAAAGATTTCTCCCAAGTTGTCTCCCCCAAACATATGCCAAACCCAAGATGCTGCTTGCTATGCATGGTAAATGACTGTACACTGGGAGGTCAAGGAAAGTAGGTCAGAGATTATTCTCCTTAAGGGTACCAGCCATTTAGAACAACCAGACTGTATAGTCTGACTTACCCTAAGTAGGGTCCACTCCCTCTCATAGTGTTCCCTTGAAGGAGCACCCCAAAGGCAAGCCCGGGACCACTCAAGGATGACTAAGCTTAGGCTACTATATTGAGTCGAGGGTCCACCCATCTTGCCACATATGTACCCCTATTCCCTCCCTTTACTATTGTGTGGGCTCCCCTAGGTCATCCCCCTCCTATTGCTAGTATTGCCTATGTTACAACCCCTTCCTATGACAAAGGTCATTATCTGTAATCAGGGAGCTTGCATGCCCCCAAAGATATATAAGCTTTGGTTAGAAATGAAACCTCATGCTCTCTCTCCTGTCCACTGGTCCCCCATCTCCACGTGGACCACCAAGAGGAGGTGAGGTGAGCATGCTACCACGAAATGTGTCTGACTCCTTCATTTTACTCTCTCTCCAATCTCTCCCATTTCTCTGTGACTTTACTATCATCTTTATCTATCTTAACCATACGATTGTGCTTACCAAGCCCGTGATTAGTTGAGGGGGGGAGGGGTCTGGTTACCCCCACCCCTATGGGTTCACATTGACTCGATGGCAATGAGTTTAGTTGGAAATGTTTGCAGAAGCGAGTCATTACATCTGGTTCCTGTGGTGAGCTGATCGCTTCGAACGAAGTGAGTCATTACATCTGGTTCCTGTGGTGAGCTGATCGCTTCGAACCACCCGTCTCATAGTTAGCAGCTGAGTGCTTAACGGCTGCACCACCAGGGAGCCCCCCTACAAAACCCCAGGAGGCAGTTCTATTTTTTTCCCGTGGGGTCACTAGGACTCAACATAGACTGCATGCCACCTAACAGCAATGATGACCACGATGGGCACTAGCTTGTCCTGGTTCTGGCTCTAAGCACCAGGTGTGAGAGGTGCGCTCCTCCAAAGCACCATGTTAACCATCTCGCCAAAGGGGCACTGAAGCCAGGGACTAGGAAAAGTGGAAGCCCGTGCTGCATGGTGCTCGGCCACCAGGAGACCTAGAGAGCCAGCTGGGTGCTGCTGTCACCAAGCCCCTGAGCCTCCGACAGGAAATGGCCTTCAGAGAATGTGCTTACAATAAGCGAGGGATTTCCCCCCAAACAGCGCGGGTGCCCCTGAAATGGAGCAGGAAGGCAATTCCAGACAGGGCAAAGGGAGGCCCCCGGCCTGTGGGGTCTTTGATAAAATGGAAGGAGTGTTGCTCTCATGATGGTAGACTCCCAAACTCATTGCCATTGAATGAATTCTGACTTGGGGACCCTGGAGAACAGAGTAGAACTGCCTCTGTGGTGTTTCTGAGACTCTAACTCGTTTGGGGTTTGCTTGTTTTCTTTTGAACAGTTTCATTGGCCCTTCATCCACATGTTGTACAAGCCATCAAGAAGAGTTGTGTAATCATCACAATCCATCAAGAAGAGTTGTGGAATCATCACAATCCATCAAGAAGAGTTGTGGAATCATCACCACCATCAACTTTAGGACATTTTCTTCTTCCTTCTATTCAATGCAATTTGGGTAGTTTATTTTTTTTAATTGTGGCAAAAATGTGCACAATGAAACATTCTCCAAATCAAGAACTCCTCCATGTACAATTCAGTGTTATTGATTATACCCTTTGCGTACAACCATGATTGACATCCTTTTCCAGATTATTCCACCACCATTAACATAAACTCCATGCTCCCGAAGCAAAAACTCTTCCTCCTTCCCCCACACTAACCCCTGGTCAAGTATGGCTTCTTCGTCTCTTCTTCTAGTAGTTTGCCTCTTTAAATTCACACATCACGCACTTCCATGGTTAAATCACTTTTTAAGGGGTTGTAGCTACATCATCACAATCAGTTCGAATGCCCCTCCCCCTCTCATACTCATTGTTTGCGCCCCAATTCCCCTCCCCCTCCCCGATAAACCGCGGCATCAGCTATTGACTCTGTGCATCCAGACATCCAGAGACTGTAACTCTCGACACTCATCCCACGGAGCATCTGGCGGTTTCAAACTGCTGACCTTGTGGTTTGCAGCCCAATGCGTAACCACCAGGCCAGCAGGGTTCCTGCTCAAGTCGGTATAGTGCTGTAGACATCTCAACACCGTCCAGCCTCCGTGCGGTCAGCTTGAAATGATCGATGGACTTTGGTCTTGACGGCACTGCTAGCTAGAGCTCCCAGGTGGGCATCAGCAGAAAGCTGCAGACAGTCTGCCGCCGTCCGATCGGCGGTGAACCACACCACGGCACGTCTGGGCCCCTTGAGGACTCAAGACCATGCTGCCCCACATCCGCGGCATACCCACCCCCCTCACCAACGGGCGGTTTCCACAGCCAGGGTCAGAGACACCATTCATTGAAGAATGCCCACCGTTTCCTGCACAGAGTCTTCAAGAGACGGCAATCATGTAAGGAAGGGGCTGCCCATTTCCATCAATTCATCTCTGCCTGGCTTTCCTGATGGCTCCCAGTGAGCAATTGTCATCAGCGCTGCTCGGGAAACCCTCCACAGCCTTGCCCCTACCGAACCGTGAGAAAAGAGGCACCTGAGGGGCACTGCCTGGATGGCGCTGACCTTGGCTTTGGCCCAGGCACTTTGTGCAGTGAAGGGGAAGCCAGGAGGATGTTGATGTTGGTAGCAAATGATCTTACAGCACCACGGGAGGGAGGAGGAGGGGAGGGATGGCCTATGCAGAGCTATGAAGACAATACGGGGCTCCTCACACACACCCCATGCCTACCCCCAAAACAGGGACAGCACCCAGATCTCTCCCTGCCCTGCTCATCCCAAGGGGCTTTCCAGGCTCCTGAAGGAGGTTGGGGAGTCCGGCAGACTCGGCCTCTGCCAGCCACACTGGAGAGCTGGCCCTGGTCTCACGGTGACGGGGCTCTTGTTGAAATCAGGTTGGGGTCCTCTCGGTGTTAAGGAGCCCTGGTGAGGTAGTGACTACTCGGTGGGCTGCTACACCCAAGGTCAGCAGTTTGAAGCCACCACCTGCTCTGCGGGAAAGAGACGAGGCTTTCTGCTCCGAGACGGTAACAATAAATGAGAGAGCGTAGAGAGAGTGACTGTCTGGAAACCCACAGGGGCAGTCCTACCCTGTCCTATCGGGTCTCTATGAGTCAGCATGGACTCAGTGGCAGCGAGTTGGGTTTGGTGGCACCACGGTCAAAGGCCCGGCAGCTAACTGAAAGGTTGGCAGTTCAAACCCACCCCCAGGTGAAACCCTGGGCAGCTCAACACAAGGTCAGTCACTCAAACCCACGAACTGTGGTTCAGGAGAAAGGTGCAGCCGTGTGCTGCTGGAAGGACTGTAGCCGTGGACACTCTATGGGGCAGTGCTGCGCTGGCCTGTAAACCCTAACCACCAAACTCACCGCCATCCCGTCAGCGCTGACTCATCACAATGCCCTGGGAGCTTCTGAGGCTGCCATTGTTGATGGGAGTAGAAAGCCCAGGCTGTCTCCCTTGGAGCTGCTGGTGGTTTTGAACGACAGACCATGCAGTTAGCAGCCCAATGTGTCACCACGACCCCACCCAGCTCCCTCCTCTGGCCTATACCGTCCTCGAATTCTCGAATTGACTCCCCAGCAGGGAGTTCACTCCCATAGTGGCAGTCCCCATGCCCCGGCTCTGGCTCGCGTCCTCATGAACTTGAACGCATCGCGGTAGCTCTTTTGCCGACCCAGCTCCTGGAGGGTCCCTGTCCTTTTCATTGACTCTCCACTTTGCCAAACACGATGTCCTCTTCTAGCGTGGCCTCTGCGGGCGGCATGTCCCAAGTCACTGAGCAGGAGTCTCACCATCCTTGCCTCTAAGGAGCATCTGCCTGTGTGTCTTGCTCTTCTGGCCGTCCACGGAGAGCCAATCTTCCTGGCCAAGAGCGGCTGTCAGGGGCGTCAGCTCTCCCTCATGGTGTCTTCTCTCTGGGTGAAGCTTCTGCCTGTGTGCAGGCAGATCGCAAACACCGTGGGTTGTGCCAGGCCCAACTGAGGCATCTAAATGCCCCCGCCTCTTACTGAGATGAGCATTGTTATTACGAGTAACAGGGGTCACCCCCAAGTGCTGCTCCTTTTTCCTTTTACAGCGAAAGTGAGAACTCAGGATGGCTTATTGAGACCCAAGATCGTCACGCCACCACTACCTATCCGATCCTTCTCGAAACGAGGGAGTGTAAATCTACTAAAACTCAGAGGACTCGTCAATGCCTAAGCTAAACATACTGGGTGAATCCAAAATCATGACTCAAAACCAACAACACCAATAAAAACCCTACCAAATCCCCTGAGTTGCCTCTGGGTTCTCGGAACGTATTTGATGCCCTGGTGCGGGTTGAAGTCACTCATCCACTCTCATTTGGCAAACACATCCTGCTTGTCTTTCCCGGGGTCGGCACCGGGCCACTGGCAAGGCTGGAAGCTGCCTGAGGCCCCAGGTGTTATCTGTCTTATGCAGGAAACAGAGAAAACATAGGCAAAGCCAGTCGTTTCTGTTTGGCGTCCCTGGGAGAGACAGCAGAGTGCTGGAGGCACGAGGGGTCAAGGAACACGGGAGGGAACGGCCTTCTCTGAGAGGTGGATAGTCCCACTGAGAACCGAGGAAGCACGAAAAGCCGGACCCAGGGGTCGGAAAGTGCCCAGGCTGGGAGATGGGATGGCACTTGGTGGGTTGGACAGTGGAAGAAGGCCAGGAACTCAGATGTGGAGGGGCACAAGAGGAGGGGGTTGGAGCGGGGCCAGGCCAGGTCACGTGAGGCTTCACGGCCCCTGGTCTGGTCGGGAATTCAGCTTTATTCCAAGTACAGCGGGACCAGTGGGGTGGACAGTGGGACCGGACCGACTGGCTCACCTTCAGTACTCGGCTCCTCGCCAGCACTCCTCCCTTGTAAAGGAAGTAGGTCACTGGGGGAGATAGACAAGGACCACTCTCGTCAGAAGGTCCTGCCTCTCATTCCTGCAGGGAAGGGGCCTTTGCTAGTTAGCCCACCGATTCTCATCTGGGGATGATTACGAATTCCCATCCCCAAGACATCTGGCAATGTCTGCAGTCCTCTTAGCAGTCACAACTTGGGTGAGTGTGTGTGTGTGTTGCGGTAGGGGGGAAGCGGTGGGGGGGGGGCATGTCTCCCTGGCATTGAGAGTTGAGGGCAAAAGTGCTGCCAAGCTTCCTCCTGTGCCCAGGGTAGCTCCTGGAACAAAGCAAGAGCTGGCGCCAAGCATCACGGGGCCAAGCATCACGGTGCGGAGGTGGAGAGACAATACGAGGACCAGCCAGCTTCTATCTCGCTCCCTACAGAGCCAGAGTCGCCCAGAGTGCTTTCTCCAAGGAGCAAAGAAAGGAGGAATTCAAATTCTTATAAACAAGGCAAAGGGAAGGTAAACAAGCAATTGGACATCTATTGTAGACAGGCTACTGGGCTTTACATCGATGTGCGTGTGTGTATGTCCGTGCGTGCGTGCGTGTGTGTTCTCCAACAGCTCCATAAGGTAGGTCCCGATACAAGAGAGAAATGGAAGACCTTCTGGATGATGTAACCATTCAACAATCACAGAGCCCACAATATTTGCCCTCCAGAAAAGAACACTGGAGATACGAGCGCTGTGGTAAAGTGTGACGAAGAAACTCGGTGTTGCATGGCTATCAGAAAGAATAGTGTCTGAGGTCTTAAAGGTTTGTCTTAAAACAAGCAGCCATTGAAGTGAGACATCGACTAAGTCCACACAGAGGAAGCACACAGGCCTGTGTGATCCAAGGATTATCATGAATAAAATCCAAATTTGAAGGAGGGAATGGGATTAGAGCTTAAATTGTGTACACCCGGTTTTCAGAAGATTATGAATGACAGTGGAAGCCCAAAGTCCATCTGCACACTCTTCACGTGGACTGAGGCTCCAGTGAGTCCCCTCTGACCACAGTCCAGGGTTGCGGCTAGCCTTGCTGTCAGACAGAGAGCATTGTAAAGTCAGTTGTGGCAGAGGTAGTTAAGTTAAAACATAACGCCTTATCATTCGATGTTCCTTTTGACTCATCTTACAGTTGTTGCACTTTTTCATATCTTTTTGTTTTCTTTTCCATTGAGGTTTATCTGTTTTGTTTTCTCGTTGTTGTTGATGTTGATTTCCTCCTTTGGTGTTTTGCATATGTTTCTGTATATAAAATCCAGGAGAGTTAAATCTTCAGAGATAGTAACTGCATTGAATATCACCTGGGGGGAAAGGCAGGAGAGGTGGGGGACATGGAAGGCTAACAATAACGAGAAGAAAGTATTCGGAAATGTATTGTGGTGACGATTGCAGAACTCTTTGTAATATGATTGAGGGGTCAAACTGTATGATGTGTTCGTTTTATGCCAATAAAACTATGTTATAAATCACAGATATAAACCCAAGCCTCCCGGCTCCCAGGATGGTGTTCTTCATGTTCCTTGCAGGTCGGCACAGAAGATTGGAGTCTGACTGCATGGAGGGGGCTGGGGTCCTTCTTGATTCTGCTCCTGGTGTCCTGCCCAGGAAATGTAAATAATTTAGAGTACAGGGGCTTGAGGGCTAAGCATCCTGTCTGCTTTCAAAGGCCACCCAGACAGAATGAGGACAAGGAGCTGAGGCTCAGAAGTCCCTCCCTATCAACCCCCAGCCCTACGCCCGCCCCCCTTCCCAGAACCAGCCTCCTCCATTGGGACTCTCGCCATTCTGAATTGTCAGCCTGTCTTCATTATCTGCTCAGCACGGGAGGGACAACATCGAGGAGGTGTTGCTACCATGTAGAAAGCAAGTTCTCTGAGCCAAGAAGAGCGATTAGCGAATGGCTACAAAGATCGATGCAACACTCAGTCAGTATTTAACTATTGGCTGCCTACTCTGTGCAAGGATCTTGGTAGCTCCGTGGGTTGCTTGCTGGGCTGCTAACTGCAAAGAGAAGCCCAGCAGTCTCTCTGTGAGACGAAGATGAGGGTCAGTGCTCCCACAAATATTTAGAGCCTGGGAAGCCCAAAGGGGCAGTTCAGCTCCCCCGGTGGGGCC
>NW_022106189.1:39246070-39247771 GCF_000313985.2 Echinops telfairi
CCAAGACTTACAGCTTCGGGAGGCCTTAGGGCAGCCCTACTCCATCCTATAGACTGGCTAGGAGTCGGAATCGAGTCGAGGGCAACCAGCGATGGGTGGCCCAGTGCTATGTCAGGCCCAGTGCTAGGCCCAGAAGCCCCAGGACAAATCAAACAGAATCCCTGCCCTCAAGGGGCCGAAGGCCTAATGGCCCAACCCAACCCAATGCCAGCGAGTCGATTCCAACTTTAGGACGGGCAAGAGTGGGACTGCCCTTGTGGGTTCCCCAGGGTGCAAATCCAAGTGGCTGGTGGGTTTGAACAGCCGAGCGTGTGATTCGCTGCCCAATGCCTAGCCCACGGAGCCACCGGGCCCTAGGGTCTACTGACAGTGTTGACGTGGTGAAGATCAGTCTTGAGCTGGGTGGAGAAAGGGTAGCTAATGTCTCAGCGCTTGATGAACGACTGAAGGGAAAGAGAAGGGAGCTCCACACAGTTGAAGTGCTGGGGAGCGAGGAGCCTGGCGGTGGGAGAGGCAGGGCCTGCGGGCACAGGCGTGCAGGAAAAGGTCATGCTACGGATGGCCTGGCCTTTGTGCTTCACAGGGGTCCCATGGGTGGGCATGCAAAACCCTGTGACCTGGACAAGGAGGTATCATCCAGGCTCTGAAAGCAGACCTTCTCTAACCGGAGGGGGCTCCTCACCCAGTAGCAGGCCAGTCTGGGCAGGCAGCGGTGGGATGTCCTAGCTCTGACCACACACTGCCCACACAGGAAACCCTGCATCTAGGAGCCCGGCACATGAAGACTCCCTCAAGAGGTGCGTTTGATAGGCCCATGTCACAAATGGGGACAGTGAAACCTTGCACCCATAGTCCCAGGAGGCTGGCAGGGGTGGGCCCGCAAACAAATTCATGCTGGAAGAAGGACAGTCAGAAGGCCCCTCCAAAATGAGGATGGTGACACTTGGTCTCACGTGCTGTGGACATGTGATCAGGAGAGGCCAGTCCCTGGACAAGGCCATCCAGAGGGATGCTCCAAAATTCACTGCCCTCAAGCCAATGCCAACTCATAGCAACCCTATGGGACAGGGTAGGACTGGCCCAGCGGGATTCCAAAACAGTAACTGTTTATGGGACGAGACAGCCTCATTTGTCTCCTGAGGAGCAGCTGGTAGGTTCAAACCGCTGACCTTGTGGCTAACAGCCCAATGCATGACCCACTGCACCACCTGGTCCCCCACCACACTAGACCACAGGGCAGCGCAGACATCATTTTCACACACACCCACCACCGGGAAGCCCAAGGAGCAGTGTGGCTCACGTGGTTGCGACAGTTGCTTTGTCATGATATGCACTGCAGGGAGTGGGAGAGAACAAGGGAGCGGAATGTCTCCCAGGCAAGTCTGTAGTGAGCACAGAGGCCCATGGTCTGCAAAGCTTGAGCTTTGTGCTGTCTGGCCCTGCACAGGAAAAGCCTGCCCACCCTGCCCTAGAGCGCCCCTTCTGGCCAGCACCTGGGGGCCCTCCTCTCACCCCCACCCCCACCCCCTGCAGAACTGGTGGCAAAGCAAAGGCCAGGGTCTTCCCAGGTCCCATCTAGCCCCTGTCCACACGCACATCCCTAGAGTGCTGGCATTCCTGTGGCCTCTCCACTATTTATATTGAAAACACCACAAGCACTCGTTTTTCATGCTATTTCAGCTGAAAACAGCCATGGCAGGC
>NW_022106189.1:39249054-39250908 GCF_000313985.2 Echinops telfairi
GAGGCCCAGGAGCACCATGGACAGGAGGGAAGTTATCATGCTGGCCAGCGCCCGCCCACACCCCACACCCCGGCACCCATTAGACCTCATTCTGCCTCTTTCCACTGGGCACCCTGCACCACCAACCCCCTCCACTGCCCAACTCCAAGGTCCAAAGTCAAAGCTCCCAGTGGTCCTGAGCAAGCTGCAAAAGTGACTTCAGAACTTCCAGGAACAGCGAAGGAGAGCCTCCCGGGGCTGCAGATCAATGTTGGGGTCTGCATTCCCCCCACCCGCCTTTTCCCCAGCATACCACCAAAGCCTTGGCTTTCTGCACACCATTCTCAGGATCACGAGAAAGGCTTGGGGGGGTGGGGGAGCTATGTGTCAAAAAATCTACCCCTTTTCTTCAAACGCACTGAGCATTGAAATGTATTGATAAAAACGCAACACTCACACCCGCTTGGGACTTCGCAAGCGAGCACGTGCATGACTCCATTGGTATGTCTGACTTCAATAAAACACGTCGTCCCCTCCCCTCTCCAAAAAAACAGTGAAAAGAGAAATAATACAAAAGGCAGCCCAGTTACTCCGAGTAAGAACTCCAGAAAGCAACCCGGGGGCCAGAAATCAAGGAGGGCCGACCTCGTTGCTCAAGCCTAAGTCTGCTCAGGCCAGCTTGGAGCCGGGCAGGGACAATCCATGCTGTCCCTGACCACGCTGACCCTTCCCGGCTGGAGAGGCTGTGACAGCCATGTTGTTATCTGCTGCATATCTCCCAGCTGGTAAGCTGTCTGAAGGGCGCTTGGGGGAAGCCAAGGGCAGCCGAGGAAAGTGAAATAAACATTCTTTAAAAAAAAAAAAGGCACACACCCCTCCAGGAGCCATGCCCCTGCGGTAGAATAAAGAACAAGGAAGGAAGAGCGCCCAACGTGCCGGCGCGGACCACACTGGGCAGCAGGGCGGCGGGGGAGGCCGGGGCCAAGGGGCAGCCTGGTGTCACTGACCCCACAGTCTTTCTGCAAGAAGCCGGAATGATGAATTCCCACACACTATCTAGTCAGCGCACAGATACACAGATGCGTATTCATCGCCTGCTCTCCACGGGCCGAGGGGCTCGGAAGACAAAGGACCCACCACGTCCGCCCCGGAAGACAAGGAGATTAACTTCTTAAAAACACATCAAAATGGACTGCTCGTGACCTTCCAGGAACCAAGCTGGGTGTGAAGGGCTTCGCACCGGTCACCACGCATCCCTTCAATGGCTGTCTGTTGGAGCCCAGTGTCCACGCGGCCATCGAGTCGGTGCTGTCTCACGGTGACCCCTTGGGGTTGCCAAGAACGTAGATCTGGATGGAGCCGAGAGCCCCATCTCTGGAGGAGAGGGTGGAGGGTTCGAACCGCTGGCTTTTTCTGTTAGCTGCTGAGCGCTTAACCACTGAGCCACCAGGCTTTGGAAATCTCGTGGAAAGCTCAGCCTGACAAACCCCAGCAGACGTGGCCACCGTTCTATAGAGAAGCGAGGTTAGGCATAACCGAGGTAACATGTAAGGAGAGGCTGTTGGAACCCTGCTGGCATCGTGGGTTACGTGTGGGGCTGCCAGCCGCGAGGCTAGCGGTTTGAAACCACCAGGCGCTCTGCAGGAGAAATACTGGGGCTTTCTACTCCCAAGTGTGTCATGTCCCACATTTGGCCACCCGACGCTTTAAAATCTACCACGCTGTAGCACCCGCCAGGAGTCCTGGCAGCATAGCGGTTACATGCTGGGCTGCTAACTACAAGGTCAGTAGTTTGAAACCACCAGCCGTTCTGCAGGAGAAAGATGAGGATGTCCCCTCCCATAAAGAGCAGTCTTCTCAGGAGCCCACAGGGGC
>NW_022106189.1:39251292-39253266 GCF_000313985.2 Echinops telfairi
GCCCCTTCTGCCAGTGAAAGAAGGCAAACAGCTTCTGGTTTTCTTGTCACCATTTCCCCCTTCAACGGCGTCAAAAGCAACCGTCCCCTTTTGTGGAAGGGAGCGGCGAGAAATCCTTGGGGCGCCCCTGATGATAAAACAGCAGCTCAGCCCCGTGTTGAGGTGATGGGCCGGACAGAGGGCGGTGGGGTCTCGGAGGCTCCTCTCTCAGGGACAGTGGCTTCTCAGTCTTGGCTAGTGGCCGCCTTGAGCAAAGCAGGCCAGGTACTGCCAGCTATTGCCTATGAAGCTGGAGTTCTGGCTTGCCCAATCCCCAGGACCTGGTGGCACGGTGGTTAAAGCAGCTGGCTGTTAGCCAGAAGGCCTGCGGTTCAAACCCACCAGGCGCTTTGCGGGAGACCAATGCGTCTCTGCTTCTACAGAGATGTGCAGCCTTGGGAAGCCTGCAGGGGGTGCTATGAGCAGGCATGTACTCAGTGGAGATGGGTTTGGTTTTCGGGGTGCATCTAACCCAGTGCTGGACGTGGAGAGGACGCCCGGGGAACACGTAAGGAGGAAAGGAGCTCACGCATGATTAATATGGGCGAGGAAACTTCTATTGGGCTCTGGAGAGAAGAATAACAAGTGGCGGGTCTCTGGCCAGTGTGAGCCCTGCACTATGGGGTCAGCAGGCATTTCCTCCCCCAAAACAATGAAGGGAAGCCCACTCTGCTCAGTGCTGGGCCGCTGGGGAAATGAAACTGAAAGGGGGAAGGGGACAGACAGAAGGCAATCTTGGGCTCTTTTTGTCATTTCAGAGCCAAGAAATGAAACACCCAGCCCTAGCTCACAGCCTCCCCTCCTGAGACACGAAGGAACGGAAGAGCTCTCAGAATAAAATAGTAGCACGTCCTGGTGTTGGGAGGCACCGTTGGGGGGTTCCCACTCTCGAAACCCCGTGGACAAGAGGAAACATTGCTGAGGCCCGCGCCCCTCCTCGCCGTGTTAAGTCTGAGCCCGTGGCTGCAGCCACTGTGCCCAGATCTGTGGCATTCACCCAAATCCGCCACTGGCTTTCAACGGATGGCAAGGCCCGTGCTTTGGAATCAGTGAGACAAAGGTTCAAATTCTGGCGCCGCTCCTTACTCGCTCTGCCCCCTTGGACACGCTCCTGAGCATCTCTGAGAATCTGTAAGAGCACTTGGGAGATCAAGCCAAGCCCCTTCTCTCTTCTCTCTCCAGACTGGTGCGTAACGGTGCCTAATTAGGCACACGTCAATTCCAAATCAGAGACAGAGTGATCTCACTCCCCGGAGACATCAGAAGACGGGTTTCTGTCAAGCTGAAGACCTCCCCCACAAAGACTTCATCCAGGATGTAAGCAGCTCTTGATAGTCATCTATTTTCTGACTCCCCCTCATTCTGTTCACATGTAGATGTCTCTCTAGACGCAGGGCAAACCCACAGATTGTCCACAGCTGTCCCCGCCACATGAAAGGCCCAGACGCTCCCCAGTGACCTCCTGGCACAAGGGACTCATTCGTCAAGTGCTATGCGCTCGCCATCAGACACACAATGAAAGGGTAGCCCGTGGTTTGGTTTGGTTTGGTTTAAATGGCGCTGGTGTTCGTTTTCCCTGTCTGCGGCCCTGTGAGCAGCACCCAGCTTGACACCGTTTGTAAATGTTTGTGAGCCCCGGTCCTCTCGTCCGCTGGACTGTTTCTTTTCTTTCTTTCTTTCTTTTTTAATCATTTACTGGGGGCTCGTACAACTCTTATCACAATCCATATATCCATCCATTGTGTCAAGCACATGTATACATTTGCTGCCATCATCATTCTCAAAACATTTGCTTTCCACTTGAGCCCTTGGTATCAGCTCCTCATTTTTCCCCTCCCTCCCCGGTCCTCTCCCTCATGAACCCTTGATAATTTATAAATTATTATTATTTTGTCATGTCTTACACTGTCCGATGTCTCCCTTCACCCACTTTTC
>NW_022106189.1:39253957-39256039 GCF_000313985.2 Echinops telfairi
TGGGGTGCGGTGGGGGGAGAACCACCATGATCTCTCTTCTATGGAAAACTCCCAACTGTTATTATTTTGATACAGTGGACACGCTTGATATCAGCCAGGGGTGTCCAAAGGAGTGAGCGTGTGAACGGCATTAAGAGATGGCCGTGGTTGTCCGTTTCGTCATTAATGATCTTGTTCCTCTGCTCCCAGCCTTTGTTTTCAGTAAGTTCCGTGCTCCGGAAGAAAGTGATTCTGGAAGTCAGTTCTGAAGGACGTGACGCCCTCCGTTGACAACACCATTGCACTTGATGGAAATGAACAGAACCGGGTGACCCTGTGGTTTGGATATTCCATTTGGGTTTCTGAAAATCCTAAGAGAAAGCGTAAGCCAACAATGAAAGGGTCTGCTTATCTGGCTGTCGGTTCTGCAATGATCGCGTCTCTGGCTGATCAGCTTCACATGATCGCTTCTCTGGCGGCTGGTTTGGGATGATCACTAAAATTCCAAATGGGTAGGAGAGCTAACTTCCTCAGGTTTCACTGCATAGTACCTGGCGGTATCGCATGAGCACATTTGGTATTGTCAATACTAAATGTAGTCACAGTCCTAAACGGGGAAACCCGCTTTAAGAAGAAAAATAAAGGATAGTTCCATAAACTGTGAAGTATACACATCATGGCATGTGGTAGTAGGAAGTCTTTCTTAAAATTGTTAAAGCTTTGGGGGATTTTCAGAGCATATGCGTCCATGAGCTGTTTGGTAGGTCATGCCGTGGTCACAGGCAATCCCAAGATCTCACTGGCTTACACCTCTTAAGATTCATTTGCCACTAGTGGCGTTCATCCTTCAGTCTCCTCCCACCTCTTCTTCCTTTGAGGATGAAGGCTAAGGGGCAGTCCTACTGAGGAAATGCTGGGCCGTGTCCTGAAACGATCCATGGGAGAGCCACGCAAAGGCGTCTAAGCTTCTTGTTCCTGTGGCCCAAGGAACAAGGTGTCTGTGATGGACCCCGTGGAGAGAGTAATCAATAGCTTCATGGGAAAGTTGTCTACCTAACTGGAAAGTGCTACAATAATTATACTATATTATAATCAATACTGTATGATTTGATCATCATACTATCATAAACAAGCATGCATCTATGTGTATATGTATATATGTTACCCTGTTGAGACACACACTGAAATGTTTTGTAAAGCTGAGCACCTTAGCGTGGTTCAGATGGTGGTGGCCAGGAAAGGAGACGGAGAAGTAGGCATCTAGGCCTTCCTTCCAATTTGCCTCTCAACTGGTCGTCTAACGCAGACAACTCTTACAGCCACTCAGGGACCTAGTGCGCAAATGGAAGAGAAACAAAACTCACTGCCTAGAGTCAACTCTGACTCAGAGCAACCCTGTAGGACAGGGTAGAGCTGCCCCTGTGGGCTTCCAGGAACGTGACTCTCAGGCAGCTGAAAGCCTTGCCTCTCGCCCACAGAGCAGCTGGTGGCTCAAGTGGGACCAGGTGGTTGGCAGCCCCCAAAGGAACCACTGTGCTGCCAGGCCTCCTGACTAGGAAGACACATGAGCAGACATTATCCAGTTTTAACAGGGAGGAAAGGGCTGGTGGGGGTGGGGAAAAGCAGAGTGGCAGGGACCAGGGTGAGAATCACAAATGTCTAGCATTCATGCGACCAGGAAGCCAGAAAGAGGTGTGCAGTGCTGAAAAAACATGTGAACAATAATGCTCAGAAACGTCCCCAAATTTAGTGCAAGGCATAAACCTACAGATCCAAGAAGCTGTAAAAACCCCAACAGGATAAACCAAAAGAAATCAACGCCAAGACATACCATAATAAAAGCCAAAGACGGGAGGGTGGAGGGAAGGTGAGGGAGAAAGGGGGAACAGAGTATAAGGATCTACATATAACCTCCTCCCTGGGGGACGGACAGCGGAGAAGTGGGTGAAGGGAGACATCAGATGATATAAGATAATGACAAAATAATAATAATTTATAAATTATCAAGGGTTCATAGGGGAGGGGGGAGCTGGGAAGGAGGGGAAAAAATGAGGAGCTGATACCAATGGCTCAAGTAGAAAGCAAATGTTTTGAGAATGATGT
>NW_022106189.1:39256570-39259921 GCF_000313985.2 Echinops telfairi
AATCCTTCAGCATATAGGTCATGCAGAACTCAATTTGAAACTCTCATGTAACCCATAATTTCTGGAGTGATGGAGGCTGGATGAACCTCTAAAACTATTGCCCTAAAATCATCTTTAAACCATAAACCAAAATGGTCCTCTGATGTCTTAAAACCAACAGTAGTCCAGCGTAACTAGTACAGAATACCTGTCTTAAGCAATTTTTCTCTGTTAAGATCTATCTATATGGGCTCACATTGACAACAACAACTTTAAAAACTTAGATCAAAACCTCAAAGGCTAGTGAGTTTTCTTTAATGGGAAAGGAATATTGCAATCCATGTCACTGAATCGGATTGCATGCAGACACTTGAACTGGTGCACATTTTTGCTGTGTATATGCTCAGCGGCAAAAAATTTAATTATATATATGGCAAAAGTGAAGGAATTAACAGTTAAAGGAACCTCGCCAAACGCACACACAAAGGGAAGTGAAAGTATTGTTAGAAAGTCATGGAAGCCTTCGTGCATTGAAAACATAAGAAGGTGAAGCTATTGTTTCTCGACATCTGGGTTTCCAGCTCGCTCCTGAAGGGTCCACACTCTTCTCACACCGCATCAAAACGGCAGTCTGGACTTGCCCCTGGACTCAGTCCGGAGTCAGTCTGCCAACCCATCTGGCTGAGTGTTTTCCTCTTTGGGGTCACCCTTCTACTTTATTAAGCATAATGACCTTTTCCGGGGACTGGTCTCTCCTGACGGCGTGTCCACAGGACGTGGGACAATGCAGGTCACTCCTAAGGAACATTCTGACCGTACCTTTTCCAAGACAGATTTGTTGCTTCTTTGGGCTGTCCGTGGTACTACCAGTACTCTCGGCGAGCACTGTAATTTAGAGCGGCAGTTAGTTCAGGGTCACTATGCAATGGAATCGACTCAGTGGCAGCGAGTTGATGAATTCTTTGGAATCCCCAATAACTGGCCCAGCAGACCCCCTTGGGAATCAATATTTTGATTGGTTCATTTTTTGCCTAAGGTGCCTTGATGAGAGAAAGACGAGTGTGTTCCTGGGAGAACTTGTCTGCAGCCACCCACCAATCACATGTTCAAACACGTTTTGTTTGGAAGTAAGCTGTGCATGTATGAATGAACCCTAGTGGTAATATTTTAAATTTGCAGACATATACTTTTGTGTTCTCGACAGACAACAGACCTGTCCTGACAAAATTGCGACAGGGAATTCTTCAAAAGAAGCAATGTGACACCAGCTGATGCAAATCTGGGATATGGATAATGCAGGAAGAACAAAGGAAAGAATAAACAGTATGTAAATCAGTATGTAAATCATTCTTCTACTCTTGAGTTTCTCCAAGTACACTAGAAAATAACATTTAAGAGACTGCCTGGCGGTGTTTTACATGTAGGGAGTTATGCTACCTGAGATCAATAGAATATGAAGGTGGAACGCAGAGGAAGGTAGATGATAATAAGGCATTTATATTCCACTAGGGATGAGAACAGGTGTCCTGGTGGTCTAGTGGTTATGTGTTGGGCTGTGATCCACAAGGTCTCTAGTTCGAAACCACCAGCTGCTCCTCTGGGGAAAGACAGAGCTTTCTACTCCAGTGAATAGCTACAGTCTTATAAACTCCCAGGGTCACGTCTACCCTGTCCTATAGCATCGGCATCTTCTCAATGGCTGTGGGTTCAGTTTGGGGGAATGGTAAAATACTGATTAGAAGTAGACAGGGAAAAATTAAACAGAAAGGGGCTGCAGAAAGTTTGCTGGAAAAATGCCATGATCCTTTCATTCTATTCTTTCCACGAACTTTCTGAAGTCCCCTGGTCTGTATAGTATAGCCTATAAAGCAACATCACTAATGCAAAGGCTGGTCATCAAAAACAATGTAGATCTTTCCCTTTTTATTTATTTTATGTTCAAATAACCTGGAAGGAAGGAGCCCTCGTGGTGTAGGGGTTATGTGCCGGCCCTTCACCATGAGCCGCTCTGCGGGTTTTCGGCTCCCGTGAAGAGTTACAGCCCGAAACCCACAGAGGCAGTTCTCCCGTCCTGCCGGGGTGCTGGGAGTCGGAACGGTCTCGATGGCAGTGAGGAAGCAGGAAGGGGGAACCGAGGCTAGAACCAAGAGATGTGGTCCCTCCCTTCAAAGAATGAGGAAGAATAGCATTCTCGTGTTAGGATAAAATCTCTGATGGGAAATGTAAGCCAGTACCATGCCTTCGAGTGGCATGGGGGACCTGCGCTGGGCAGGGGTGGCCGCTGGCAGCAGGTGACCTCTCAAGTGATGAGGAGACCTGGGGCAGGACAGCATCCTAAGGAAACGGAGCCCCGTGAGCAAAGGCCTCGGACAGAGGACAGGCAGGGGTCCTGGAAGAGCTGAACGACAGCTATAGCCAGAGCCATGAGCCAGCAAACCCAGGGAGAAGAAGACCGCCGAAGACCACCACGGGACTTGGATTGCACACTTAAGTCCAGTGCGGAGAGACAGAGGAGCTGCATTTGAAAACCAACGCGCTCTCAAGAGAGTCCTACCTGACCCGCAGCTGGGGGTGGGGGGTAGGGGGAGGTGGTACCTGGCAGAGCACGGGCGCTCCCTCCGGGGTTGGCTGAGAATTACAAATCCTGCAAAATCAACAAGGAGGTCCCCGGGTGCGAGCCAGCTCCTCATTCCTTTGACAGCTGAATGGTTAGCTTCCCTGGGCAGAAATGCTTACAAATCTGGATTCCATCTCACAGTCAGCCGCCTTATCTACAAGACGCCCGACCGCTCGAGCTTGATCTTTGGCCCGAGGGGAGAATTAGAAGGTGTTTACGTTTCAGAAATAATCAGAGTCAGACATCTCAAAATTAAAATTCTTTGTCAGCCTATCAATATTTATGAATGTGTAAAATTTCCGATAGCCCCATTCCACGATTTCCATGCATTGCAGGTTGAGCGATGCCTGACCTTGGAGACAGATAGCATCTCTCCGTTTACTCTGCGGAGCGGGAGTCTCTAGGTCGCTCACCCGCTTCCCGTGACGGTCCTCACATTCGCTGTCCTCCCTGCCCCGAGCCGAGTGAGATGCCACTCCTCCAGTAAACCTCACACCATTGATAAAAGTAAACTCCCGGTCACCCCTTCTCCCCACCTGGACAATCCATTCCTGGAGCCCCGTGAATGAATAAGCTATGAGACTACATGATGGCCAATGGACCAGAAAAGAAGGCAGGATGTGATTTCAGAATAAGAGATTGCTGGTGCTGGCCTTGATCTTATCATGCATGAAGCTGGCCAACCGTTGAACTTCAGAAGCTTCCATTCAATTGTGTGTTCAAAGAAAAGGTCATTTGGCATATGGAAACACGGC
>NW_022106189.1:39261525-39262570 GCF_000313985.2 Echinops telfairi
GATTTCCCAGAATTCTCAGGAGAAGGCCATGCCCACACAGAGGCCTCATTGGCTATGATCTGATTGACAAGCTAGACTCTACCCCTACACTCTTAATTCTCAAACTGACAAACAATTATATGTCTACCACACTACTAAAGGACTTGAATGCATATGTTGTGTACACACACACATACACATGAGGGAGTAGGGTACAGGGATTCTTATTACCTGCACACAGGCATTCTGGGCTTGATTCCTGATCAATACATCCCAAGTGTAGCTACCTCTCATCAGTGGAGGCTTATGTATGGCTTGACACTGAATAGGGAGGAGGAAAGGCTTGGCGATCTCCTTTTAAACGTCAACCAGTAAAAATCCACTGGACCACTAAGGCCTGCGAGGAAGCTGCTCAGGTGGCTGACGCAGGACTGAGCAGCAGCAATTGATGTTGTAGCACCCGGGGTCACTATGAGTCAGGGGCCCCCTCCAGGGCCACTCACCACCGCAATGCATGACTAAGGGTATTGGCAGGTACATGACGGCAAGGGAGGCATGTGTGTGCATACCTGTGAATTAGAGTCCATTGAGTATGCGTGAATGACAGTAATGAGACGCGTAGGCTGGGGAGCAGAAGAGAGTCTCCCTTCCCTCTCTTGGCTTACGAGGTTCTTAGGAGAACTCCCTGTGATGCTTGGTGAATGAGCAGACAATGCACCCCGCAGGCATTCCCAAAGCCCTCACTGGCTTCCCGACGCCATCATGCTCTTCCTGGTCCTTTCCGTGCCCTCCACCCATGCCAGCTGAGGCTCAGCTGTCCTTCAGAGTGGTGCCCAGTGGCCTCCTCCTCTGCTCACCTCTGGCTCATCATCATAATGGAAGAGGCCAACCAGATTCCCAGAGCAATCCCCTCTGGGCAGTTCCCATCTTGGGCATCAATCAATCCGTGCTCACATCCCAGCTCCCTGTGTAATCCTTGGGAGACCTCGGGCAAGGGCAAGACCTCTCTAACCCTTCTTTGCTCATCTGCGAAAGCGAGGGATGGACGCCACCTACTCCCAAAGTT
>NW_022106189.1:39263618-39264830 GCF_000313985.2 Echinops telfairi
TCCTTACAGGATGGCTCCGGGATCCCACAAGGAATGTGGCAAGACGGATGCTTTGGAAAGGGTCAGGTCTTCCTCATGCCGGTCCAGGACTCCCAGGACATCACGTTCTCCATATTCTACAGGTCTAATCAGTCACAGGCCCACCTCAGATCCACCACAGGCTCCACCCCTGGATGGGATGAGCAGTCTGTCCATATGGGAAGCCGTGGACGAGCTAAGCCCATTCCGGAAGTACAGTACACACACAGTCCAAAGCTGACATGGGTGGGATTGCTTGTTAAGGTGATGGGTATGTGTTATCTGATGGTTAGTTTCTCTGTGTGAATGAGCTTATCCTTGGGAAGCAGCTATCCACTTGTCCCCAAGAATCCCCACCTTATATCATTGTCATTTCCTCTTTTATTTGGGATTACCAAAGAAACACTGGCTCCTGGGCCCAGCTGTTGTACCCGCTAGGTGGGGGGGTGGGGGTGGGGTGGAGAGGAACTTGTCCAGTTCACAGACATTTTCTTAGGGTCCAAGTAAAATATTTGACCTAGAGGAAACACATGGTAAATATAAGTTGGTCGATGAATAAATTAACAAATGACTCCCCATATCTGGGAGTGAAAGAGAAGAGTAGAAAGGAGATCCCCGAAAGACTTTGGTGTCTGCCAGTGCAACGCAACTGACATCTAATTTCTGTTCCTTCGGGGAGCCATGAATCCGAGGTGGAGTATGGGAAAGGGGACCAAGAAGGGGATGACTCCAAGTCTCCACAGAGAGGAGCTGGGAGCACCTTCAAGCACCAGAAGAGTGAGGAGCCCAGAATGAGGCCTGTCCTGTGTGTACTGCGGAGTGGGTGTGATATGGGAGCACCGCTTTGGGCTTCTCTACTTGGACCCTGAAGTCCCTGGGTGGCGCAAAGAGTTGGCAAGTGTGACCGCTAAACACACGTCCACCCAGAGGTCCCTAGGAAGGATGGCCTGGCCAGGTCCTTCTGAACACACAGCCACTGAAGACCCTAGGGGACATGATTCCCTCCGACACACACGAGGTGACCATCAGCTGACATGGACTCCATGCTAACTAGAAGCTCGGCTTAGATGCCTCACGAGGTCGGGTTCTCATGCAAAACACTGATGTGCAAAAGCTTATCAAGGCAACCAATGGTCAGAGACTCAGCGCTAGATGAGAGACGCTCCAGGCTCCCCTGACGGACCTGGTTACTGG
>NW_022106189.1:39282088-39283357 GCF_000313985.2 Echinops telfairi
TTTGGCCAGCAAAGGGGTCATGACCCACAGGTTGAGAACCGCTGTTATAAACTCGTGACCAAAACCACCCACTCCATCACTAACGGCTTCAGTAAACAACTCTTTGGACCATCTAACTCTGAATGTCCCCATCGGTGGAAATGAAACCTGTGACTGTACACATCTCACAGTCACTATCATCAGCGTCAGAGCAGTGAAGGCCTCCTGCTTGGTGTTGTGGTCTCTGTCCGTTATCACCACATCCATTATCCAGGCAAACTCCTTGCTAATAGAAACTCATCTCTAGTGAAACAATGTTTTCAGAGACTGTAACCCCAAGTAGGAACACAAATACAGCCCCCCATAACCCACAGTCCCCTGGATGCAATTAGTCTAATCTCTTTCTGAATGTGTTCTTAATATAGCCTTTACCAAAGACCATTTTTCATGTGTCTTGGTTTTTCAGCACTGAATTCTTGAGTAAGCCCACAGACATTAAAATGATAGCATGTCATGTTTAAATCATGGCTAAGTTCAAGAGGGGGAAAGAGCAAACTGCTGTCTTGAGGTGGAATGAAGGCAAGTGATTGCAGATCACGAGTGCATTGTTCTCATAATAGATGGACGGGCTTCACACTGTCGCATTTGGTTTTGTGGGGTTAAGTTTTGAAGGTCAGTCTAGAGTAGTCATGAGTCTTTTGGCACACACGGGTGGGGGGGTGTGTGTGTCAAGTTTTTTCAAAACTAGCGCCTTAAGAATTCATTAAAATAGCAAACCAAATCCCTTATACAGAAGATCTCAGGAACCCTAATAAAAATGGAAAGAAAGAGCTTTTCACAAGTTACGAGGAATTAAAAATCCTGGATGGGAAAAGGAAATCCGAGTGCTCCCCAGGACAATATCAACCAATCAGACCCATGATAGCTGCAGGGCACCATCCATTGTTGATTGATAGTGCAGTGCTTTCTGGAGTCCTGTGCCTGATTGGCCCATCTTCCCCATCAAGTCTCCCCGTTTCACAAATTTCCCAGTGTGGCCCCAGCAGCTCAGCATGTTTTCCTGAGACCATCAATTCTCTCCTCATTTCCCATCGCTCACAACTCCATGCCTGTGGAGCTTAGCTGTCAGGACTTCGAATTTTCCAGAACTCCCCAGCCCACTCATGTTTCCTAGTATCTCATGTTTCCACTTTGACAGTAAGGATTATCCCCATCACATGAACAGCTAACACTCACTGGGTGCTCTCCGGGTCCCAGGCATTGTTACTTGGGTTCTCCATATAACGTTCC
>NW_022106189.1:39284511-39324948 GCF_000313985.2 Echinops telfairi
GCCAATGAATGCATGTGGGATGAATTGAAGGGCGGAGAGCTAAATGACTCGGCGAGCCTCTCCTTTCTTGTCTCTTGCTCTTTGATGATCGGACCAGTGTGCACCTGCCTTAGCTGGTTCTCTGCCTCAACTTGCAAGCTACACTACCTGTGGGACACCCAACCCGTGAACTGTGTCACTGTAGTTTGAATTTCCTCCAAGACCTGCTTCGCCATGCTACTGGAGTATACATTGCTTGAGCTGCGGATGACCCTGTCATCTGACTGACTGTTGGTGACCTGCCTTGCTGTTTTCTGCCTGTGGCCAGATTGCCTGAATTGCTCTACAGAGGACTCAGGTGTCTGCTTCCTTGACTTGCACCTGGCGGCACTTAAGACTTGAAGGACTGCCAGTCTATTAGCTGTCTCACGGAAGTGAGTTGCACTGAGCCATTTGTATGCACTATAGACTAATTAGTCGTTCATTTCTTATGTTGTATAGCTATCTATCTATACAAATATATATAAAACCATAAGTGTGCTGGTTTTGTTTCTCTAGAGAACCCTGTCTAACTTAACAAGCCAGCCCCATTGAGTTCCAGCTCTCACCATTGTCACAGTATTGCTGGGATTTCTTCACCTCAGGGGAGCCCTCCTTAAGTTCCGTCTCCCCTGCATTGTTTCATACAACAGCCTGACCTACTAAGCCCACTCACACTATCTTCGCCACAATCTTCCTAGAGCTTCCCCAGAACTCTGGACAGGCTGTCAAGAAAACCGTGAAGCCATTCCTGCTAAGCCATGGTTTGCATCCATTCAACTACTGCTGCTTCAGGCTGTGGAAAGGGATATTTGCCAAAGAGTGCAGTACATGTAAGTGCCACCAGGACAATTTTGTCACACAGTGAGGACAGGGGCTCCACTTCTCCCACAGCATCAAATTCATGACTTCAGGAACTTCCTGCAACAGGGTAGTCCAAGTGATGACGGAGTCGGGTACTTGCTGAAAGTCCATCCCTTTATCCACACACCCAGCAACTTCTCACAAATCAGTCTTTAGGAGACCAGGGACCTATTCGACCTGTACATGACGCTGCAGAGAGATCACACTGTAGTGATGGAGAGTGGATTCGTTATGGACCTGTTCTCTCCTGTTCTCTGTCCCGACTGCGCTAAAGGTCACATGATGATCCATGTGCTAAAACTTGTAGAACTCTACACTAAAAGAAGGGTCAATTTTACTGTATATTAATTTTTAAAACAAAAGTTATGAAAACCTGATAGGAATGAGGTACCAGCCAAATCAAACTCACTGCAATCAAGTTGATACCAACTCATAGCGACCCAAGTGCCCCTGGGGGTTTCTGAGACTGTGGGAGTAGAAAGCCTTATCCTTCTCCCTTACAATGGCTGGTGGTTGCCTGTCAGGGTGCGATGTAGCAACGAGGAAGCATACAACTTTCCTCTAGTTCCTAAATGCTTCCTACTCCCCCTACCCCCCCACTATCATGATCCCAATTCTACCTTGCAAGTCTGGCTAGACCAGAGGATGTACACTGGTACAGATAGGAACTGGAAACACAGGGAATCCAGGGCAGATGATCGCTTCAGGACCAGTGGGTTGAATGGCGATACTGGGAGGGTAAAGGGAGGGTTGGTTGGAAAGGGGAAACTGATGACAAGGATCTACATGTGACCTCCTCCCTGGGGGACGGACAACAGAAAAGTGGGCAAAGGGAGACGTCAGACAGGGCAAGATATGACAGAATATTAATTTATAAATTATCAAGGGATTTTGAGGGAGGAGGTAGCGGGGAGGGAGGGGAAAAATGAGGACCTGATGCCAGGGGCTTAAGTGGAGACCAAAGTTTTTTGAGAATGATGAGGGCCATGAATGTACAAATGTGCTTTACACAATTGACCTATGTATAGATTATGATAAGACTTGTATGAGCCCCTAATAAAACGATTAAAAAAACAGAATGCTGGTGGTTTCAAATTTCTGATCTTGTGGTTAGCAGCCAAACATGTAACCACTACGCCACCAGGGCTCCAGGAATGAGGAGAGCATGGTTAATTCCACCTAAAACTACACTCCAGCAGTCTTTATCATTTACATTTTGTCAGTGGTTCATGACCAAGGGGCAAATGGACACGATCCCTAGATGACTCTTATGGCAGAGAAATTGCATTAGACAGCATCCCACGTTCGTGGCCAGGGAATTGGTGGCACATTGTCTAGCCAGTGTGGTCATAAGAAAGCAGAGCGCCTTCTTTGGGAAGGCGTCTTCTTACCTGTGGAACACAAAGCTGGTGCCCACAGCAGTGGAGTGAGGCGGTTACAAGAGCCAGTCCTGAAGACAGCCCGGCTGGGCTAAGATGCTAGTTCTACCACTAACTAGGTGAACGGCCTCTGCCACCTGCTCTCCTCCATATGTCACGTGGCATACAAATCACACCCCTTCTACAGGGACGTTGGAGGTCTTGAGACACGTTTTGTGCACGCCTACCTCTCCAGTACTGCCCCCTTCTTTCCAGATCCCTGCAATAAAGCGACTATCGCAATATATAGAGGCCAAGAAAGTTTTGGTTTCCCCGGGGCTATAGAAGTGATGCTTACCATAGACTGTCTTCGAGGAAGTGTACACAGCTTGAGGAAATGTTTGCAATAGTGTGAAAATGATCAACACAGGATACACAGACACACAGTGAGCAAGGGTTCTTGGTGAAATGGTGCCAAGAGATTTGCTCGACACAAGCCAAAAGCCCAGAGCCTGCCGAGCACAATAAAGCAAACCACGAGGCAATGGGGGATGCCGACCTCACCCTTGAAACAGTGGCTGCCACAGGGTCCACATACCACAAACGTGGATTATTGTTCCAACTACCATTGCTAAAATGATCTTTACAATGATTGCAATGAGGCAGATTCACAACCTTCTGTCCATTATTGCCACCCTACCTAGCCTTTTTGTAAAACTTGTCTTCTTAATCACTGCTCCCATCCCATGACATTTTAGTGCCATTGGTCTCTCTATCCACATGCCTTGGACACCCACAGACACTTGCAATATCGCCCCCCAAGCACCAACTCTCATCCCTTTCAGGAGCAATATGACCCCTAGGGGAAATGAATGCGATAGAACAATTGGTTGTTAGCAGTCCACCATTCTATAGCTATAAAAAAAACTGTACAAGGAGCCCTTTAAAGAGAACTTATTTGATTATACTACATGAAATAAGAACTAAAGTTACCTGTGGTATGGCTCCCCCACCCCACCCCCACTTGTTAAATGATGCTGCACAGCATTTGGGAGAGTAATGAGTTAAACCAAAGGGCCTGAGTAAGATTTCTCTATGTAGCACAAGCGGGGAGCTGGCCAGAGATTCAGTCCCACAGCAGAAATATCATTACATCTTAGAAATAGACGTACGTCCAAATGACCGGTCTAAACCCTGAGTTTGATGATTTATGAGTTTGTGAACTATTTTTCTTGTCATGAAGGATATAAAAGAGTATGAAACGTGTTTTTCTTCTGGTCATGTAAGCAGGCAGATTGAAATGTCCTCCTAATCTCTCTTGACAAGCAGCCCCTCTCTCGCTAGCTTATGAGGCTGTTTGCAACAGCGGCACCTGCCAGGCACTTATTCCCAGTGAGCAGCGATAGCATTCAAAAGGTAGCCAGATTTCATCTCTTTACAGCGGAGAAAGACACCCAAGACCAAAAATCTACTCTGGAGCCAAAAGGGGATGTATTTTCTCAGCCCCTAAATCAAACACTGCTGGTCAAACAAGATCCAGACAGTGGTTTGTACTATTGTAGCCTTGTACTCTTGACCTACCTTGGAGAGCTTCATTCCCATCTTGATAAGGCGTCCAAGTATTGCTTTTCTTTCAGCGTTGCTTGGCTTTTACTCTTCTGCCAAAGACAGTCACAAGACACCACCTCTCATTGGTCCCGTCTCTGTCGATCATTACTGAAATCAGAAATCAAGAACACAGCACATCAGACAGGGACGGTGACCAGTGTCCCAAACAGAGTGTCTTCTGGACATCTATCACAGTCAAGTTCAGAAGAAGGGGTTCACATTAGTCATTGCTCAGGCTCTGGGGCTCAAACTCAATTTAACCAAACTCCTCAATAGCTGTTAAAGGCCCACATGTCAAATGTTGGGTTTTATTTTTGTTTGCTTGTTTTATTTTCCTTTGAATTGACTCCTTATTTAATGTACTTCCTCTGAGGCACCCAACTAGTGATTGCAAATGGATGCCTGCCATTCTGAGCCCATCCACACAGATCACAAGAAATCCATGGGAACAAATTAGGAACCAGACAGTTCCATCAGGATGCAATCCCAAAGAAGAAGGGCATGGCTGGGAAGTGATCACCTGGAATTCAAATCAGTTCCACTGTAACCTCTCTGGATTCGATGGCAGACATTGTTAACTAATCACCACACTTGTGAGATGCTGAGCTCTGATGCGTCATCAGTATCCATCCCCATGCAATACTCTAGACAGCCCATACGGTCCATCTGAGTTTTGATATAAGGTGAAATCATGTATTTGGTCTGGAGGGATGGTTACATCAAGCTATTGATATCAGAGCTTTCTCTTTTCTGCCATAAAACATAAAACCCTCTACTAGCTATCAGAATTTATATTTATAGCAACTTTAGTATCCCTCTCCCACTAAGGAGATAGATAATTATTGTCAAATTCGCCTTCTCATTCCAAAAGAAACAACTGACAGATAGAGTTAGAACTAAGGAGTGACGCTGGACTCTGGGAGTAAGATTCCAGATAAGGAGCCTGTATTTATGGACATCTCTGTGAAGATGTTTAAAACCACCCATGTGTAGGCCACTGGCCATCCTGGAATAGGAGCCACCCAGCCCATGTGATTCCACTGCCTGGGGTCTATCACTACAGTTGTAGCTGAAGAGCCATGCCCTCCTCTTGACCGGTGAGGACAGAGACTCAAGGCTTCCCACGATGGCACTTGAGGAAGCTTCTGCCAAGCAATCAGATGGGGTATGGAGAGCAGTTATTCAAGTTTTGCCTCTTTCTCTCCTTCTGTGCATGGTGAAGGACAGTGGGCTGGCACTTACCCAGCCCTCTTAAAGGTTAAAAATGCTATGTGACTTAACAACACCAATGGTATTCGAGCTGAAAGGCTTTTAAAGCTTTAAGAGACAGTGTGTGATGTCATGATGAAATGCTGAGATCTTCATTACCATCTTGAGATGTTGTCCACGGATTGTTTTTCCTTAACGGTTCCTTAACCATCTTCTCTTTGCCTCTTGCACAGCACCCTGGGCTATTCTGATTGGTAGGTGCACCCTCAGCTTGGAGCTCAGAGGAACGTGGGCCTGAGACTGCCACCTTCCCATGATGAGCATGTAGCCTGAGCTTCAAGAAATGTCTTTAATCTTCCAGGCCCCTGAGCTCTATAGGTGGTTCATTTCATCCGCATAGCCTGCCTATACAGCTCATACATCACTCAAGGGGAGGCCTTTCACAGTCCTTGCAAAGGCCTGAAGGAGACTATCAATAGGAGAAACAATCTCAGCAAGGGCCCTTCAATTATGCATATGTAAACAAAGAATGCACCGTGTGGTGCAAACCATTGGTGCTGAACTACTAACCAAAAGGTTGGCAGTTCAAATCCAGGCAGCAGCACCATGGGAAAACCTGGTGGTCTACTTCGGTAAGATCAGAAAACCGAGAAAGCACAGTTCTACTCTGAAACGTGGGCATTTCCATTCGTCAGAATTCAACCTGACTGATGTGGGCTTATGCGGCTAAAACTAAGGTCTTGATGTGGCGAGGCTTTCTGTTTTCATGAGCGCTCTGAAGAGGCGAAAGGGTGGGATTTGAAGATGATAGAAAGGAGAAGCGACGAGAAAATGAGGAGAGGTGCACCTGCACCAGTTCTTGGGCCTCATGAAGACGTGTCCGAATCCCTGACTTTCGATTGCCTCGGGGGGACTAGGCAGGTGAGCCTCAGGGAATAATGCTGAGAGGAGCAGGGCAAAGGAAAGACGAGATCAAAAATAGCTCAATGTTCCCAACTGCCATTTTCTAGGCACACACTGGAAGGTTTTTCACTTAAGTCTCTTTCCCAAAAGGAAAGAAATTCACGTAGCTGACTTGAATTGGACTGGAGCTAGCAAAGACAGTATTTTGCTCTGACTAGCCTTCACCATCTAGACTATTTGCTGGGGTATAAAATATTTTTTTCAACAAACACAACTTTTAAGAGCTGCCATCCAAAAAGCACAAATTGCAAATCCAATTTCTTAAAGTTTGCACAATGTTAAATAGTAAAAAAGGCTTCACGATAATCAAAAACATATTTTTTCTTGGAAAAGTGGGTTTCTAGTTTAGTTTTGTTTTTTAATAATGCTATAGATACCTAATTTCTAATCAGATAATGGAAGATACTTTCTGATAGCCTCTAGCTTTTTTTTTTTTTTTTTTTGCTTTTTCCTTTCAAGGATCTGTTTGGGAGAAAGAGTTGAAAGTTGCCTGTCAACTCACATAAAACTATTTCACACTCAAATTTTATCAAAGTCCAGGCATGATTTTTTTTAAACTGAAGTCCTGGGGGTACTTAAATGTCTACTTCATTGGTAGTTTATACTTTGATAGCTAGATAATTTTACAATATTTAGAACATTCCACAGGAGAAATTACATTATAGGATAGAGATTATGAGTAAGTTTTCTTTTTCCTTTCAAGATCATCTATTTAGAATTTTATGAACTGTATAAAATAATTTGCATATTTTTTAAATTGTGAGCACTGTCAGTCACCAGGCTTTAGTTCTCGAAGCTGAGCCTACCACTGTGACTGAGACAGACATCAACCACGGGCTCCCAGAGCTTCCATCACATCGATATGACGTGTGAGTTCTACAGCGAAGGAGAGGACGTAAAGGTCCTAAGAGTTATTTTGATAAAAGGGCCAAGGAAGGCCGACCTGGGGAAGAGATGCAGATAGAGAGGAAGCATGTTCTTGGGAGAGATAAGTGCAAAGGCCCTGAGGCAGGAGCACACCTGAAAGCTCTAAGGAGCAAATACTGGGAATGGTCAGATCTGAGAAACAAGGAGAGGAAATCGCAGGGGTACCGTGAAGGAAGGCATGACTCAAGGTTGTTATTGGCAGATGTCGAAGACTCAGCTCTCACTCGTAGCACCCCCGTGCAAAATGGAATGAAGCACCGCCCGTCCTGCAGCCTCCTCGTGATTGTTATGTTTGTAGCCACTGTGTCCATCCATCCGTTTAAAGGTCTTCTTCGACCCACACAAACAAACAAAACCATATTTTTGAGAATGAGGGGGGTCGGAGCAGAGACCCAAAGCCCATCTGTAGACGATGGAGCATCCCTCCACAAAGGGGTCACAGGGAAGGGATGAGTCAACCAGGGTGCAGTAAAGCACCGATGAAACACACAGTATTCCTCTGGTTCCTGGAGGCTTACACACACACACACATACACACACACTATCATATCATGACCCCAGTGCTGCCTCTCACTCCGTAATAGACCGGAGCATGCACACAGGTACAGATAAAGATAAGAGCTCCTGACACAAGAATCCAGGAGCAGGAATGAGAACAGCGAGACCAGAAGGGTCGGGGAAGGGGCGGAAGGGGAAACCGATCACAATGTTCAACACACAACCACACACACCCCTGCAGCGGGAAGCGAAACAGAAACCATGGGGAAAGAGAGACAGTGGTCCGTGTGAGATATGAAAATCATAATCATTTATCATCTATCCAGGGGTCACGAGGGTGGGGGTGGTGAGGAGGGGGAAGAAGAGGAGCTGACAGGAAGAGCTCCAGAGACAGGGATTGTCTAGAAAAGAATGACGGCAACGTAAGCACACACGTGCCTGACGCAACTGACGGATGGGTTGTAATAAGAGTTGTAAGAGCCCCCAAGACGATGATCTTTTCATCAAAATAAGAAGAAGAAAATAAAACGACAATTAACATAAATACATGAATAAATAAAGGCCTTCCTCCTTTTTCGCTGACCCTCTGCTTTACCAAGCGTGATGACCTTCTCCAGGGACTGGTCTGTCCTGATACCATGTCCACGGCCTCGATAAGCCAGCCTCTCAGGAGCATCCTGGCTGTTCTTCCTCCAAGACAGATGTCTTGATTCTTCTAGAAGTCCACGATGCTTCCCATATTCTTCATCAACACCATAATCCAAATTCATCCCTATTTCTCCGGTCTTCCTTATTCGTCACCCCATTTTCCCGTGCATACGAAGTGATTGAAAACACCACGACTTGGATCAAGCTCACCTTAGCCCACAAAACGCATCTTGGCTCTTTGACACTTGAAGGAGGGGTCGTGCAGCAGATGTCCCCAATACCACGTGCCATCCGATTACTTCACTACTGCTTTCCGGAGCATTGATTAGGGAGCCAAGGAAAACGAAATCCTTGAATTTCCATCTTCTCTCCATTTGTCATGATGTCGCCTATTGGTCCGGTTGTATTTTAGTTTTCTTTATGTTAAGTTGTAGGAGCCCTGGTGGTATAGTAGGTTGTGTGTCGGCTGCTAACGGCAAGGTCCAGCAGTTCAAAACCACCAGCAACTCCTTAGGAGAAAGACGGGACTTTCTACTCCAGGAAACAGTCACAGTCTCAGGACCCCCAGGGGCAGGTGCGCTCTCGCCTACAGGGTCACTCGGGGTCAGCACTGGCTCCATGACAGTGAGCTGGTTTTTTACATTGAGTTGTAATCCACACTGAAGGCCATGGTCTTTGATTTTCACGTAATATAGCCATACGAATGGTATATAGACTAGAGATATGTAATATATAGCATATGCTGTATGCATATATCCTGATATAAGAAAAGTATGTGGTGATGATGATAAGGATGTTACTGCTTTGCTATACTGCTATGCTATGGCACACACATCTCCTTGAAGTGGTTATTATTGCTAATCATGTCGAAGAAACTATGTCTTAAAAGGTTCATATACTCAAGTTCACAGAGCTAGGGAGTAATAGAGGCACGATTTGAACACAAGAATTCTTACTTCAGAACCTGTACTCTCACACTACTCCGTACCAACTTTGAAATCAACACGACTTGATTCGAATGCCAACTCTGACATTGAGTTACCTGTGAGCCACTGCGAGCAGTACTTTGAACACAGCTTACTTACTACTTTAGCGATGACTGGCATCTGACAGTATTTCGTTCAGTTAATGGAGACAGACTGTGAGCAAAGCCCAACATGAACTCTGTTTTCATAGAGTTTACCATCCAATGGGGCGATTATTTAATTGATCAACCAAGTAGTCACCTAGAGGCTAAGTATATTGTCTATGAGGGTTTATAACATAGGATTACCTGCTGGGGGATTTGAAGGTCAAGAAGCCCTGCTTCCACATCAGGAGGAGGAACTGGTAGTAACGAGGTAAAGGATGAAGGAGAGGATGGAGTGATGACTCAAGACAGGAAGAAGAGCATCTTCCAAGTGCTGTGGAAGGAGGGAGCAAGACAAATCTAGGAACTGTAAAGACATCCATCGAGCTGCCACACCGATGGTAGGAGAACGTGTTACCAGAGAATCCAGGGAGAGGTAAGGCAAGATCTCCTTAATAATTTCCATCACCAGGGTTTTACCAGTGTTTAACTCAACAATAACCTGTCCATTGTCTTTTTTTTTTTCTTCATAGGACTGGAGTGAGGATGTTATGAGAAAGTTATACAAAATGTCTGAGACATGGTCAGCGCTCAAAGCCTTAGCCCTTTCTTTGGTGACCGCAACTATATTTATTTTCAAGACTACGGCTGGTCAAGTCTTATCCTCTGGCTCAGACATTGGTGTCTCACTATGCAGCCCGCCCTTTGAACCTTTAATTTACATGAAAATTACAAGATCGAATAACGTTGTCCTGCAAAGAACCGTCACTATGAAATCAAGTAAACCCCGAAATGTCGGTCAACCCGTAGGAGGTGCCAAATGCCACCACTACCAATTAGAAGCCACAGTGAGGTGGGACAACATTTTAGAAAATAAGAAGTCCTTCTTCCAAAGAGTACCACCGCAAGGCTCCTTTTGGTGCCAACATGGAAGGACATGATCCTGCCAAAACATCTGGTGCAGCCAAAGGCTGACCACTCACAGTGTTAGAAATGGGTGCATGCATCGTATGCTTTGTGATCACCTGGAGGTTTTATATATGCCCGGAAACCTCTCAAACATAGCGTCAAAAAAAATCCTGCCTTCTCGTCTTTATTAAATACAAAGTGGAGAACCCTCAAGTTCACGTTTCAAGGATGATTTTCCTTGGAGAGAGAACAAGCTTTATGTATAACACTAGCTCTCTCCTTAAGGTTTATATTTCCCAGGTCCCAGATAAGTACAACATTACCCCCACACACACACCCAAATAAATGCATAAAGAGGAATGAGTCTGGTCTCAGACCCTACTACACAGCCATGATAATTAAAACCGTTTGGTACCAGTCCCGTAACAAACACACAGACTACTGGGATAGTATTGAGAACCTAGGAGTATCTCCAGCCACGTATCTGCAGCATATTCAATCACCTCATATGCATATGAATGTTGGACCTTGACTAAGGGAGACGGCAGAAGAATCGATGCCTTTGAATTACGGTGCTCCTGAAAAATGTTGGAAGTACCACGGACTGCCAAAAGAACAGGCAACTCTGTCTTTGAAGAAGCACAGCCACAAGGCCCCTTGGAAGCAAGGCTGGTGAGACTCCCTTTCACATACTTAGGACATGTTATCAGGAGCGGATCCAGATCCTGGGAAAGGACATCCTGCTCGGTAAATTGGAAGAGCCGCAAAAAGGAGGAGGGCCCTCTGAGAGATAGCTAGACACTGTGGCTGCCACAATAGGCTGCAATGAAACAGCACCTGTGAGCAGGGCTCAGGACTGGCCATGTTTCATTCTGTTAGACACAGGGGAGCTCGGAGTCCAAGCCAATTCGCGGACACCCACCAGCAACGGCAACCCCCAGCTGGTCTCCAACAACGTTGAAGTCTGCTAAATACAAAATAGAGTGCTTGTTTAACCAACGGTGCTGCCAAAGGGGAAATCCATCGGCAGAAAAACTAAACAAGAGCCCTCCCTCACATCACACGTCAAAACGAATCGAAAGTGGAGCCAAGACTTAGTTGTAAAACCAAAAGCTAGAAAGATTGTGCAAGAAATAATAGGGACGATGCTAGGATCCATAATCTGTGGCATAACTGTGAGTGGAATAGTTAAAAATATATGAACAGTGGAAGAGAAATTGAGAACTGGGATCTCTTAAGCATTTCTCGATCTAAGACCTGCTAACCATTCAGCCATGCTTTCCACTTGAACACATTGCGATCCATTGCTGAAGACCAATTATTTTCATGAAGAAAACGTTTTCAGCCACAGGTTTCTGCACACATTTACTTCCAGTGCTTAAAATAAATGCCACTGTGTGCTGTTAGAGCAGGGAGAGCGTTTCCAAATGAATCTGCGCAGTCTACTCCATGGACCAGGCATATCATGTCCAATGCAGCATTTTCTCAACAAATGCGAAGTAATCCGCTTTCTGAACAGAGAATAAGACCTTGTCACCTCTCCAGGGCCACCACTTGTCAGAACAGACTCCACAGCACCTAAGAACAACACCCACTTCCTCAGGGATCCGCTCCCTCACACCCTCTAAGCTCACCCCTGCAGCTTCTCCCTGGGGCCCGCTCCTCATCATGCTAAGGATGGAAGCACAGGACGTGTCCTCTAAGCAAACTTGGGAGCACACCTAATCATATTGTCACCGAGGTTCTGGGATGGAAAATGAGCAATGGTGTGCAAACCAGGCTGTTGTTTCAAGCTATGGTTACTCGTATGTCAGTGTTCTTTCAACTGCATGCTTCTCACCAGTAAGGTCCACTGCAGACCCTGAAATTATAGAGCGGTGGGTGTAGACACAGCCTCCCAACCTTGGCTCCCTCCCAATCAGGACCCAAATCAGACTGAGACATAAAGCAGCCTCTGTGATGCTGTGATGTTCCTCCAGGGACAATGAAAACTAGGAGTCGCTGTAGCCTGCAGATGCCCAACGGGACTTTCAGACAACACTTGGCTAGATGTGAGGGCCAGGAAAAATTGACCTGATCAACGTGTGGTTGTGAGGTGCCACCGAGTCAGGTCAGACTCCTCGTGAGACTGTGCAGCAGAAGGAGCACTGCCCAGTGCTGCATTCGTCACGACGGTCCCTACGTTTGAGCCCGTTGTTGCAGTCAGTCAGTCAACCCCTCTCATGAAAGGTTTTCTCTTTTGCTGACCATCTACTTTGTCAAACATGAGGCCCTGCTCCAAGGACTGATTACTCCTGATACCATGCCAACGTACTTCAGATGAAGTCTCCCCAGAAGTCTTCTAAGAAGCCTTCTAGCTGCACTCTTTCCACGACAGACTTGTTCATTCTGTCCGTCGGTGGCAGAGTTCACATACCATCATTCAAAGGCATCCATTCTTCTTGGGTCTTCTTTATTCACTGTTTAGATTGCCATGCACAGGAGGCAAATGAAAAGACCACGGCCTGGTTAGGTGCGTCTCAGTCTTCAAAGTCACGTCATTGACTTTCAGTTCTTTAAAGAGGTCGACTGCAGCAGATTTCCCCAATGAATCAATCACTCCTGTGCAGGCTTAAGTTGTTGTTGTTGTTGTTGTTGTTGTTGCCAGGTGCCAGCAGGTTGGTTCCAGCTCATAGTGACACTGTGGACAACAGAGGAAACACTGCCCGGTCCTGTGCCATCCTCAGCATTGCTGTGATGTTTGGGCCCATTGTTGTCGCCCCTGTGTCCATCCACCTCATGGAGGGCCTTCCTCGTGTTCACTCTCCCTCTACTTTGCCAAGCATGATGTCCTTCTCTAGGGAATCGGTCCCCCCTGATAGCATGTTCAAAGTGCAGGACACAAAGTTTCGCCATATTTGCCTCTAAGGAGCACTCTGGTTGTACATCTTCCATGAAAGATCTGGAATCTGTTGGCTCCTTTGGCAGTTGTGACACTGCCAATATCCTCCTCCAGCACCGTAAGTCAAGTGCTTCGACTCTGCTTCGGTCTTCCCATTCAATGTCCAACTTTCACCGGCAGATGATGTCACTGAAAATGCTGTGGCCTGGGTCAGGTGCACCCTAGTCCTCAAAGTAACACCCTTGCTTTCCAACACTTTAAAGAGGTCTTGTCCAGTGGATTTACCCGATGTATTGCATCGTTTGAACTCTCGCTGCTGCTTCCATGAGCACTGATTGAGGACCCGAGCCCCCAAATCCTTGAACCTGATGAAATTAAAACAAATCCACAAATGCCAAAGTACAACCTTGAGCCTATCTCCCCCACCCACCTACCCCAATAAAGATGGCAGCCTTAGAAACCCTACCAGGCAGTTGAAATTTCTAGGGTAACTCTAATTCCAGATTAACAGTGAGGTTGGTTTGGGGGTTGAGATTCATTTTGAACTTCTGACTTCCAGAACTGTTGTTGTGGGCCATTGAGTTGATTTTCTACCCATAGAGATCCAGTAGAACTGACCCATAGCGCTGTCTAGGCTGTAATAGTTCAAAAGCAGATGATCAGATGTTTTTCCCACAGAGTTTCTGGGAAGGTCCAAACCACCAACTTTTGGGTTAACAGATAAGTGCTTAATCATCCCCCTACCAAGACTCCTCACTCAACTTCACTGCCATTGAGTCAATGCCTACTCATAGCGACCCCATAGGACATGGTCGAACTGCCTCTGTGGGTTTCCCAGATTGTAACTACTAAAAGAGAAAGCCCAATCTTTCTCCTAAGGAACGTCTGGTGGTTTCAAACTACCGAACTGGCTGGCGGTTGGCAGCCCAACGTGTAACCCCTACACCACCAAGTCTCCTCACCAAGACTCCCAGAGTTATAACAGATCGATGTGGTCTGGAGTCACAACCAACACTACCGGCAATTTCCATTGAGATAATTCTGACACGGCCCTACGTGCCAGAGTAGAAATATGCTCCATGGGCGTTTCAATGGCTGGCTTTTCAGAAGTAAGTCCCCAGAACTTTCCTCTCACGTGCCTCTTAGTGCCCTCACACTGCTAGCCCTTCTGATAGCAGCTGTGAGCATGAACCCTCTGCACCAGGCAGGGACTGCAAATGCACCACGCATGCCCATATGTGCAGGCCTTCTTCGGAGGAGATCCAAACCAACCGAGTGACTCAGAAGCAAGCTGGGAGCATTGACCCAGATTTAAGGTCCAGTTCAGACACTAAATAGATCATTTGGTTTTTATAGATGAAGTCAGAGTCAAGCTTAAGTTTCCAAGTTTCAAGCAGACATGGACTTCTCTTGAGACACACAGCTATGTTCTCCTGTCAAACTCAAAAACAGTTTAAGTTTGTTATTCCCGTCTCCCTCCACCACAAGCATGCGCACACACAAAATGAGAAATAAAGATAGGTCAGTTATCAATTAATTTTCTTTATCTTCCCGAGACAGGCAGAGCTTCCCTATCTCTGTGTCCTTTAATGAAAGATCACAGGCAAATAAGTCATGTTGCTAGAATTTTCTGAACGGCTTAAAAAAGTTGAACCAGGAATTTCTGAGCAGCCTGCACATCTGAGGTGACTACGTGCTGCCAACATTTTTTTGGGTCCTTCTTGCAAAAACAGTGAATAAATTTGCTCAAGAAATTAACTGTCGATAGCAGGGATATGAAGACTTAGCCAGAGCTTTGAGCTTGGCCAAGGACCTCTCAAACTGTTTTCCAGATATTTGGGGCTCAGTAAAGCCGCACACATATTTTTCTCAGCGACTTCTTCCCCCACCCCCCTTTAATTTCCAAACGATGACAAGATGAAGAACATTTGATACGTGTGTTTTTCAGTATGAGGCAACATCAAGTAGACACAAGCACTTTCTGATTTAGCGGAAGGATTTTCAAAATACCACACTTCCATTTGATGGGTGTGAATTCCACCTGTTTGAGTCACACTCACTTCCTGGTGTTCCGGAGAGTGTTTGAACATGGAATGTCATGGAATAAGCCTACGCTTTCTCAGAAGGAACGAGCCAACGGGAGCTTTGGATGACCAGGCCAGGCAAGGCTGAGAGGGCAGCAAATCTCCATGAAGCCAACGAGAAGCCCTTGTCTTTCTCCTGGCAGGAGTCTAATGATGTCTCAAAGGCAGCTGCATCATGGTCACCACACGCATTATCAGTAGATGAGCAAAGCGCTAGTCTCTGTGTGCCCCGCTCTGTGATTTTAAGAACTGGCTGGCTCTAGAGCAGTGTGCTTCACAACACAACTCGATCAGCCTAGAATTCCATTGCCAAATAGTTTCCTCTTGTCCTCAGGAGGAAATAATAACCTTCTTCACCCTCAGCCCTTTCCAAAGTCACTACCAGAATCTGCCTGCTGCGATGCAGTCTGCCTAATGCTGGACAAATAACCAAGATCCCTCCTTGCTTCCCGCTGAAATCGGATAGAGTTCTGAAGGTTGGAAAGACCCCCAATCTTCCTAGGCCTCAGACCCTGAAGCTCCTGATAGGGAAGGAGAGAGACCAGCTCTTCTTGACATGAACACCTTTGATGCCTTCAAATAGGGCCATCCTCCATAAATACCCTATCCATTCAAGGCGATCTTTGGGGGTGCAAAGGACTCCTGGAAATCATGTAGGTGGCGCCCTCTCAGAAAGGGATGCAAATGATCCCTTTGATCCAAAGTGACTCCCTCCAAAGGCTGTCACAGAACCCCAAACTCCGCCTTTCGATTCATTTCTCTGGATTACGGCACTGGAGGCAGCTGTCGAGGGAGATGGGGGACAGATGAGGGCCTCTTCAGCCAGACGTTGTCAGTTAAAAGCCTCCGGCAACCACAAGAATGAAGAAATGAGATGACCATGACCGACACTATGTGTAACAAGAACAGATGCCTAAGGTACAAGGTCTGAGCAATTCCCATGTCTTTCCTTAGTTAACGGACTAGTGGGGTGGGGATAGGCATGAGGGACAAAACAAGAGTAGTCTATGTCCAGCAGGGAGAAGAACATAAGCCAAAGGTTCAGCTATACACAGAGGTTAACACAACAACAACAAAGATTAAAAGGATGAAAAAATTAATGACCCTGGTTACCATGAATCAGTGAGAAAACCAAGCCTTAGGCATTTGACATCCATTATCTTCATTTAATATCATGACCTGTATTCTAGGAACATATTCTCATCTCCATTTTATAGAAGATGAAAGTGCGATTCAGAGACGAGTTTCTCCTTTACCTAGTCACACAAGTCATAAGTAGCCAACGGATTATAGTTTGGATTTATTGCTCTTCAAAGCACGTACTAATTCCCCCCAGCCAGCCCACTGTCCTACTAATGCATCCATTGTATTAAAGCTAGGGAGCGTCTATGTGGTTTCTCAGGGAAAATGAAGAGAGGGGAAAAACCACAGGTTTTCTTTAACTCGAGGCTTGGCTTCAAGCAGCAAAAATCCCAGAGAACTAAATCGATGACGGCTCCTTGGCCTCACACCCCACCATTCACCTTAAGTCCATGGCTTCCAACTGGCAATGCAGTCATCACATGGTGCCTGTGAATCCACAGACCCTGTACATCAGACCTTGCCTGTAGACAATACACATCTCGCACATACAACATGTGTTTGTGATTGACATGCTACTGATGGATTCTAAAGCATTACTACATTCACAGGTTTTCATCATGGTATATTTCCTAGTCTAGGGGCAGTAAATATGTCATCAGAATCGCATGAGTTCGATTATGGTTTTATCATTTTTAAAAAAGGAATTTCAATCCTACAATCCAGAAATTCCATTCCTAGAAATATACTCAAGAGAAACATGTCAACGTTTTTCATAAAAGGCATGAGTGATACAGGAATGTTGGTAGCAACACAGTCGTAACTTCCTCGACCTAGAACCCACCATCATGCCAACAAGAGTGGACTGAATAAATGAACTGGGGTTCAGTCTCTCCATGGAAAACGAGACAGCGATGGAAGTGGGCTGACTATGGAGACACCCAGAAACATGGATTCATCTCACGAATGTGATAGGGGGCACAGGGAGCCAGACGCGTGACGTAGCCTGTGGTATAACACCATTCACACGGCATTTCAAAACAAGCCAGACGTTCAGCTGTTGGAAGTGAGCTGCGAGTTGCCTTTGAGGGGTGGGGTTTTGGGGAGTCGAAGGAGAGCGGGAGGACTTCTGTGGCAACTGGATTGTTTGACTTCTTGATCGGGATGTTGGTTGCGTGGATGTGTTCCATTTATAAAATGAAATGAGTTGTGCGTGCGGTGTGTACACAGTTTTGCGTCTATGTTGTACTTTAGTAAGAAGTTCCCAAAAACCGAGGGGAAAGGTCATCCCCATGCCAAGAAGGTCCCCCGGCTCTCACTGAGCCCCAAGGAAGCCAGGCGTTTTCTCTGTGGCTGTTGCTTCCCCAATGTTTGCTCAGGCCCCGCCCCCAATTTCTAATCACTTCCCTTCCCATAGGTCCCTATTCAAATTCTTACAATCTTTGAGATCCAGTTCAATGCTCCCACTTCCTCCCAGAAATTCTTCAGTTCCCCAGCTGGAAGTAAACTACCCCACCCCACAGAGGGCCTGGATAGCAGTTCTCTGATCCCAGCTCTGAGGTCTGGGCCTAGCAGAGAGCCAGGCGAATGGCAGGCCATCAGTAAAGGCTTTCTGCGTCTCTAAACAATGCCTACAATGTCTCCTCCTACTGGAGTGTCATGTCCATCTTGCCTCCTGCCTTCACGGAGCACAGTCTTGGGAAGAATGGATACCCATTCCTCTTTGTACTGGTCACCACACCTAGTCCATCACCAGACATATGGCAGGTGCTCTAGAAGGGCCATCGTGTTTGGTAAAATCGGGGGTCATTAAAAATGTGGGAAACTCTTCAGGAGAGGGGTTGACCCAATCACTACCTAGCAATGGGCTCAAACATACCAGTGGTCATGAAGACTACACAGGACTGGGCTGTGTTCGGTTCTGCTATGCACATACGGTCACCATTGGTCAGAACCAACTGAGTGGGCACAGATAACAGCAACGAGTCATGTTCAAGACTGAAGACAAATGTCCGCTCTTAAAGGAACTTACAGAGAGAGAGACTCTGCAGATCTCAGCAGTTCTAGTTCATAACTTCATCAAAGACACAAAAGAAGGTGTCGATAGGAATATTGCCTGTTTTGTCCCCACTGACTGGCATTTGGCTGGGCTTACATTAGACCGAACACTCTCTTAGGGGTCCAATGATCTAGACAGGCAAAAATGTGAGCTTTTCAGTAAGAAGAATGGTGGCTGTCGGGATGCTTGGATCATTGTGATGAAGAGGCTCAGCCCAATTCCATGTCCCTGGAATCAACCCTGGCACATTGTTCCACATACTAAGGAAAGGCATTCAGCAATCAAATCAAGAAGTCAACATGCAATGGAAAATAACACAAGTGGCATCAACAGATAATCCTTCAAATTTACGCCAGCCTTGTCTCCCAGTCACAACAATGGCATGGCGGAAGAGGCCCCAGTGTGTCCTCAGTCTAGAGTCTTGCCTCCCCCTTCTCTTTAGTTCTTTCCTTCACTAGGTACCCTGCTCATGGGCGGGAACAAAACTACTGTCAAATGATGTGTGTGTGTGTGTGTGTGTGTGTTTTGTTGTTGTTTTGAAATCATTGTGGCAAACAGAACAACACCAGAGTGCTAAGATTCCTGAATTAGTAATATTGCTGCCATCCGTAATTTTAACTTTCTCTTTTCTGTTAGCGGAAGCCAAGACATTAGGAGAGATTTTCCAGCATTGCAGTCAAACTCTGCATTTTTAGATTTGTGGGCAGGCTGAGTGATCTCCAGCCAGCGTCTCAGCCCTCAGCCCTGCATTCCAATGTCATTCTCTTACCACAGCATTGGTTCTTGCCTCCCCCAAGTCATCACTTTGGAGAACATGAAGCACATTTTCAGAATTTAATTTAAGAATAACCCGGGCAACCCAAGGCCAACGAACAAACCCGATGGTGAAGTCAGCAGAAGGAAGAACTGATATTGGCACCATGCATGTGGTCAACATCGTCCATCACTTGGCCTGCACTGGGACCCTGGATACCTGTGGCATGGACTGTTGGCGCTCAGATTCAAGTGGCCCAACGTACTGTCTCCATCTCCTGTTTTCACAGGACCAGTACAAGGAAATAGAACACTCAAATTAAAATATCAGTGCACGGACTCACCTACTTCTCATGGCCATCAACTTGCACTTCAATGCCCATGGAAGTCAATCCCCAGGCTTGTTCAGGGTATACACACCGAGACTCGAGACTCGGCTCCTCACATTTATTTCTTCATAGCACTCGCCATGACTGAGCTTGCTAATTACTTAAGTATTATGTATAATGACTATCTCTCCATAGAAATATAACTTCCAGAGGGCAAGAACGGATTGTGTTGTCCAGGCCTGTGACCCCAGAATCTGTACTTTGTATGTTATTGTTGCTGCAGTTTCTCTTAGATGCCCTCCAGATAGTCCCTAACTCATGGAAACCCAGTGCACAATTGAACCAAGTACTGTCTGCGCCATCTCCATCATCAGGCATATAGTCAGCCTTTGTGACCCATGGGGCTTTTATCTTCTGCTTTTCAGAATTAAATCACTAGACCTGTCTGCCTACTAGAGCTTAGTCTGGAAGCCCTGCTGAGACCTGTTGAGCACCCTAGCAAAACACAGACCTCCACCAACACAGGAGTTGTTGCATGTAGGCTTATTGGACTGGGATTAGAACCTGGATCTCCTGCATGGAAGGCAAGAACTGGACCACTGAAGCACTCTGGCCCCCAATCCGAGTAGGTTGCTATTTGTGTGTGTCGCCATGTTGATTTTGACTCTCAGCAACTCTATGTAGTCAGTGCTCAACAAATGGATGTTGCTAGAGTTAATGCGAGGTGCATAGATTGCTAGAACCCAGCAATCCAGTAATCCAGAAAAGCAAAAGGGAAAGAACATTGTTTTCCATGACCCCATATCAATGGCGAGTCCATGATCAAACCTCAGCTCCCTGTTCTTTCTCCCATCCCGTCTCCTTTCCTTAATTTTGGTGCCATAGAACTCCATGTTACTCCACTTTCACATAGGAGGTGGTGGTGCCTCAGTCCTCTTTGTCAGTCCCCCTACTTCTGAGGAATTGATTCTACCTCTAACGGTTTCTCCTACCTGCCCACCTTTCTCTGATTCCTTCTGCTACCCAACTCCAGGGCCTTGTTACCACCTTCTGGGCATCTCCTGATTGCCCTCTGACCTGCATTCTTTCTTTCAGACAAGTCTCTTCCTTTCCAGCTATCAGATTATTCTTGAATTTTCAGCTCACCCCTCCTAGATAGAACACTAATGAATTCCTCATAGCCTGGTGAATAACAAGTCAACTCTACCTTGGGACACCCTGTGGTCCGCTACTTGTCCTAGTTCCCTTCCCTACAGGGTCCCTCCATGTTCAACTCAAATGTCACTTTATGCAGGAAGCCTTTTGTAATCTTTGTCCACCTGAAGTTGGGAGCACAGGTTCCCACCACATTGTTCTGGAACTGGGTAACTGCATAATTTATAAATTATACAGCATCTGCTAAACTGCTCCTGTTCATCTGGAAAGATCTTCAAGCCATGAATCTAGATCACATTGGTCTTTGTTTTCCCCAAAATGATAGTAGCTCTTCAAAAAGACTTCTTCAACGTAATCAGATTCATTCACTCATTCATCCTTTCACACACAATCTCCATTAACTCCCTGAGCCTCCATCACCCATCTCATCCCAGGGGTGAATATACAAAAACAATTGTGTGACTTTCTTTCTGCCCCTTCGAAATGAGCTATGCTATGGACCAAAGAGATCAAGCCTATAAAGCCCTTAACTCAGTGTCCAGTACAGAGTATGTGATCTCATATTATTACTGTCTCACAAGACAGTCTGTCCCACTGTTGAGCAGATATAATTATGAAAACATTCTTTCCAATGCTACATGATGAACACATTTAATTTAAGGCCACTGAACCGTACCTGCAAAGATGGTGGAAATGGCAAATATTTTGTGATCTATAGATTTGCCACAATAAAGAAGCGCACGGTTAAAAACAAAACAAAAAGCAGTCTTCCCAATTCTGACTTAGAACAAACATCCTCATGTCTAGCACCGTTGAACTTAGCTTCTGACCCTCTGAGCCATGAGAAGGAGGCGACCCAAAGGAGATGTATACCTACTCTTAAAAACCTGACTCTCTGCCCCAGGCCTGGACCAAAGGCTGGAAAACGGGGGTCAAATGGGGAGAGAGAACTGGGTTTCACTCATTCCATGGGTTTCTGAAAAGGACTAGGCCTCTGTAAGTTGGAGTTCATTTTCTACCTTAGGAGTTTCGCTCTAGGAGTCCAATATACTGCTTAAATTTCACTTATTTCCTTTCGCTGGAGGATTTGGGTAAGCAAGGGAAATTCTGGGGGGAAAAAAATGACTTCACCCTTGGCAGCCATTTGCCCTTGGCCAAATTGACTTGCAATTACTCTAAGAGTGTCAGAAGTTTCCAAATTAGCTCAGGCCCCGTCTGATGCTGAGCAGGCTCCTCCGGGTGGGTCACGTCCATTACTGGAGGTTAGCACAGGAGGGGTCCGGCTGCCCTGAAGACATGTGTGCCCCGTGTCCTTATTTCCCCCAGCACCTGCTGTAACTGGTGCTTGGAATTCCACCACTTAGGGACTTGTTTTCACTTGGCCCGGTTCCCACATCCTCCACACCTATATGCTTCTACTTCTGGGTGGATTAAAATAGATGAAGTGTTAGTAATCTTCGATGGACACAGGACCAATGACATGAGAAGTGTATTTTGCTTGAGAGTCTCTGAACCATCCCTGGGCATGTCCACACCGATCTGTAACTCGGTCTAGGGGTTGCAGTGACTAATATTCAAAGTACACACTACGCACCAACTCCAGAACAATCCATCCATGTCTTCGACTCAAGCCCCTGGTGAGAAATGAATCGTGTGGCCCTTTTTAAAATAGAAGCTCACTGAATATCTCCCCTGTTCCCCAGCATTCTGGGCACAGCCTCGCAGTTGATCCTCAGCAACGACTTGGGTCCTATAGACTTCAATGTCCTCTCCCTCCAGCTTCAGATATTTCTCCAGTCTCATGCCAGTCTCCCTTTGCTCACCACACACAAGCAAACAGAGCTCCTTGCAGTTCCTGGAGCCTGCCCTCTTTCCTGGAAAAGGCCAAGTCTCCGCATCTGCTGTTTCCTCCACCCAGCATTCCCTCCCAAGATCTAAATAGATACCCAGACTCATTCCTCCAGCACCATCATGCATTCACCGTGCTCGGAGAACTCTAAACTAGATGCCCCACCCCTTCCTTGCCAGGCGGAGCCCTTCCTCGAAGCATCCAACTGCTTGTCCTCATCACCTGCCTACTCGCCGTCAGCCTTCTTGTGACTGACGTGAGTCTCCCAGTCAACAGCCCCCATGCCAAACAAAAGGCAGAGGAGGAGAATGTCCTCCACACACCGGCTTTCCATAGGGCTCGATGTGGGAAACAGAAACCAGACCAACTCTCCATCACTGCACCACTGTCAGCCGCAGATAAGAGAGACCTCCAGGCCGGGCACAGTGCTAATCCGGAACCAGTGCTCAGAAGAGGAATTCGCCCCTTTTTCTTAGCCGTGTTTTCCTCGGCCTAGAAGAAAGGAAATGCTGCCGTTGGAAGTGTCTTGTTGTCGGGAGAAGAACCCTTTGGGTGTGATTGCAGAACGAGCAACCACAATTTCTTCTCGAGTATTTTCCTTTTTTCTGGGATTGAATGACTAGCCAACTTCTTATCCTTGAGACGCTGCGCAATGCAGCCAGACTAACGGGCAGAAGACTTTCTTTTAGATCCATAATGTGTTCCCTCCGAGTCGGACACTGGAGACGGGGGCGTCACTCGGTGAACAGATAAGCCTGTGGCTGGTAAGCAAAGCAAGTAGCATTCTCCAGAAAGAAGTTGAAATAAGCTAATAAAAGTAGTAGCCCCATGAATAAGTCCTGGCATTTAGTGAGTGCTTATTCTGGGCCAGACTGGTTCGTTCAATTCAAAACAAAGCTTCACGTGTGCTGTTTTAATTTTTTTAAAGTTATTGTTACTATCTCTCCATGTTACAGATGAGCACATGGAAGCATGAAGAACCCACTCAGGGAATAAGTGGTGTGTCCGGATTTGAACCCAGCAAGTCCGACTTCGGCCCCTTCGTTCCAGCGCGCAAGGGAGGAAACGCCTTACAAAAGAAGGTGACCACATCCATGGACACAGAGGCTTTGGAGGGTGGCTGTGCAAGACCTCTCTCTGCCTCTCGCTCAGACCAGGAGAGACTGAGCAGGGGCTTGGTGCCCTGGGTGACTCAATCTCCCCACATTCTGGAGATGCCTGCGACATCTCATCTTTCTCCCAGCTGCCGGTGCGGCTTCAGTAGACGGCTCATGACCAGCTTCCTCCCGGTCATCCTGCAGTCGCTCCCGACCATGATACAGTTACTTCGAATCACACTCACCCCTAGCTCCTGTTGACTACCGACCCCCCACCCCCCGGGGTGTGAATCCCAGCTCTGCCCCTCATGACACGGAGACCCCTGAGCATCTGATATGACGTCTCAGACCTTCAGGGTGCTCCTCTTAAATGGAATGACAATGATCTCCTCACCGTGTTCCCTTTGGGGCCTCGTTCATAGCGAGTGCTCCACCTCTGGTAGCGACACTGCAGAAAGGGCGTCCGTGGGGCGGTGCGGACGATGAATGAACTTGGCTGCCAACCAAAGGGCCGGAGATCCAGTCAACCCGGAGGTGCTTGGCAAGAAGGGCCTGGTTGGCTGCGTTTACAGCCAATGAAACCCCATGGAGCGCAGTTCTACTCTGACAGGCAAGAAGACACTAAGAGTTGGAACAAAGGCAACAGCAACAGACTCCCCTCCCCCTTGGTTTCTGGGACAAAATTAAACATTTGGCCCTCAAGACTGTCTATATGTATAGCTAGAAGCCGGCGTGAGGTTTACTGCTCCTGCAAAGATGTACAGTTCCAGCAACCCACAGAGGTAGCTCTCCTCTGTCCTACAGGGTCACTATGAGTGAATGTTTCCGCGATGACAGTGGGTTGGTTTGCTTGGTGCATGTGGCTCCGACCAGCTTTTCCACTGCACCTGTGCTGAGGTGCAGCTAACCCCCAAAAGGCGCATCCGATCCCTGGAGGGCACCTTCCTTCTCTGACACCAGCATGCCTCCAAGTCTCGCATCAGGTTCACTTAAGGGGCCTTTAAAATCCAGATTCCGGGGCCCTCCTTTGACCTCGTTCCTCGGAGCCTCGGGACATGGGTCTTGGTCATCTTTATTTTTCACAGGCCTCCCAATCAGCCTTGTTTATCCGGGACGATGCATCTTCCTGGCAGAGCTTCCAACATCCTAATCACACATGACCATGACACCCTGACAGATGGGTGGTGGGTTGCTAAGAGCAGGCCACAGAAAGAAATCACCAGACCAGTAGTAAGCCATGTGAAACGGCCATTGTCCTGTTATGGAAAAATGCCCACAGGGGACAATGGGACAACGGGAGTGGGGAATGCTGAATTATGAAAACACACTCTAAGCATTTAATCAGCATAATATAATGCAAGAATTCTCCATTTAGAACTTTATGTTGCTGATGCAGAACAGCTCAGAGACCACAATACAAGGGAAATGACAGATCAGGACTTGAGGGGTTTGGAAGAAAAAATACTGAAGAAGAAAGAAAGATGAGAAAGAGGAAGGAGAGAAGTTGTCTTTTTTTTTTTTTTTTTTTTTACAGTGAAAGAATTAGCGGGAGTTTTACCTAAACTAAGGTGAGGGCATCGGTTGCTTGAGAACATAGACCAAAAGGTTGAAAGCTTTGCTGAAATTCATGGGCAATTTTAGAGGCAGTGAGGGCTTTAATATAAAAAAAAAATCCGTTTTCTGTATGCTACTTAAATAAACAAATAATCTTTATATATAAATATATATATAAGCATATTGAGGTTTTTTTGTTTGTTTAAGTAACATACAGAAAACGGAATTATGATTATTATTAATTTTTTTTTTTACTAAAAACTCCATTCCCAGCCCCAGGGACTGTGCAGATGGTCCAGAACCTTCCACAAGGGAAGTTGTTACCACAACCAACAAAATGTTAATGTAATCCAACATTTCTTTATCATCAGAGTCCATTTTTACGATTTGTGTAATTTTTAAATGTGTGCATTAACATAAATCTGTAAGCATGTAGATAATGTTTCAAATGAGGAGAATGTGAAGCACTTGCTGATGAAGATCAAGGGTTGTAGCCTTCACTATAGAGCAGTGGTTCTCAACCTTCCTAAGGCCTCGACCCTTTAAAACAGTTCATGTTGTGGGGACCCCATATGTGGCGGATCTGCATGTGGGCGGACCTGCCTGGAGATGGATAGATAGAGGAGTGGTGTCTGTTCCTAAGACCGTCGGAAACATGGTCTTGGGCGACCCCTGTGAAAGGGTGGTTTGACCCCCAAATGGGTTGCAACCCACAGGTTGAGAACCACTGCTATAGATTATGTGAAGAAAACCAAAATCCTCACAACTGGACCAATAGATGGACTCCTGGTGGCATAGTGATTACACATCAGACTGCTAACTGCAAGGTCAGCAGTTCAAAACCACTACCCGCTCCATGGAAGAAAGATGGAGCTTTCTACTCTAGTAAAGAGTTACAATCTTGGAAACCCACCGAGGCCGTTCTACTCTGGCCAATTGGGTCACTGTGAATCAGCATCAAGTCAATGGCGGTGAGTTTGGGTTTGGGGTTTTTGGTTTAATAGGGGCCATTATGGTCAAGAGAGAAACAATTGGATCTGTCAAGGATTTCATGTCGTTTGTACGCACAATCAATCAACGCTCACGGAAGCAGCAGTCAAGACCTCAAGAGACACATTGCATGAGGTACCTGCTGCACAAGACCTCTTTGAAAAAATGTTGAGGAGGAAAAAAATTGTTGAAAAGCAAGGATGTTACTTTGAGGACTGAGGGACGCCTGACCCAGACCACAGTATTTTTAATTGCCTCATTTGCATGTGAAAACTGGACATCGAATAATGAAGCCCAAAGGAAAATCCACGCATGTGAATTGTGGTGCTGGCGAAGAACATTGAATGTGCCAGGGACGGAACGGCCAAAATCAAGCAAACAGATCTGTCTTGGAAGAAGTACAAACAGAACACACCTGAGAGGCAAGGGTGGCACGACCTTGTCTCACTTACTTTGGACGTGTTATCAAGAGGGGCAGCAAAAATGAGGAAGGTCCTCTACAAGGTGCATTGACACCCGGGCAGCGGCCACGGGCTCAAACCTAAGGACCAGTGTGAGAAGGTGCAGGACGGGGTGGTGTTTCCTTCTGTTGGACACAGAGTGGCTCAGCTATGAGTGGGACTCGACTTGGCACCTAACACCACCACCACCAATGTCCAAAGACAAACATTGGCTCTATAAACGTATTCATAATAAAATAATAATAATAATCAAAGAAACCTGACATCCATAGAGCCTACTGTCCTCGCATACACCGACAACCAAGGCCCCTTGCGTGGCTATGTCAACGGGCTCTGCAGATAGCTCACGGCGCTCAGACCTGCAATTCTACTCATCATCCGATGCCTGCCTCAAATGCCTCCTTCCTAAAACCTTTCCAAATTCCTCTCTCTCCAGAAACAGTCTGTCCATGTTTTGAATTACCGTGGCACTTCTTTATACCCCTGACTACGCTTCCTGACATTTTCAAGCTCCTCGAGGTGTGAGTCGGTATGTAACTCATATATATGTCCCCAAAGGTACCTATCCATCACAAGGCTTTGCAGCGTGTAGATGCTCAAGGAAATGCAGTGGATGAGCCGCCAGGAGCGCCGTCTCCCTGTTTTCAGAACATTTCGATAAGCCGAAGTGTCCTGAGTTACGACCACCCTCAGGAGAAGGAGGAGGGAAACAAACCGAGCAGGCCTCCGTTTGTCTCTCCCACTTCTCTCCCCTTCCAGGATCCTCCTCATGGCTGAGCCCACGCCTGGCCGAGGAGGGATCCCGTGGAAACCCTGCCTTCCTTCTCTTTAGCCCAACCAAGACCAAGCGGATGAAAACAGAGCACCAAGCAGTGGCCGCGGCGTAGAGCATGAGTGCTGGCGAAGCCGTGGGTGACAGAGCCGAGCTGCTCCACGGGTTTCCAAGGCCGTGACCTTGTGGAAAGGGGTGGTCAGGTCTTTCTTCCAGCTCCAGGGGGGTTCCAAACCAACAACCTCCGGGCTCCCAGTCAAGCGTTTATCCATTTGCACAACTCAGCAACTCCTGACTTAGCTGACCAGGCCGCTCAAGTTCCATGTCGAAGCCGAGGACGCTGTCAAGATGATTCTGACGCACGGCGGCCTTCGGTGCAGAACACGTGCTGTCTGGTCATGTCACCTTCCCAGTCTGCAGCACAGCGGATGCCACCATGATGGTGATTTTCCTAGCCCACCCATCAAGGCTCTCCCTCGTCTATGCTACCCCCCTGCTTCACCAAACGTGATCCCAGTGAGTGATCCTTCTGGTGGCACGTTCAGAGAAGTGAGTCTAACGGTGTTCTGTTGTGAGCCACACTGTTTCTGTTAAAAATAATAATACTAATGGCCAGGTTTTTCTTCCTGGTCTGTCTTAGTCTGGAAGTTCTGCTGAACCCTAATTGCCATGAATAACCCCGTTAGTACTTGAAATACCAGTGGCATAGCATCCAGCATCCTCCCCACACACAGGTGAGACAAATTGGTAGACAGGTGGTGGTTTCTACCTAAGCGAAGGCACTAAATAAAATCATTACACAAATAATGAACTATGAAAAACTGTGAAATTGACTAGTCTAGGTTCCGATTAGGCCAAGGGCTAGAATGATTTCTTCAGGGTGGCAGTTCTCATTACAGCTAAACAAAAACACTCCATCTGCTTGTTCACCGAAGCAGCCCCCTGCTTTGTAGGTCACCGCCAATGGTCTCTCCACAGTCCTTCCTGGCTGTTGCTGAAAGGGACGCACCTTGTCCCCATGCAGGGGCAAGCAAGAGAGTGTTAACTGTGCCAAAGTGCCTTCATTCCCAACCGTATACCCACAAGTCAATACCAAACTCCAAACCAGACTCACTGCTGTCTAGTTCATTTCAACTCTTAGGGACCCTGTACGTCAGAGTTGTACCTGTCAACCTTTATGGGAGCAGATAGCCTCACCTTTCTCCCATGGAGCAGCTGATGGTTTTGAACCGCTGCCCTTGCAGTTGACTATCCAACACTCAACAGTTATGCCACGTGTCCATAAAGAAGGAGTAGTGCCACTCATTTTCTGTGCTCACTCGTCTTACGCGTCCGCCCGTCAGTCCCTCCAGCACATCAAGCTCTTTGGGTGGTCTTTTCCTCTGCCTGGATGCTCCTTTTCTGTTCATGGGAAGGGTTCCTCCTCTTCCCTTTACCAACTGCTGTGGAGTCACCTGGGACTTTCGTGACTGCATCTTTGCATTTAAAGTACTCTTTATTTTCTCTTTCTGATCTTTCCTTAATTTAATCCTTCCTTGCATGTATCACAACTTAAAAATTCTCTTATTGGTTTGCTTATTTACTTGTTCCTTGCCCATCTTTCCAAAATTGTTATAAACACCACGGGGTCGATACTATATTCATCCTCTTCACAATTCCTGATACCCACAAGTCAAGTCAACAGGAGTTCAGTCAATATTGGTGTAAAGGCAGAAGAAGATCATGAGTCAACCCGCATCCCCGTGTAAGAGAAGAATATCGCACGACTTAACAGATGTGTCCATTTTTTATTTGCTCTATCTAATTTTACAGCTGAAGCACTGCCAATTCAGATCAAGGATTGCAGCCTGGATTCCAACTCAGTGTGAGGAAAGTCAAAATCCTCACAACTGGACCGCTAGGGAGGAAGGATTGAAGTTGTCAAACACTTTGTCTTCCTTGGGTCCACAATCAAGGCGCATGGAAGTAGCAATCAAGAGATCAATTAACACATTGCACTGAGTAAATCTGCTGCACAAGACCTCTTTAAAGTGTTGAAAAGCAGAGGTGTTGCTTTGAAAACGAAGGTGCACTTAACACAAGTCATAGTATGTTCAATTGCCTAATTTGCATCAAAAGCATATGCAATGAATAAGAAAGACCAAAGAAGCATCGGTGCATTTGAACTATGGTGCTGGCAAGGAATTTTTGAGAGTACCATGGACGATGGGGAGCTACTAACGAGTATAAGAAAGAAGAACCTGTTCTAAGATGCATTGTGAGGATGCTTGCACAACTCCTTTTAATATGATTGAACCGTTGAATTGCATAATGCGTGAGTTCTATGTCAGTCAAACTGTTACAAAGAAAAGGAAGTATCATGGACTGCCAAAAGAACAAATAAATCCATCTTGGAGGACAGCCAGAAGGTTCCTTGGAGGCAAGGGTGGCGAGACTTCGTCTCACAGACTTAAGACAGGTCACAAGAGACCAACCGTGTGTTTGGTAAAATGGAGGGGCAGTAAAAAGAGGAAGGCCCTCAACAAGATGGATGGACCCCCCTCAACAAGATGGATGGACCCAGTGGCTGCAACTATGGGTTCAAACATAAGAACCATTGTGGAGATGGGACAGGACGGGGCAGTCTTTCGTTCTGTTGTATATAGAGCTGATATGAATCAAAATCAACCCAATGGCACCACCATTTTACAACCCAGAAGTGATCATTTTTGATTGATCTTTCTAACAATCTACAATTTCAAGGTCAACTGCATAATTTAAGTGGCTAAAGAATTTATTTTGCTACTAAAAGAAAGAGATCCTCCTCCTTCTGCTGGGTTAACAATTACCAGAACACTTAGCCGACTGAAGCATAAAGCACATCTCTCCCAGTGGAGACCGAGTCCTTGAGACTGTACGTTGACATCAACCCAGAAAAGGCAACTTGAAGAAGCAGATGTGGCTATTTTCGAAGAAGAAGAAAAAAAATCTCCATCCTGTTTCAACTTTGCAAGTCTCAAAGAATTCTTTCATGACAATACACTGAGAACTACTTCATAAAATAAATAGCCACGGAGGAATATGGATTTAATTGCCCGAATTGCTGCATTAGCTAAAATAAAACAGCTGTGATCACATTCTGGGGTAAAAACCATTGTTCAACAAAGAGTGCTATTAAAGATCGCCCCAGTGATGGGTCTGGCTTTCGAAACTCAGGCTCACCACTTCCTGGACCACCCATTGTCCTCAGGGTAACAGGGATTCCAATTTGGAGGGCATCTGGGTTGGAAAATGTTGGCCGTGCCATAGGGCACTGGGCTGCCGGAGAGACTTCTCCCTTTCCCCCAAATACACAGCTCAAGTTACTCAAAATTACACGGCAAAACAAATTCCTCTCATAGTCCTATAATCACAAGACACATCATAGGTGCGGGGTTGGCAGCTTCAGACGTTAAGCGTTCCAGTGCACTAAAAGATGAAACAAGAAGCAGACTTGGTCCAAGTTCTTCAATCTCGGTGAATGAGGCCCGGTCTCTGTGGAAGGCAAACTCCAAGGTAGTGGGCCAGAGATCACACTGAAGCCAGATAACCTGGAGACCCCAAAAAACCAGAGAGTCCACCCCAGAAAACTCCCGTCTGTGCGCAGAGATCGAAGCTGAGACCTAGTCTTCAGAACTCCGGGCATTCAGAAGTAAACTGTAAAATGATCCACAAACCCAAAGACAAGAACTCCTATTCTGAGATCCAAGGAGGGCCTTGGTGGTGTCGCGGGTTAAGTGTTAGACTGCAAACCACAAGGTCAGCAGTTTGACTCCCCCCAGGGACACTTCAGATGAAAGATGAGGCTGTCTGCTCCCGTCAAGATTTACGGCCTCAGAAACACAAAGGGACAGTTCTACCCTGTTCTAGAGGTTGGCTGTGAGTCAGAATTGACTCAAAGGCAGTGAGTTTGGTTGCATTCTGGAATGCAGAAATAGGGATTAAGTTGGGGAAAGACAGGAATTCAAATGGTTTCCTCGTCAATCACCAATATACATCCACTTTTAAATTCTACCAGCCTTCACCCCAACTCTTCCACTGGCCCACTTGCAGATTGTGGAAATATGCAAAGAATAGAAATGCAAGTACGTAAGTTGGAGGGGAGGTTTGAGAGGGGATGGGGGATAGATAGACTATTTGGTCAACACAGAACACAAATCTCTCATGTTCCGGCCAACATGACATTTCTAAGATTCTTTACATTGCCCTTACAAATGAAGAGGTCTTCAAAACGAAGTGTGTACATCCTAGCCCCAGCTTACGAACAAGTAGTTCTTACATCAGATTCACCTTCATGAAATTATCGCTGTAGGTTTGGGTGCTACAGCAAGGTATGGTGAAGAAGCCAGATGGTGCCCAGCTCTCAATCAGAACAGTGTCTGGGGTCTTAAAGGCTTGTATTCAAACAAGCAGACATCTAAGCCAGGAGTCAACTAAGTCCACACGTAAGCAGTACACCAGCTTGTGTGATCCAGAGATGACAATGGCAACATTCTAATATGGTGAGAAGAGAAACATCAGAGCAAAATATAATGAACGCCCAATTTCTGGGGGTCTATGGGGGGGGGAGCCCAAAACCCATCTGCAGAATATCTCATCAGGCTGAGCCACTGGCAGGTCCACTTTAGCCACAGGCAAGTGTCTCGATCAGCCTTACCAGTAATAGACAGAGACCATTATAATATTGATTTGCTGGATCGACCTTGATACTTGGCCAGCTGACCAGGTTCAGATGGGACCTGAACATGTTCTGAGTGCAAGTATCGCTTACTGGTTCCATGACAGACATGTCTTCCCTGGCTTGTTGAATGTTGTTGTCTGTCCCTTCTTATGCATTATTTGTATCTTTGTCTGTGTACTATTATGTTTTTAGCCTTACCACCTTAGGACGATTTTGTTGTTATTGTTTTCTGTTGGGTCTCCCAGCACAGGAGGAATGGATGCATATGAGAATAACTGGTACAAGGGGTTATAGGGAATGCAGGGATGGAAGGGGTGGGGAACACTAGAACGGATGGTAACTGCATAACTCGTCTTCGAGACGATTTAACCATGGGAGGGGAAATGTTCTAACAAAGTGGATGTGGGGGTGATTGCCCAACTCTCCTTGATATAACTGAATTATTGAATGATACGATGCGTAAACTACTTGCCAATAAAACGGTTAACAAAACTGAAGTGGGCATGACTTTACAAGAGAAATGTTCCCTGAGAGACCCCACCAGCTTGTGATTCTGTGGTTCCCCTAAGCATCACTGGTGACCCGCAAACAAGGTCCCCCAAAGCACAATTCTGATCATGTTTCAGTCTAAGAAAGGCTCATGTCTCAAGATCCTTCCTCCTGCGTCCAGAAGTGGCACAAACATCCCTGTCTGATGATGAGTCCCAGATGGGCCCCTGTTCCCTTCTCGTCCACACCCTTGTAAGGAAGGCTTCCAGGGAAGACATGAAGCGAGAGGCTGCTGGGTGAGTCAGTGTCTGGGAATTGCCCAACTGCTGATTGTCAACTGATTAGAGGCCAGAGTGACATCTGCCAAGTCCCTTGGGCTGTGTCATGTAACATACTCACAGGTGTGCCACCAAGGGGTCACGGGGACCAACATTTTGCCCCTTGCCCTCATCAGGGTAAAGAATGGCGAGCATGCCATGGACCGCTAGCACCGAGAAAATTGTCTTGCAAGAAGTGCAGCCAGCAGGCTCCTTAGAAGCACGGACAACCAGACCCAGTCTCGCATCTTTTGGACATGTCATTAGGAGGGGCCAAGCCAGAGAGAAGGACATATGCTTGGTCAAGCATGGATGGATACAGTGCTGCGACAATAAGCTGAAACCATTGTGAGGGTGAAGCAAGACTGGACCATGTTACAGTCTGGGGACACAGGGTCGCTATGATCCAGAACCAACTCAAGAGCACATAACAGCCATCAGAAGCTCAAGTATCTCTTCATCCCGCACAATAGCCGAGTTAGCGCTGGTCGTTAGTATAAAGGAAATGTTGCGTTTGCCTTCTCAGACCCTCTCCTCCTCTCCTCCACATTCTTTCCTGGGAAGAGCATCTGAATGCCCCTTTGGAGAATTATCCTCCTCCAGCTTAAGCGCACAGGAGAAAGACGCCGCTGTGTATCCTTGGAAGGATTTACAGTTTAAACACCCAAAGGGGCAGATCTACTGCAGCCTCTAGGGTTGCTGTGAGCCAGAATTGAGTCGGTGGCAGTGGGTTGGGTTTTCTGGTTTAGCCTATTTGTTTCCGTGAGTCTAACTCCAGCCCTGATCCCGGCAGTGAGAATATGACTGAGGTTAGGCCAATAAGCATCCCCCCGCCCCCCCCAGGCTCTTGCTGAAATGATTGGTTCATTGGGTCATCCGGGCATCGAAGCTGGGTCAAAGAGATTCCACTGTGGTCCCTTTGCTAGTCCAACCAAGGAAGGGATGGTCTCTTTCTGGGGACTGGGGACTCCTGCCAGGCATCTTACCACTATTAGGGAAAGATATGCCCTAGAACACGGAGCCAGCACAGATGACACGGAGCCAGCAACTGAGTCCCAGTTGCCTGGTTCCTTGGACTGAGCAGGGACCAGAAGCTAACTCCGTCTCCCAAACATTCCCATGAAAGAATAGATTAAACAATATGACACAATCATTGAGGCCGTTGAGTTATGTTCCTATCACTTCAACCTTGGCGTCCAGATTTCTGTGATGCACAAATATTTATTGGTTGAATTAATAGCCCATTTATAGACTTGGGAGGTGTTGCACCCAGTTGAGTATTTGCTGCCTCAGAATATCCCTTTGCTCATGGCAGCTGTTGAACTTCCGTCGATGGCTTTCCGAATCAGACAACTGGATTTGGCACCCAGCCCTGGCACATATGAATTGTGTGACCTCGGATCCATTAGCTGAGGATCTCTCAGCAGGGGAAGCCCACAGGGAAAGTTGTGTATCACTCTTAGGCAGATGCTGGATGGCAGGGTGGAGAGCCACATTCAGACACAGCAGTCAAGGACTTGGACTGGGGCAAGATGGGTTAGCATGCATAGCAGTGGCCTGAGTGCAGGACATTGTAGTAAACTAGAGGCGGGGGTGGGGAAGGGAGAGGGTCAGCATTCCTAAACTCTGGTTCTGTGATCCAATTGCTCACTACCATTGAGTCCATTCTGATTCCTAGTGAGCTTATAAGACAAGGTAGATAGAACTGCCCTTTTGGGTTTCCAAGATTGTAACTCTTTACAAAAGTCGAAAGCCTCTACTTTCTCCCAAGAAGCAGTTGGTGGTTTCAAACCGCTGACCTTGTGGTGAGCAGCCCACTGTGTAACCTATATATCACCAGGACTCCTTAGTCTGGGTATACTAAAATAAAGGCCCACAATGGTAGCTCAGGGATAGAATTCTTGACTACCAAGTGGATGATGCCAGTGTAGCTCCCAGCCAATTGGCTGCCTGCCTAGCCACCACCATCAATGAGTAGAGCTCTGTATGTTGCTATCTATGATACTAAACAGGTGTCTACAGAGCTCCAGGAGCCAAAACAGACTAGGAAGAAAAGTCTGGTGATCAATTTCCAAAAGCCAGCCAACAAAAACCCCATGGATCACAAGAGTCCAATTCATACCTGATCATGGGTTCCAACCTCCACCATGGTGCAGGATCTGTGAGGCACTGGGTCGCCACATCTCGGGGCCATCCGACAACAGCTCACAACCACAAGATAGAGAAATGTATCTACTGGCCAAGTGGTCTTGGGGAGGGAGTAGTCTGTGAATGCCTAGTTCAGCTGTTCACTCTGGAATCAATCTGGAGCTTCTGTTCTGTGAACAACTGGAGCCGCCTCTCCGCTCCAGGCAGCACAGGGAGAACTTTCTGGCAGGTGGTGCTGTTGTCACTTTGGTTTAAAGCTGTTTGTCCCAGAGTATCTGAGGAGCCCCACCAGTTGGGTTGGGTCACGTGGTATGGTAGTTATATAATCTGTTGTCAATTGGAGGATTAAGAGTGAAGGGGTTGAGTCTAGCCTGTCAATCAGGATAGAGCCCATGTGGCCTCTGTGTGAACACAGCCTTCCTTTGAGGACTCTGGGAAGTTCTGTATTCCTCTTTGGAGGTGGGAAACATTCCCTCTCTCTTTTTGCTCACTACCAGAGAGACATTCTTGTTGACAAGCCACATGGAGACAGGCTAGATGCAGTCAGTCTCAGAGTTGAAGGAACCACGTGGAGACCCCTGCCAGCGCTGAGATTCCTCTACCACCACTGGATCCACAAGACTTTCCACCCACTGGCCTGTGATCATCCTGCATTCAGCATCATTGCACGTGTTGCGTGAGTCTGAAGAGGACTTTATAGACTGGTACTAGACATATGGACTAACGTCAGACTTATGGGCTTGGACTGGACTGGTCTGGGATGGTTTTTTTAATATTCAATTGTTCTTGTATATAAACCTTTCTTATACACATGAGTCTCCCTGGATTTGTTTCTCTAGTCTACCTGGACGAACACAGGTGGCATTAGGTGTACCAGATTCTTTCAGTGACAGGTTCTCACTGGGAGATCACAGCCACCTTTCATGCAGGGGGAGGCAGAGAAGTCTCAGTTGGGGCCTAAGCCACCTCAAATGGGTCCTCCTAGCACTTGCTACTAACAGAGAGTAGCCTGATCATTTGTTACATTGCAATGTCTCTGTGGAATCTATGTTTGCAAGGGCTGTCTATGTACAGCAAGTGGCATTCGTTCTCCACTTACGACTATAGGTTTCTTTTGAAAATGAATTCATTTTATTTTTAAAAAAAGACGAATGACTTGGTTTGAAAGAAAACAAAGGAAATGTGGCATCCAGCCACGACAGGAATTGGCAAGGGGTGTGCACGTGATGGCTGACTCGGGCCAGGATTTCGAAAACATCCTTCATCGTCGGTGGAAATTCTGGCACCAGGGCAGTCTTCCGGAGAGGTAGCGCTCAGGGCACCATTAACATAATACTTCGCAGTGAAATGCCTAAGCGGAGGTCACGTGCCTTTCTCTCCCGCCGGCCAGAAGGGCAGGCACTTTGCCTTGCGCCAGGAAGAATTTCTCAGCATCCCAGGGCTCCTGTCTTTCTGAAACTGTGCCGAAGGCAGTCCGGTTGGACGCCCAGCACCCAAGGATGCTGGGCGCCCCTGGCAACCCAGAGCAATCTCCTTTTAACTATCCCCCCACCCCCATCCCCACCACCTTTTCTAAGGTACCTGGAGTTGGTTGTACTCCTTAGGCGTACACAGGCTCAGCGGAGAGGTTTGGAAGTGCTAGGAGGGGGCCCCCCAGAGCCGCGCTCCCCTGGGCTGTGCACCCCCGGGATGCACCAGCCCTTCCCAAACGCCCCGCGTGTAAGAGAGGTTCCCACACACCACCGCCGGGAGAATCCTGGGGACGCGCAGTCCGCGGGGCTTGCATTTCGTGAGCGCGGAGTCCACTTTCCCAGGGAATGAGGGCCATGTTCCAGCGCCTTCCAACGCTACTCAACTTCTCCCCCTAGTGGCCTTTTCCTTTGAGACGCCAATCGTTCCGAACGGGAGCCCAAAGGGACCGTCCAAGGGCCCAGCAGGCCTAGTAGCTTTGGAATGTCACAGCCAGCAACCAAAAGGACAAAGATTGGCAGCCCCCAACGGCCCCTGCCGTGTACACACGTCCATTCTGCCACCTTCCAATCGTTAAAAAAATCTATGATCACCGGACATCACTCAAGCTCACTGAAACAACAGGTGATGTGGACACAAGTTAAGAGAGGGCGATCTCGGAACAGAAGCACTGGAGGCTTTCGCATGGGAATGGGATAGAATGTCTGGCTCTTGGTACACGGTTCTTTCTCCTCGTGTCATTTCCAATCTTTCTCACGGTCATCAAGCGGAGGCTGACCCTGTAGAGCAGAGTAGAATTGCCGCCTGTGGGTTTGCAATACTGTGACCCTACAGGAAGAGCGAGCCTCGTCTTTCTCTTGGTGCAGGTGGTGATTTCGAACTGTTGACCTTGCTGTGAGCAGCCCGGCGTGTAAGCACTAGGCTACAAGGGCTCGTCCACTTCCCACAGGGCATTACAAAGAAGCAAGAGAGGGTATGAGGTAGGGGAGGGAGGGGACTAAAGAGGAACTGATACCAAGGGCTCAAATAGGAAGTACAGGTTTAGAAAATGATGGTGGCAACATATGTACAAACACACTTGATCCAATTGTTGTATGGTTATCAGAGCTGTAAGAGCCCCTAATAAAATAATCTTTTAAAAACATAAAAATCATTTTTAAAAAAAAACCCAGCAGCAGCAAGATACGGTGGGCACAGGGTGGGCTCATGTACCCTGAAGCTGTCGGTGGACCCTTCCCACAGATGGTGTGGTCAAGTGGGTGTGTGGGTGTGGGTTCAAGGGCGGAGTCTCAGGCCCCGGCCCCAGACCTGCCAAATCCAACTGGGCTTCTGAACCACACCTGCTCTGTGACTCTCAGTAACATTTGAGCTGCACTCGGATCTTCCCAGCTGAGTTTGCCTTCCCTTCTCCACGCTTACGAGTCCAGCGAAATGTCACTGGGAACCTGCCACATGCCAGGCGCAGTGCCAGCCACTAAGCATAGACCTGCAAGATGTGTCCCCTACTAAGCCAAGTCCTCTAACAGGAGCTGCCCTGGGCCTGGTCTTGAAGGGGCGGTCATCTGCTCAGCACCCACCAGGGGTCGGCACGGTCCCCAGCTGGCTCGTTGATATCACGGATGAGCGGTCGATGCCCTCCGACTAACCATGGGAACGAGTCTCTAAGGGGCTCACTCAGCCATTGCAGCCAGCTGGGCCCCACATCTGATCTCCTCCTGTTGGCTGAAGCGCCATGATGTAACCCTGTGCCGTACAGCTGTTAACACTGCCCCGTGAGGCCCTAAGCCCCCAGGAATTTGAAGACTTGTTGAGGAAGGCATCCCATTTTCCGTGGGATGCATCCTGAAGGGGATTGGACTATCCGGCACATGGAGGGTGGAGTGGGGCATCACACAGGAAACCCCTCAGCCTGAAATGGTTTTGCCGATGTTGAACAACGTGAGACAGTGACTCCTGGGGCACCCCCAAGAGTGCACACAGGAAGCGGGGGTGGGTGATTTTTTCTTATTTCATGAAAATCTGATCACATGACTGCTCCAGTAACTTCCCAATACCCTCTCCCTCACTGCCAGCCAGTGCATTCCGGCTCACAGTGACCCTATAGGACAGAGAGAACTGATTTGGGTTTCCCTGGCTGTAAATCTTTACAGGAGCAGAAAGCCTCCTCTTTCTTCCACGGAGCGGTTGGTGCATTTGAACTGCTGACCTTGTGTTTGGTAGCCCAAAGCATAACCCACTACACCACCAGGGCTCATTTCCCAGTGCTCTTGGTTAAAAGCAAGGGGCTTTAGTCCAAGAGTTTGGAATCCGTGCGTGGTACGAACAAGGAACACACTTACTCATCAAAAGGTTGGAAGGTCAAGTCCACACAGAGGCCCTTCAGGAGAAAGACCTGAAAATCGGCTGCCAAAAATTCCACCACTAAAACTCTGCGGGGCACAGTTCTGCTATGACACACAGAGCTGCCCCGAGTCCATATGGACTTGACAATGACTGGGGGTTTTGCCCATTAGTCGTGCACAATCTGGGCCTCGCTAGTCTTATCTTGTCCATTCCTGGTTTTTCTCTGAACTCCAGCCCTGCTTCCTTGTGTCTCTTCTCTCTGTAATCCCATTACCCTGCTGCCACGGGCCCTTTGCACATGATCATACTAGCTGACCAACTTCATCTGGAAAACAAGGATCCTTCTTCAGCCCTCCCTCAAAAGCAGGGCCTTCCCACCTCAGAGTGACTGAGTCGGAATCTATACCTCAAGAAGATCCCCAGGTGAGTTGTAGGGATCTTGGATGTACGCATAAGAAGCACTGGGGATCTTGTTCCACTGTATATTCTGATTCAGCATCTCTGGGTGGGAAGGTGAATTCTCAGACATGGTGGAGCCAGAATGAACCTCTTCAAAACCCTGGTCACAACATCCCTTACTCCATCCATAAGCCATGCCCTGATCTCCTGAGAAAGCCCTCACAGCACTGCATATCAGTCCTTTGGAGCACCACATACACTTGCCATTGAACTATTATTTATCATTATTTAATGGCCAATTTCCTCTCAAGACCTGAACTTTCTGATAAGGAAACCATTAGCCACATGTGATGATTCAATACTTGCTATGTGTCCACTGTGACTGAAAAAAAATGGAATTATTCATTTTATTAATTCACTTAACTATAAACCCTGATGTTTGATGGGATCATCTGATATATTAAATGTATGGGGAGATTTGAATATGGAATCAATGTTTCCAACTGTGCATCATATTGAAAACATCTGAGTTGTAATTGGCTTTGGGTGTAAAATACACACTTGATTTTGAAGACTTACGATGAAAAAGAATAATTGGCACAGTCTTTTTTGAAAAGTTTTATGCTGTAGAAGATAAATCAAATGGACATGTGAACAGGTTTATGAAATGACATGTTAATGTTAGCTGTTTCCTTTTACTTTGTACATTGGTTTCTAGTAAATCTCAATTACATAGATGGCTCTCAACATGTCTATTGGTCTTTGAGGAGCCCTGGTGGTGTAATGGTTACACATTGGGCTGTTAACCACAAGGTCCGCAGTTTGAAACCACGACCGACCGGCTCCATAGGCGAAAGATGAGGCTTTCTACTCCCATCAAGAGTTACAGTCTTGGAAACTCACAGGGGCAGTCCTATCCTGTCCTCTAGACTCATGTGAGTCAGAATCAATTAGATGGCAGTAAATTTGGTTTGGGTTTAGTGGTGCTCTGCCCTATATAGAGAGTCCCTGAAATGGGAGCCAAGTATCTATTGACCTTCTTCAGACTCGGTCCCTTGCACAGTACTGGACAATTAATACTCATAGGGGAGTACGTTAAGGTGACCAGACATCCTGCTTTTGGCAGGACAGTCCCGATTTTTAACAATTTTTCCCCGAGTCCCACAGCATTTTTTAAATGTCCCAGTTTTTTGAAAGAATGCATGACAAGCTAGGAGATACGGTTTTTTGCTGCCATGTGGCTAATGGTGTCCTGCTTTATCAATGTTAAAATCTGGTCACCTTAGAGTACGTGTATATATTTTATATTTGTGTCAATCTGGGTAGACAAGAGAAACAAATCCATGGACACACATATGTGTATAAGGGAGAGGTTTATATACAAGAGGAATTGAACATTGAGTAAACATCCCAACCCAGTCCAGCCCAAGGCCATAA
>NW_022106189.1:39325187-39339155 GCF_000313985.2 Echinops telfairi
CTGGTGCATCCATGTGGCTTGTCTTCTGCAATGACTCCCAGGGAGTGGCAGAGAGAGCAGTGTCTTCCGCCTCCAAGGAGGAAGTCCCAGATTTCCCAGAATTCTCAGGGGAAGGCCCTGCCCACCCAGAAGTCTCATTGGCTATCTCCAGATTGACAGCCCAGACTCCACCCCTACATTCTTCATCCTCAACTTGACACCCGATTAGGTGACATCCACAATATTTGAATAAAAGAATTAGCCTTCATAGCAGTCAAGGCTGAGAGAGGGGCTGCCACGATGGCCCTTTATTTTCAACCCCTATGCTAATTGCCCCCTTGCTTAGCATTGGGCCTTGAAAATAATGATCATACTAATATAATCTCATCTATCCTTTTCGGTCACTAATTTGTGGTAAACATTAGAAACTATATGGGTTACACCTAAGTGTCCAAAGCCACATCGCATGGCAGCACCATTAGTATTGAGCAAGCAGCAGGCTTCTAAACAATGGAAGGATGGATGAACAAGCCTACAAAACCAACAGGATAAAATATCCCTAGACCTCTTTGCTTTGAACGTAACACTGAATCCTTCAGTTCTATCCACCTCGACATTGTGTGCCCATGCTAGAAGCTCCTGGATCTTCCACGTGAGCATAGCCAGCCCATGGCTGATCCGCGGTGACTGCATGCTCATCAAAAACCCAGGGGGCTCTATGTCTGCTTGTGCCACCAACCTCCACACACCATTCCCACGTTCTGATCCGAGATGGTGATCCAGACGCCACCGTTTTGCCTCCATTCAATCCAGGAGGAAGGTGGAGAGGGAAGGAGAGACCCTTCCATCCTCCCTGTGTGAGTGTTTTTCAGACATCACACTCCCCCACTTACACAACGTAGCCTCGCAGTCCTGTGTGGTCTTGGTGGAGACTTGGGTTTTTTGTTCTCTTATCCTTTTCTATGAGTGCAGAAGGCAGGACGAACAGATATGAGGGGGCAACGGGATTCGTACCACCAGTTTGGAGTGGAAGATCAAAAACCCACCACCTTTGGCAACCACGCCATGAGCAGAGCTGGAATCTACACCGAACAGAGAGGAGAACTGGGGGAGACGCAGTGTGGTTTGAACACGAAACGAAACAAAACAAACTGCATCTGGCAATCCCTGCCTTGTCTTTGTTTATCAAGCCCACAAATATACGCTGCACAAAACCCTGGATAAATGTTTATTCTAATGATGGTACGAAAGGGACCGCAAATTTCTTCCCACTCACGCAAGCATGACCTCTGGGGATGGTCACTGGCACAGGCCTTTGGAAGTAAAGGAAACTCTGGTGACTTTGCGAGGCCCCTTCAATTAAGCTGGAAGGGTCCGCAAACATTCACATCCCGTCCTTCGAGGGCCCTGTCACCTCCATCAGAACTAAGACACTCCGGCAAGCCCAGAATCCTCCCTCAGAACCTGGCACAGACACGCATGTTAACAAGACACCTTCCCAGCCCGTCTGAGCCCTGATGGGTAAAAGATGTTGCCAACACATAGATAATAGGAACCATATGTCTGGCCAGGGAGAGAGCTTTGGGGTCAAGCTTGAGGGCTGGAAGCTTCCCCGGCAGCCCTTCCCACTTTCTCTTTCTTCACAGAACTGCATTTCCCAAGCACGTGCTTTGGTGTGGGGTTGGCTTATGCCAAGCTGCATATGCAAATCCAAGACCATCATAATCCTTTCAGCGTTCCGGTGTGATTGGACGAGACATGGAGACGTGGGGGTCTCGGAGGAAGCAACCTCAGTGGATGTCAACCATCCCCTTGGGACTTCGAGCTGAATGGAGACTTGCACTTGTGACAATGTCCCTCTCATCGTTAACCAGATAACGGGCCCATCCCTAGCTCCAGTCAACCACTGTCTAACTGCATGATGTTTTATCTAAGAGTGGGCTCTGCCTGGTAAGTTTTTAGCCCTCTTTACAGCCAGTCTTTCAAGTCCTTGTGAACTGGGTTCTAAAGGGTCACACGCTAAATTAGTCACAAACTGGAGGACAGGGACCCATGGAGAACACCTCCTATCAAGGGTCTTAGGACTTAGCCAACCGGGGAGTTGAGATCTAGTGAGAGAGGGTGACTGCATGGCTGGACTATTGACATTTCCACTATCCCTTTGGAAAGAAAATGTTTACACCTGCACCACTCAGTGTAGCTCCTTTAAGGAAAGTACTGCAGGATTTTCCAGAGTATCCACTGCCGGCACCCCAAGGTACTCAAGGATGGCCTTTTCTCTTCAGGGAGAATCCGCCTGTGATGTCTGGCTCACTTGCCTGGTGGATTTTCCATGCGCTCCCCTGTGCGTCAGTATTTGTGCCACCCAGCAGAGGGCAGGCTTATACCACACTTCCACTGAGCCATCCCTCTAGTCAGACTACCACCCTGTAGCCTGTGCTGCTGCCTCACAAGGTTTCCAAGTTCAAAACCACCAGCCCCTCCAGAGGAGAAAGATGAGGCTTTCTACTCTCATCAAGAGTTACAGTCTTAGAAACCACAGAGGCGGTTCTACCCTGTCCTATAGGGTCGCTATGGGTTAGAATGGACTCAGACAGTTTGAGTTCGGTTTTAAAAGAGTAGACAGTGGGTTTGTTATTACGCTTTGCAGAAGCAGACTGCTGACAGGTGGTTCAAGCCATCACCTTTTCGGCTAGCAGCAGAGCCCTGAACCACTGCGTCCTAAGGGCTCCTCATCTCCCCTTTGAGAAAGAACACACAGAGGTAAGGAAAGGCACACAGAACAAGTGATTGTCCGTGTGCCAGGGCTGGGAGTCTTAATGTCCATCTGGAATCCACTTCATCTCTGGGTCTCGTTGGTCCCAAGTGTAGGGCAAAGATGTGATGCTGGGGGACCTCCCAGTTTTATCCACTTCCCTAAAGTTGTAATCTCTTAAGAACACAAATTGGACCCTGTGTCTTCCCAGTTAAAAGCCCCAAGGGGCAGGGTAGCATGTGAGGTCATGTGCACCAATAAGTCCTACGTTCCCCTTGAGGTCAAAGGCAGGATCTGCTCTCCAAGCCCGAGTGTCAGAAGTCAAGGTGGCTGTAGTGGTGGCAGTAGTCCCGGATGTACCAAACTCACACCCAGCTCCCTGCCATCAAGGTGATGCCACCTCATGAGGACGCTACAGGCCAGGGTAGAGCTGCCTCTGTGAGTTTCCAAGACGGTGGCTCTGTGCGGGAGAAGTTCCGTCTTTCCCCCTCAGGGCAGCTGGTGCTTCATAGTGCTGACCTTGCAGCTCACAGGCTAATGCAAAACCACGACACCACCAGGGCTCCAGACCATGTGAAGAGCGTTTTCTGTGAATTAATTTGTTCAATCTTCCCAGGAACCCAATGAAGGAGACACTGTTACTATCTCTACTTTCCAGATGAGGACGCACAAAGCCACAAGGAGCATTAAGTACATTTCCCAAGAGTCTGCTGATAGGAAACAAGAGAGCAAAGGGGTAAATCCCAGAGCAGGCGCTCAGAGCCATTTCCTCCCTCTGCCTGCCAGGACCCCAGGGATGGGACTCTAGCCGACCAAAGACAAACGGGAGTCCATATGAGAGCTGGGGTTAGATCATTCATTCTCTCCCGCACATAGTCTCTCCATAAAGAGAGTACAGACCAAACCATCACCCACTACCACAGTCGCCTGCCTATCATGGCGAAAGGACAGAGTGGATTTCCAAGACCATAAATCTTTATGGGAGCAGTCTTATCCTTTTCCTGCGGGGCAGCTGGTGGGCTCAAACTGCTGACCTCAGGGTGAACAGTTCAACAAGTAACCCACCACACCACGAGGGAGACTTCAAAGCAAGTATAGGAACCAAAAATTAAACTCACTGCCATCGAGTCAATTCTGACTCATGGTGACCCTGTAGGCCAGGGTAAAGCCGAGACGACAGCTGTTTATGGGAATAGAAAGCCTAAGCGCTCTCCCTTGGAGCGGCTGGTGGTTTCAAACTGCTGGCCGTGCAGATTGCGGCGCAATGCATAACCATGACGTCACCGGGCTCCTTCAAAGCACGTATAGCAAGTGCAGTGATGTGCCGGCATTTCCCAGAGTGTGGACTCCATGTCTCTGTCACAGTGGCGACTTGTCCAGTCTGCTGGTATTCTCCACCAAAGCTCAAAAGGCTGGAGGATTAGACTAGGGAAGGAAGAGTCAGGACTGACCTACAACTGAGGTTGTGCAGGGGGGCACAGGAAGAAGCGGGGTTCAGTGAAGTGAAAAGTGCTAGGGAGAGGGATTTCCATCACCAGCCATGACGCCCTGCGGAAACCTTGAGTTCCTCTCTGGGCTTCAACCTGGCCAAGGTTTTGAAGTGCTGCCTGGCTCCCTGTCTTTTCTCTAGCACCATCTTCACACAACTGTGACGAAAGGGGGCAGATGCATCAGGTGAGGAAGGGCGGGGGGGCGGTGCCAAGTTCCATCACATTGCTGCCACTGATGTGTGGGTGCAGCCTAGAAAAACCATTGCCTCTCTTCTAAAGGAAGAGGCTACCCCATCCACTCAATGACTAGAGTTCATAGTCTAATAGGAGAGCTGAATGGTTTTCATTTGTCATTACAAAGCCATGCTCATAGCCCTGATAGAAGGAACCTCTGATCAGGCCCTGTGTTTGTAGAGCACCTAGTTAGGGCCAAGCTCCAAATGGGCTTTTTAATCCTCCACCATCGCTCCTTCGAGTAAGTACTATTATGAGTATTTCCATTGTAATGATGGAAAAGCTGAGGTTGCAAATGATTAAACTCCTGGGAAGGAGGGACCGAGGAATGACTAGATGGAGCACAGGGAATTTGGGGGCAGTGAAAGCCTTCCGGAGGATATGGTTATGGGGTATGTGTGAAAACCCAGAGAGCTCCAACACGGAGAGAGAACCCTAACGTAAACTGAGGTGACCAAGTGCCCATGTGCCAAGCACTTCAGCCAGAACAGAAGTCCATGTGTGGAGAACGGGGCAAGCATGACGATCATTCGGTAGTCATGATGTGTCTGTGAAATCCATTGAAGATCATTGCAGTGTGGGTTAATAATAATGTGTGATGATGTGTTGGCCCACTGGGGAAAAATACGCCACACGAAAACAAGATGGTAATAATAGGAAAACTGGCGGGCGAGTGGGGTAGAGGTGATAGGAGTCCCAGCCAATTTTTCTAAAGCTAAGTGTTCTCTAAAAATAGCTAATTACTTACCAAAACTCGCACCGATGCTGAGAGGTAATGGAAGCAGAACTCAACATGGGCCTGTCTGAGACCAACGGTTGTTTTTTGGGCCCCCATGGAAGCTCAGAAAGAGAGCTGGTGGCCAAAGTGCCTGGCTGCTAATTGAAAGGTGGCAGCAAAATTCTCCCCCAGCACCAGAAATAGATGGCAGTCTGCTTCCATAAAGATTACAGGTTTGGGAACCCTGTGAGGAAGTTCTACTCTGTCCTGATGGGCCACCATACGTTGATGGCAATGGGTTTGGGTTGGGGTTATGGAAGTGCAGAATCGGGACCCAGATCCCACAGGAGATGAGAGCCCAAGTCATCCAGTCAAGTGATACTTTCCTTGTTCTTGGAGCGTAAGTTGTGTTGACCTTGTAAGACTCTCTCCTGGAGTCAGTTTCCTCTACTGGCTCATCAGCTCTTACGGACGGCCCTGTTGGCTTGGCTGGCAGAGTGACATTTGAGCAACTGCTTGCCCTCAAGTGGATTCCACTGCCTAGTGAGCCTTCAAATGCCTCCCTGGCTTGAGGTCCAGGGTTCTCAAGGAGAGATGTGAAATGACATGAGATGCTAAACATGAAATAAATAAGACTCTGGATGTGGCGAATTCGCAGCTGTTGGTTGTGGAACACCTTTTGTTTCCAGGGCCGCCTCGGATAGAGCACAATTCTAGGAAAAGACTGTCAGTCCAGATCACTCATCCACACGCTCCCCAACCCTGTGGACTCTCACGTGCCAACAGGAAGTCTAGATCCGCTGGAAATTATCCATCCATCGCAGAAGATCTTTCCAACTAACACGGTGGAAATTGTCAACGTCGGTGACTTGCTAAACTCGTTAGCCATCCTAAAAGCCTGCGATTCTTTTTCCTCTGAGACATTGTTTCAGGGAACGGACAGCCAATGAGGCTGTTAGAGTTATTAACGTGTGAAATAGATTTCAGGTCCACTGACCAATCTACAGAGAAATGGTGTCAATATCTGTATCATTTATACGCCACAAAATGTGTTTACATGCAGACAAGTCAATACTTTTTAGTAGATCTTCGGAGTTGTGCAATCATCCAGCCCAATCCACAGTCAGATAGTCCCATCATTCCAAAGAGGTCCCTGCCACGAGGGACAGTCTCTTGTTCCTAACCACAGCCCCAAACGCAGACCAAACTCACTGCCATCGAGTCAAGGCCAACTCATGGAGATCCGTTCAAACATCATAGAATTGTCCCTTTGGGCTCCTGTGGTAGGTTTATAATTGTCAATTTGAGGATTAAGTGTGTAGGGGTGGAGTCTAGTCTGTCAATCAGGTCATAGCCAATGAGGCTTCTGTGTGGGCATAGCCTTCCCCTAAGGATTCTGGGAATTCTGGTGTTTCCTCCTTGGAGGTAGGAGACATAGCAGAGGACAAGACACATGGACCCACCCTGATGCAGCCCTGGGTGCAGGAGAAGCCATGTAGAGACCCCTGCTAGCGCTGAGATGTTTCCAATGCCACTGGATCCAAAGACTTTCTACCCACTGGCCTGTGATCTTCTACATTCGGCGTCATTGAATGTGTTTCGTGAGTCTGAAGAGGACTTTATAGATTGGTATCAGACAAATGGGCAATATCGGACTCATGGACTTGATCTGGACTGGGCTGGGATGTTTTCTCAATATTCAATTGCACTTGAATATAAATCTCTTTCTTATACACATATGTGTGTGTCCATGGATTGGTTTCTCTAGTCTACCCAGACTAACAGAGTTTCCAAGCCTTGGAAAATCCTATGGGAGCAGAAAGCCTCATCTTTCGCCCTCGGAGCAGCTGATGAGGTCCAACTGCTGGCCTTGTGATCAGCAGCTCAATTGGGAGCCCACGATGCCCCAGGCTCCTCATCCCAACCACTGGCAACACCTCCTCTCCCTGCTGTCTAAACATTTGCCCCTCTCAATACCTCCTATAAAGGGGATCATACAACTAACTCATGGCCTTTAGTGGCTGGTTCTTTCACTGTCACCGACTCCATGACGACGCATAGCGACCCTTGAGGATGGGGTAGAACTGCCCCTGGGGGTTTCCAAGGCTGGAACTCTTTAGGCAGAGAGAAAGCCTTCACTTTCTCCTGCAGAGCAGGCGGCCGGTTTCAAACTGCTGGCCTTTCCGTAGCAGCTCGGCGTGTAACGACCACACCACCAGGCTCTGAGCGCACGTCGATGAGACTCACCCTTGTGGCGCACACAGAACTCCGTGCTCTCTATTGCTGACGAGGGTGCCCCTCGTGGAAAGAACACATTCTAGTGATCCTTTGGGCGTCTCCAGGGTCTCCTGACCGCGAGTACAGCTGCGAGAAACAGGCATGTGCCAGTCTGCATGTGGAGAGGTGCTTTCCTTTCTGACCTTTGGGTAGGTACTTAGCAGTGAAATGACAAGGTTTCATCAAAAACCTCTATGAGCACGCCCCCATCACCACCATCTGTGTCTAGCATTATATTTACATATTGAAGAAGCCACCGGGTTGGTGGCGGGTGTTTCCAAAGAATTACCATCCTCACGCTGGTCAGTTTTCATACGGCAAGGGATTTTCTCATCAGAGAGCAATTCTCGAGGGAAAGTGGAGGTCCTGGAAATCCCCTGGTGCAAGCGTACCATGGAAAACACGACGTGGCCAGGAGGCTGAGTTTTCAGAGCTACGGTATTCAGTTCACAGTGTGGGGGATTTCAGACAGACCATGTCAACTGTCCCAATCCACAGGACACTTTCTGGTTTGAAGTTCCTCAAACATTGCAATAGCCCCGTGGGTAGTAAGAGGTCCAGAAGGAAATGGTAGTCCTCTCAATAAAGAATGCAGACGTTATAGCATCAAAAAAACATTGCAATGGAAAATTGTTGTTGCTAAGTTGCTATCTTGTCACCTCTGTCTTATAGCCACCCTGGGGATGCCGAAAGGACACGGACTGGTCGTGCACCATCACCATAGGTGTTAAGTCTGAGCCCACTATTGGAAGCACTGTGTCAATCCATCTCATTAAGCATCTTCCTTTTTCAAACGGAAAATTCAAAAATGTCAAGCTAGTGTTTCTCAACTCCCCCCACGCCCACCATCTAGGCCTGTCTATTTCTGAACACGGAGTTTCCGTCTCTCTAACCCTTCCCCGAAGAATGCCACCCTCGTAGATGTGTGCCACATCAAAACCACCCCTTGGGCATTCTCAAGAGACTCAGGTAGATTCCTTTTTCAATGTCCTTTGAGTTTGGGAGACAAAAAAGTCTGAAGCAACCACGAGGTGTCAAAGGGATCAGGTGTAAGGCATCATCAGAACAAAAAATCTTACCATAGTGAATGATGGGGGGAGTGCGGAGTGGAGACCCAAAGCCTATTAGTAGGCCACTGGAGATCCCCTTGCAGAGGGGTCTCGGGGAGGAGATGAGCCAGTCAGGGTGCGATGTAGCAACGATGAAAAATACAACTTTCCTCTAGTTCCTAAATGTTTCCTCCCCGCTCCCACTACCATGACTCGAATTCAATCTTGCAAGTCTGGCTAGACCAGAGGATGTACACTGGTACAGATAGGAACTGAAAATACAGGGAATCCAGGATGGATGAGCCCTATAGGACCAGTGGTGTGAGTGGCAAAACAGGGAGGGTAAAGGGAGAATGGGTAGGAAAGAGGGAACCGATTACATGGAACTGTGTGTGACCTCCTCCCTGGGGGACAGACAACCGAAAAGTGGGTGAAGGGAGACATCGGACAGGGCAAGATATGACAAAATATCCATTTATAAACTATCGAGGGCTCATGAGGGAGGGGGGAGCGGGGAGGGAGGGAAAAGTGAGGACCTAATGTCGGGGGTTTAAGTGGAGAGAAAATGTTTTGAGAATGATGTACAAAATGAATGTATAAATGTGCTTTACACAATTGATGTGTGTATGGATTGGGATAACAGTTGTATGAGCCCCTAATAAAATGTTAAAAAAAAAGGAAAAAAAAATGTCTGAAGAGGCCAAGCCAGGGCTGGAGGGTGGATGGGCTAAGGTTTCCCAACGAAGTTCTCATGGGACAGCCCTTGCTGGACCCTCAGAGAATGAGGGGGTGCGTTGCTGGGACAGAAACATTTCCCAACACAAAGGCCTTTTTATTCACCTCTGCAGTTTTTAATTTTCTGAAAACCTCTTCATAGGAAGCCTCCTTCTTCTTGCCTCCCGTACTCCCCTGCGAGCCACTGATGGGCTCCCCAGCCTCTCGTGCAGGGGAGCCTGTTGGGCTTATGTTTGCCTCTTTGGTGTGCAGCGTACATTTTGCCTCACTGTGTATATCAGTATGATACCATGGATCGATGTAGTGATCAATGGATAAGCCCTATTTGCTCAGTATGTCACTACGGTTCTAATCTCAGGTGAATGAAATATATTACACATGCACAAAAGGAAAGACTTGAATCTCTGTCCAAAATTTGGGATTTTTGTTAAAAAAAAAAAAAAGTAGCTGCTGAACCTAAAAAAAAAAAATCAAAAAACCCACCTCACTGCCAATGACTTCATACTGACTCACAGTGACCCTATAGGACAGGGTAGAACTGCTCCCTGTGTGTTTCGGAGACTGTAACTCTTTACAGGACAGAAAGCCCAGGTTTTCCCCTGTGGAGCGGCAGGTGGTTTTAAACTGCTGACCTTACGATTAGCAGCCCATTGTGTAACCACTGTGCCACCAGATGATGAACCTAGTATAGAGTTAACTTCAAAGCTTCCGCGGAGTCTGGGGGTTGAAGAAAATCTGCCTGGATCAATATCCCTGTTCCATCGCCTGTCCTGTGAGGTCTTAGCCCGTTGTGATGGCTGTTAGCTATCATTGAGTCCGTGCTGACTCACAGAAGCCTTGTCGACAACAAAGTGTCCACTCCTGCACCATCCTCACAATTGTTGCTATGACTGAGCTTGTGTCTGCAGTCATTGGGTCAGTTCATCTCCTCCCCGTTTTTCTCTGACACATCACTTTACCAAGCATGATGTCCTTCTCAAGGGACTGGCCCTTCCCTATAACACGTGCAACGTCAGTAGAACCATCTCGCTTCTATGGGGCATTTATCTGACTGTATTTCCAAAGCAGTTTTGTTCATTCTTCTATAAGTCCACTATCTTAGGCTGAATTCTCTAGAGACACAAAATTAGGGAGGCTTATTTATACCTAAACCCAAACCTAGTGCCAATCACTTGATTCCAACTCATAGTGGTCCTATAGAGGGTTTCTGAGGCTGTACAGTTTTATAGAAGCATATAGCCTCATCTTTTTCCCAAAGAGCAGCTGGTGGACTTGAACTTCTAACCTTACAATTGGCAATCAAACACTTATCCAAGAGTGCCAGAGGTTTATATCAGAGAAATGGTTCACACCATTGTAGAGGTGGGCAAGCTACAAGCCCATGGGTCAGATGGCAGGCTGGAGACTTCTTTTGACTTGAAGCTCATGAACCCAAGACAGGCAATCAGATTTCTGACTTCAGAGGTGAATCCAAGCTCAGAAGGTAAGATGGAAGATTAGGGAAAACACCCCGGATGAGCTGATAATCCAGCAGGTCGCTGGCTCTCAAGTCCAAAGAACTGGAGACCTGATGATGAATCAGATGTTGGATCCAGACCCAGCAAAAAGCAAGCAAGCGTTTCTCCATTGTCTACTTCTATGGGAAGCAGGCCGTACCCTTAAGGAAATTTCATCATTCAGGGGCTAGGTTCCTAAAAACAAACAAACTCAAACCATCCAGTTGATACTGATCCATAGTGACCTTATATTGCAGGTAGAACTGCCCGTGTGTGCTGCCAAGGCTGTAACTCTTTATGGCAGTTGAAATCCTCATCTTTTCTCCCAAGGAGCAACTGGTGGTTTTGAACTGCTGACTTTGCAGTTAGCAGCCCAATGTCTACTCACGATGCCTTAACTGCCAAGTCACTGAGAATTCTGGCCCAACCAACTTGACACAAAGCCTTAACCATCACACCCGTGTTGTAGTCAATATTTCTAATCAACACCATAAGGCAAATTCATTAACCTCCATCTTTGTTATTTATCATGCAGCTTTCCCACGTATGTCAAATACTTGTAAATACCACAGCATGGTTTGGATCAGGCTCATTTCAGTCCTCAAAGTGACATCTTTCTTTTAACACTTAAAAAGAAAAAGAAAAGTCACAGCAATTTACAAATGGCAGTACATCATTTGATTTCCAAATGGTTGCCTCCAGGGCAGTGGTTCTGGGTTGGGCTGCTAACTTAAAGGTCAGCAGTTCAAAACCATGAGCTGATCCACAGGAGGGAGATGAAGCTTTCTGCTCCAGGAAAGAATTACAGTCTCAGAAATCCACAAGGATAGTTCTACCTAAAAGGTCTCCAAGAGTCAGAATCGACTCAGTGGCAGTGAGTTTGAGGTTTGAGTTTGAGCTGCCAAGGAATGCTGATCGTGGATCCAAGTAAAATGGTTTGTGACAATGTCAGTCCTTTCTCCTTTTATCGTGATGCTGCTGATGGGATCAATTGCGAGGACCCTTGCCTTCTTTATGCCGAGGTGTGAGCCATACGGGAGGCTGTATTCTTTGATCCAAACAGTAAGAGTTTCAAGTCCTCTTTGCTTCCAGCAAGCGAGGTTGTGTCATCTACATCTCACAGGTTGTGAGCGAGCCTGCCTCCAATCCTGGTGTCGTGGTCTTCTTCATATAGGACTGTTTCTCAGGTTCTTTGATCAGAAAACGATTGAATCGGTATGGTGAAAGGATACAACCCTGACACCTACCTTTCCTGATCTTAAACTACACAATAACTCATTACCCTGTCCCAACAACTGCCTCTTGGTCTTTGTGCAGATGCCACATAGCTCAACTAAGAGTTCTAGAATTCCTATTCTTGGTTATCCATGTGTCATGTCATCCATCATTTGCAATGTTATCCATAACTGGTTATGAGGTACACAGTCTACTGCCTTTGCATGGTCAATAAAACATAGGTAGCCATCTCTCTACTATTCTTTGCTTTCAGCCACGATCCACCTGACCTCAGCAATGAGCTCTCTCACTTGCACTGGTTGGGGCAGTTATATACACTACTGTCAACTTGAGGAAGAAGTGGAGTCAAGTCTGTCAATCAGGTCACAGCACGATGACCTCATTTGGAGGCATATGGGAGATAAACAGCTCACTGGTGGCTGCATACACTCTCCCTGCTACACTTTCGTACTGACAAGCCACATGGAGTTATGCTGATGGAGGGTCCACGTAAAGACTGCTGCCAAGTGCTGAGTTGCTTCCATCACCTTTAGACCCACAACCACTGGCCTGTGATCTTCCAGCATTCAATGCCATTGCATATGTTGCTTGAGTCTGAAGAGGAATTTATAGACAGGTATCGGGCATATGGGCTAATATTAAACTTATGGACTTGATCTGGACTGGGCTGGGATGTTTACTTATTATACAATTACGCTTTATATAAAGCTCTTCCTTATACACGTACGAATGTCTCTGGATTTGATTCTCCAGTCAACCCAGACTAACACACTGGCCCTCCGGTTATCACATGGTGTGCCCCTTCCGAGGTTGGTCCCACCTGATGGCGTGTCCAAACCATGTAAATTGGACAAATGACTTGTGTTCTCTTATGATCAAACGGTATTTTTTAGTTCATTTTTAAAAAAACAGACCATAGGCTAATTTTCAGAATAGGTGATTTTTCTGAACCTGTCTTACTGCAAGTTCTGTAGATATCTCCCTGCCATCCATTATTCTATAGGAATTTGAAATGCAGGGGGCACCAATTCTAGTATCACAATAACATGCACGGTGCCATGGTACTCCAAATATAAGGTGGGTGGTAGGTTTCTGGCTATAAAACCCACTGCCACTGAGTCCATCTGACTCAGAGACCCTGTGAGCTCCTGCTATACCAAACCCTGATACAGGGAAGTCAATTCCTTCTCATAGCAACCCTAATAGAGTTTCTGAGGCTATCAATCTTTATGGGTGCAGACAGGCAGGCAGTCTCCTCTTTTGCCTATTGAGTGGCTAGGGGGTATGACCCATATGAACCACCAACCTTGAGGTTAGCAGTTCAATGATTACGCAAAGGTGCCACAAGGGCTCCCTGACTCCCTGCTATAACTCACTGCCATCGATTCAGCTCTGACTGATAGGGACCCTATAGGACAGAGGAGAACTGCCCGCTTGGGTTTGCAAGGCTGTCGATCTTTAAGGGAGTGGAAAGCCTCATCTTTCTCCCACAGAGTACTGGAAGGGTTCAAATTGTTGACCTTGTGGTAGCAGCCCAATAGATAACCTAGCACACCACCAGGGTTCCTTTCCACTGCCGTCAGATGGACTCTGACCCACAGGAACCCCATAGGACAGAGCATACTTGGAATAGAAAGTGGAGCTGTGTGGTACAGATCATAATGACCCAGCAACCACTCTGAGGGAGAGAGATGAGGCTGCCCATTCGAGGAAAGATTTACAGGCTCAGAAAATAAACGCATCAAGTCGACTCTGTCCTATAAGATCATTTTGAGGCAGAAGTGAGCAGGGAGCACGGTTCTGGTTTGAGCTTAGTATAAAACTGTTCAGCAACGTGCAAAGCAAATCATAGCACGACCATCCAGGGGGATAGGAAGTCTCATGACCCGCATCACATCCCTAGAAAAATGTAGTTTCCATGTGCATAACAATCTCAGGTCATCAAGCGAAACTCCTTCAACCAGTGCATCTAATAATAGACTGCACACAAAAAACACAG
>NW_022106189.1:39339303-39350034 GCF_000313985.2 Echinops telfairi
ACCCTGGGAGGTTCTCGACCAAAGGAGTCTGGTTCCAACACCATACTGCTAACCTTGGATCCATTCCTTATCAAGAGCTCTGGGGGGGCGGGGGGGAGCACCCCCCCCCCAGGAAAGCCCTTTTGAATGCTCAGGCTCAGAAAGCACGCCATCAGAGCAGAAACACTTTCACTTCACACCATCCAGTTTGGAGACACAGGGTTGCTCGGCTGCAGCGCATCTTTAGTGTGTTGTGTTGACTAGTTCCCTCCGCCATCCAGCTCTGAGGGACCCCAGAGCTATGCTCCCTGTCCTGTGTGACAGGTGTGTATAGACAGGGGTGTGTCTGAGCACACATTCATAGACAACCACCATCTTCAGAGGCAAAAGTTAATTAGAATCCTCAGCTGCCATCTGCTAGCCTCGGGCAAATCACAGCATCTCTGAACCTTAGCTTCTTCAGATGGGAAATGGGGTATGCGATATTTCGCTGAGTCATTGTGATCATGAAACTCACCCACTAGGAGCTCTGGTGGGCATCATGGGCTACTCCTTGGGCTGCTAACCACCAGGTCAGCCGTTTGAACCCACCAACCGCTCTGGGGAGAAAGAGGAGGCTGCCTGTTCGAGTCAAGACTTGTAGGCTCCGAAAACCAACAGCTCGATTCTACTCGGTCTCTTTGAGGCAGAAATGACTGCATGGCAGGTGGTTTGGCTTGGGTTTGGGCTTCGTGTAAAACGGCTCAGCAGAGGGCACGGCAAATCATACCACTGCCAGCCAATCAACTGGACTCAGAGCAACCTTATCTTTATAAAGGCAGGCTGGCTCATCTTTCTCCAGCAGCATGGCTAGTGGGTTTGAACTGCTGACCTTACTGGTAGCGGCCCACAGCTTGCCCCTCAGTGCTTATTTTGACAGATCGTGGTCATTCACTAAATACAGAATAAGGTCGTCTTCAGCATTGCGCATAGCAATATTCCCACATATATAAATCCTCCCCTCTGCTAGCCCAATGATTTGACAGTACACCTCCTACAGCAATGCTTCCCCAGTCACAGAGGCAGGGAGACAAAAAGATAGCTGCTCTTTCAGGCTTTCTGCTTCACTGATTTTGCTTAGTTTCTTCTACCTCAGTCCTCCGATTTCCAAGGACTACTTGTCAGTGCCTCTTTTGTTTGGTTTGAACGGGCATGCGCTGACGGAAGTGGTTGAATTCTTTCCCCCTCCAGGTGAGTTAGCTTCCCCATCAATACACTTCTTGTGTGGCCAGCAGCCCTCTGTCTGTAGAAGTTTGCGTGTTGCTGTGTTGCTATGCGGCTGAGCAAGATGCAGCAGAGCTGCCAGACCAGCAGATGATGAGGAATAAAGGCCTGGCAATCCCAAAATCAATCCATGAGAACCCTATGGGTCATGGCAGTTTGATCCCATTGGGCACGAGGTCACCCTGAGTTGGTGGCCAGTTGCAGGGCACTCGACCACAGCAAGAGCAGCAGCATTCTGATCACTTGTAATGGGAGGGGGAGTTCACTAAGTCAGGCCAAGTGACCCAGCTCACGAAGAATAGGAAGCAGCCCTGCCCCGCTGTTGCCGGGCTATTCCATGAGAAGACCAAGAAATGGAGAGAAGGGTGGCCCTGCAGGGGTGGCTAAGCCTTCCTTGGACCCAAGTCTCTGTGACAAGGCAGGACCCCCAGAAAACTGGCCGCGAACACACAATGTCAGAAAATCCTGTCATGAAGAGTCACAGCTTCGGAAAGCCACAGAGGCAGCTGGTCCCTCTGAGGGGGGCTGGAGTCGATCGATGGCAGTGTGTTTGAGTCCGGCTCTGTGCTCTCCGTAGGATTTTCCGTGGCTAATTCCTCTGAAGAGGACAGGCTATTCTTCATAAAAGAACAGTCCCAAGAGGAAGGTCCCCAGCAAGATGGACTGGCAGTGACAGCAACCACGGGCTCCCACTTGAGATTGGGACGGGACCAGGCAGTACTTTGTTCTGTTGGACTTAGAGGTGGAAACTGACTTGTTGGTGCCTAATGACAAAAGCCCCGTGCCCCTCCTCCGGAGACCACCCCTGGCCAGAACACAGTCCTCAGAGAGCAAAGGAAGTTGCCTGTTTCTTTACCCAAAGTGGAATCGATCATCATCCGCTGGAGAAGGTCATCTCCCATCATGGCTAGCCCAGCCCTGTCGGCATTCAAGGTCAAGCATGTTCCTAATTGCTTCTGAAAGAGGCCTGGACAACGCTGTGTAACTAACATCGGGGTGGCATGCCGGCATGAGCAGCTCATTCAACAGATGTCGCTTGTCCTCCGCTTAGGCAACTGGAAGCCACCAAAGAATGAATCCGGGTTATTAAAGGCTGCCATAGAAGGCTGGGACATTAAATATTTAGTGCCCAAACATAATGCTGTAGCTAGATCTATTGTGTTCTGTTCCTCACCACTTCCTCTTTTTTGCATCGGGCAATCCTGAGGACGCTGTTTATTACTCTGCAGGACTCATCTGGGGTTGCTATGGAGACGCAAGCAGGCTCTGACATAGTCTCCCGGGCCCTGTTTGCTGGCTTTTTTCTTCGGTAAACACTTAATTATGCATTGCATTCGGCAATCAGTGTGGTTGGATGAGACGGTTTAGCTGATTTCAGGGCTAAAGATGAGCTCTGCTCATAAGTACATGCGTTCCTATGTCTGCTCGGCGTGATTTTAATAAACGGAGCAAAATCCAGGAACCCCCAGGGGAAAAGCAAACGGAGGCAAAGGCAACGCTTCCGTCTCCTCACCTCTGACAACCTAACCGCATCGAAGCTCGTGAAAGGCTTACCCAGTACCCGGACTCCATCCAAAACAAGACCAAAAACAAAAACCTGATCGTTTTAAAGGAGAGGAGAGGAGAGGGGAAGGGAGGGGAGAGGAGAGAGGGTTTATGGGCACCATTACAACCAAAGCCCAGCAATGCAACAACAAGGGTTGGAGGGTTGTTCTGTCCAGGAAGATGGGTTTAGCAAAAGATAGGATGCTTTTTAAGGCAAGGATCCTCAACATCCTAGATGCCCTGGATGGCTGTACAGAGTCATGACAACCCCCACCCCTGCTTCCTTATGTGTATGCAGAATTCTATTTTTTAATGTATTATTCATTAGGATTTCATACCTATATCGTTCCATAGTCCAACCACGTCAAATAGAGTTGTACAATTGTTACCACCATCAGTCTCCAGACATTCTGTTTCTACCTGGACTCCTTGACATCATCTCCCTTTACCACCACCTCCCCGCCACGAAACCCCAGCCCCTTATTCTATTTCTATGAGCGTATGTGCATTCATCTGGGAAAGGCCCATCGCTTTCATCAGAAGCTGGGAAGACTTAGACACAATAAGGCAAAGAGGCCCTGAAGGAACCTGGTAAAGGAGGCACGTCTCTCTCAGAGAAAAGCGTTTGCTCTCTTTCCCAATTCACAGGAGGGGTCCTGGGAGCCAGGATCCCAACCAGCCTGGTCCTCCTCCAACTCTGGAGTTTTGATAGAGACCGGCCAGAACCAGCGCTGACGATTTACTTCTGAAGAAACACGTGTGCGGAGTCGCCCACCAGCCTAGCAAAGAAACACAAACAAACCAACTCACAACGCGTGACCACCTTTAAGGACGGAGGAGAATTGCCTCTGTCTGGGATTAGAAAGCCTTTTCTTTCTCGTGTGGTTTTGAACTGCTGACCTTTCAGGCAGCAGCCAGACTCGTGACCCATGAGGTCACAGCAGGGCGACTCTGCTGGGTTAGAAGCCTCAGAGAAATAAGCCGGTCCAGATCCAGCATTCGACGTGACAACAAAAGTCGGACCCAACTGGGTTGCTGCGTTTCATGAGACAGGCTCAGGTCCAGAAAGCCACTGCTCCGGCAGATCCTTGTAGGAGTCAAATGTCTGTCAGTCAGCTACTTCCCAGGTACCTGCCATGCACGCAGGAAAAGACCGGGCTTTCTACTCCCATAACGAGTGACAGTCTTGGAAGTCCACAGGGGTGTTTCTACCCTGTCCTATAGGGTCACTGTGATAGTTAAGGTTTAGTGTGCCAACCTGGCTGATAAACACATGTGGGATTCATTGAAGGGCGTGGAGATAAATGGCTCAATGAGCCTCGCCTTTCTGGTTCTCTGCTCTCTTGTTTTCTGGTGGTCAGACCAGTGTGTGGCTGCCTTAGCTAGTTCTCTGCCTCCGCTGGCAAGGCTCACTTCCTGCAAGGCATCCTGAGGAGAAGCCACATGGACCTACCTTGATGCAGCCCTGGGTGCTGGACCAGCCATGTGGAGACCCCTGCCAGCACTGATATGCTTACACGCTCACTGATTCAGCTTTCCTCCTGCAGTTGGCATCATTACATGTGTTTTGCAAGTTTGAGGAGGGCTTTGTTGATCAGTGTTGGACATATGGGCTAATGTCAGACTTATGGGCTTGGACTAGACTGGGTTGGGATGCTTTCTTAAAGTACATTTTCCGTTTATATAAACCTCCCTCTTATACATATGAGTTTCTGTGGATTTGTTTCTCTAGTCTACCCAGACTGACTCAATCACTATAAGTCAACATTGACACCATGACATGGGAACGGGGTTTTGTTACGGGGCACCACGCCCTTCTCCTACTTGATCTCTGTGATACATATGCCTCATGATTGCAAATGTATTTATTTCTACTTAAACGGACAGTGGAGGCCAGGCTCTAGAGCCTGGGACAGTAGGGTGGAACTGAAGGGAAATTGGGGGATGCGAAGAGGCATGTCAGGAAATGTCACCAGGGATGGTCTTCCCTTCAGCTTCGCTAACGGTCAAGGATGCACTCGCTAGTGATGCCAACCACACCACCCCCAGGCTCCGGGCAGAACATCCTTGCATCTTTGTCATGGTCTTTGGTGGCTCTGGGGTGACTCAGAGAGGAGGGTCATGCTCTGCATGTCTGGGTCCTCACTCCACTGGGCTGACCAACGGCAAAGGTCTGAGACTAGAGGGGCTAACCAGAACCCTTCTCTCTATAGCCTTGGGGCCTCTCTATGTGCTGGCTCATGTGGGCCACCCATCCTCACACAGTCACACGTCTTACACCATGGCTCAGTCTCAAGAGCAAGTTCCCAAGAGACCCAGACAGAAGCTATGGGTCTCCTTAGGACCTGGCCTCGTCAGTCCCAGCACACCACTCTGTGAGTTCAGAGAGACACTGAGTCCAGCCCAGATTAAAAGCAGAGGGAGGCAGGGGCTGCCCCTCTCCATGGCAGGAGTCTTAAAGAGTTTGTGGCAGCTGCATTCAGCACCTCAAAGGGCAGGCCCACAGGTCACCCCTGGGCACTCTGTCCCTCCCAGGAATTGTACATTTGAACAGAGGCTTTGATTCTGCGTGAAGGAGTGGTGGGCTGGGAGTCTTTGAAGCTGAATCTTTGATATGGTGGTGATAGAAGACTGCTCCCTGCAGACCACTTGGTTCCAGTCAGTAAGCACGAGAAAGCCAATGCTGACCTTCCTTATGGGGTCATCTGGCACTGTGCAGGACACGTGTACTAGTTACACTGGCAGATAACTGTTCTAACACCTCCACTCTCTCAACGACTTCTACAAAGTAATTTTCTCAGTGGCTTTGACAAGTACCCCTGCCACGCCATCTTAACTCAACTGCTGTTGAAACGATTCTGACCCCCAGCAATCCTATCAGGACAGAATAGAACTGCCCCTTTGGTTTCCAAGACTGCCTGTCTTGATGAGAGAAGAAAGTCTCATCTTTCTCCCACAGAGAAGCTGGTGGTTTTGAACTACCAACCTTGCCATTAATGGCCCAACATGTAAGCCACCGTGCCATCATCTTACAGATGTGAAAATGGAGGCCCCAAGAGGTTGTCCCGGTGGTGGTAGAGCAGGGATTCAGAACCAGGATGGTCTGTTCATTCATTACTATCTCTTCTTGGTTCTGGCACCTTAAAGCGCCCATCGCTCCAGGCGGGACTTCCCCCTCCTAACATGTATCTTTGTAGCCACACAGAATAATGATTCTTCATCTGGTTTTGGTACATCGATCCTGTCTCCCCAGAGGTGGTGGCGGCGACGGCGGTGGTGGTTGCCCACTGCCTTGAACAGAACACTGCGTGGTCCTGTGCCATGCCCAGCATCCGATGCAGATTGGACCATCGGAATAGGGTTTCTATCAGCTGAGTTTCAGAAGTAGCGAACCAGTGTTTTCTTCCTAGTCCATCGTAGTCAGGAAGCTCCACGGAAACTCATTCCGCATCACAGCTGCGCCTAAGCCTCCAGTGACAGATGGTGGCGGGGGTGTGAGGCGCCTGGGTTGAGAGTTGTATTCAGGGCTCCCTGGTGGCGAATTCTACTGGTGAACCACCACTGCCCCCTAAGGGGCCTGGAGCATCCACCAAATGGAAAAAGCTCTGGGCGCTTGGATGGGAAAGGGGCAGGGTAGACATGACTCTCATTGTGCTTGGGACCTACAGATAACAGGAGGAGAATGCAGTGAGTACAGCTGCTTCTCTGTGTCTACGCGCGCACACACACACCCACACACACACAAGCTGAAGAGTGGAACACGTGATCCCTGACAGTGCTCCCTAAAACCTCGGTGTGGGCTGCACCTTGCCGCAGGGAGGATAATTTGTCTCAAATGAGAGGACTAGAAGTGCATTTCTTTCACTGCTTTGAGATTTCTGTCAATTTTTTTTCATCTCCTGCTAATTTAATAGAGTTTGAATCCATTTTCAGCTAATTACAGGAAATGCTTCTAATGGGGTAAATTAAGTCTGCTGCTCCCTGAGCAGGATCTCCAACCATTACCTTCTCCTGAGTTCCCCAAGGTTCACTTTTCCTTCTCCTTAAAGGGCTTGTCCCTCCCGTTCCTCCCCCCAGTCCCCACCCTGCTGCCACACACACACACACACACACACTCGCAGTGCAGACATGTTCGAATCTGCTTCCAGGAGGGAATGGGCAAACACTGTTAAATGGCCAAGAGCCCTGGCTTCCTCTAAATGCAAACTGCGATTCACTGCCGTGTGACGAGAAGCTGCTCCTGCCTTTATGAAAACAGAGGCTACACAGCCTGCCAAAAGCAAAGTGGTGGGAGTCGAATCACCCAGCAATGCTTTGAGGGTAAAAATATACACACACACACACACACAAATGTATGTCTCATCCTCACGGGTGGCTTATATATACACACACACACACACACAAATGTATGTCTCATCCTCACGGCTGGCTTATATATACACACACACACACAAATGTATGTCTCATCCTCACGGGTGGCTTATACACACACACACACACACACACACACACACACACACAAATGTATGTCTCATCCTCACGGCTGGCTTGTCTTTCTTCCAGCAAAACTCGGGGTCCCCCAGTCCCTGCTTGTGCTCTAGCAAGGACTCTGAGCCCTAAAGTGAAGGGGAAAAGCAAAAAGCAGTGAAAGAAACAACCCTCAGCTATGAGGGAGACAATGCCCGGGAGTAAAGTCCAGCTGCCAGCCCCCAAAGCAGGGCTTCCCTTTCCAGTTGCAGGAGCCTCCATCACTCAGCCCAGGATGAAAGCAGTAACAATAACAACCGAGAAATGCAGATCCTTAATGCTGATTCCTTTCCTGTGCACACTGTGGTAGTTACTTAATCTGGTGTCAATTTGAGGATTAAGAGTGTAGGGGTGGAGTCTAGCCTGTCAATCAGGATAGAGCTAGTAAGTCCTCGGTGTGGGCCTGGCCTTCTCCTGAGGATTCTGGGAACACCTGTGTTTCTTCCTTGGAGGCGGGAGACACACTCTCTCTGCTCACTCCCCGAGAGACACGCTACTGGCAAGACACAAGACACAGCCTGTGTCCTCAAAGCTGGAGAAGCCGCATGAAACGACCCTGAGGTCGTCGAGTTTCAGAGCTGAAGAACCCCTGCCAGTGCTGAGAGGCTTACAACGCCACTGGATCCACAAGACTGCCCACCCACTGGATGTGATCGTCCTGCATGTATTTCGTTAGTCTGAGGAGGAATTTATAGATTGGTATTGGACATATGGGCTAATATCAAACTTATAGACTTGATCTGGAGTGGGCTGGGGTGTTTTCTCAATATTCCATTGCTCTTGTATATAAAACTCTTTCTTATACACACATGAGTATCTATGGATTTGTTTCTCTAGTCTACCCAGACTAACACAGACAAAGTTTATCAAGGAACACCGATGGCTGGGAAAGATGGCATCTGTGGAAATTAGAGGGTCCATGAAAATGAGGGGCACCTTCCAGGAGATGGATGGACACAGGGGCCGCCACATGGGCTCCAACACACCAACAATCGTGAAGCTGGTTCGGCCCGGTGACGCCTCATTCTGGTTTATAGGATGGAGTGGTTGACGGGAGATAGGAACACTGGATGGCACTAACAATCACCAACCTATTTCTTAAGCACACAACGGTAATGCCCCAAACCTAAACCGCTGCTCATCTGTTCCCACCAAGCCTTCAAACAGTGAGTGATAGATTTGTAAGATATCATAGATCGAGGAGAGAGTGGTCATCCCAAGCTGGATAAACCCTACACCTCGTGGATGATGCCCACGGAGACCCCTTCACCATCCCAGTGTAGTTGAGCTACATTCTCAGCACTTGGTTTGCAGGGGCCTCCAAGGACATTGGGAAGCCCATTCATTCATTGTGAGTCTTGACCTGACGGTTGGCCTTCTTACCTAGATCTGATGCCAACATCATGCCTGGAACCCATGCCAGCCTCCCAGTATCTTGGTGAAAAAAAAGCTTTCCTGGATCTTGAGCCAAAATCGGCCCCTACCACCCAGGCTTGCTGTGTCCCCTGAATATGACAGAGGACAATGAGTCCCAGGTAATTTATCAAGGAGCCCTTCACAGAGCTATAATGATGCCCTCCAAGAAAGGCTGACACCTACCTACCATCCATCATAAAACCAAGATCCAAATGCATTGTCATTGAGTCAAAGCTGACCCATAGCGACCCTACAGGACAGAGAAAAACTGCCCCTGTTAGTTCCCAAGACTGTAACTTTTCGTGGGAGTAGAAAGCCCCATTTTTCTCCTGCAGGTAGCTGGTGGTTTTGAACTGCTGACCTGGCCGTTAGCAGCCCCACCACTCCCTGGGCCACCATTCCTAAATCTTGGATTCACCCTACCCCCCAAGGAGATGGCAGAGCCTAGGCATCTCAGGTTTGGAATGGGGAAAAGGTTGATGTCAGCAAGACCAGGAACGCACAGACCGCCTAAACCAGTGGTTCTCAGCATGTGGGTCGCAACCCCTCTGGGAGTCAAACAACCCTTTTACAGGGGTCGTCCGATTCATCACAGTAGCAAAATGACAGTGATGAAGTAGCAACAAAAATCATTTTATGGTTGGGGGGGTCACCACCACATGAGTAACTGTATGAAAGGGTCGCAGCATTAGGAAGGTTGAGAACCACTATCCTAGACCATTTTACCTCCAGGGCTGCTCCTGTATTTCTGAGTAGCAGTAAAAGGTGTTTTGTTTGTGTAATTATTTGAATGTGCCGATAACAAATGGAGAGCACTTTGAACATCTAATTCCCTTCCCACTCCACTCATAATACTGCCTGCTAAGGGACGCTTCCAAAACACAGAAGTGGTAACATCACACACTTGCTCAGAAGCCTCCACTCCTCCTCCCTGAGGCCTTGTCAACCAAGGAAGCTACAGCTGTGTCAGGTGATGTAGGCAGCGTTCAGAAGGGCTTTATTGCTTTGTTTGTTCCAGTAATCAGTTGCCATTTCCGTTTGTGTAAACATAACTCGGCACAAGCCAAACCAAATCAAGCCCACTGCGATGGAGTCGATTCTGTCTCACAGGGACCCGACAGAGCAGGGTGGACCTGCCCTCTGGGAGTTGAGATGATGCGTCGCTAAGTGAGCAGGTAGTCTTCATCTTCCACCCGAGGACCAGTTGGTGGGTTTGAGCAACTCCAGGTCTACCCTGGAATTTAGAGTAGCTACTGGCATAGTGCTGAAGTGTTGGGCTGCCAAGCACCAAATCAGCAGTTGGAACCCCCCAGCTGCTCCGCTGGAGAAAGAAGAGGCTTTCTACTGCTGTGAAGATTTACAGTCTTGGAAACTCACAGGGGCAGTTCGACCCTGTCCTATCAGGTCACTATGAGTCGGGACAGACTCCATGGCAGTGCATTGTTTTGGCCTCTGGTAGCAGGAATCCTGGTGGTGTAATGGGGCTGAGCACTGGGCTGCAAAGCCCAGTCAGCAGTTAGAAACCATCAGTTGCTCCGAGGAAGAAAGCTGAGGCTGCCTGCTCTGAAAAAGATTTACAGCCTCAGAAACCCACAGGGGAAAGTCTCCTCTGTCCTATAGGGTCCCTATGAGGAATCGACTCAATGACAGTGAGTGACCCTGGTGGTACGATGGGGGAAATGGTGGACTTGCTAACCACCAGGTTGGTGGTTCAAACTCACCAGCTGTGCTGAGGGAGAGAGTTGAGGCTATCTGCTCCCTGAAAAATGTACAGCCCCGAACCCCTTAGCTAAGGGTTAAAACGGACTCAATGGTAATGGGGCATTTTCTAGTTTCATTTTGGTTAGCGGTCCCTTACTATCAAGTATTGTTGAAAATATTTGCTTCTTACTTTAAATGAACACATGTAAAAGAAAAACAAAACTTTAAGTAAATAGTACTGATGAGATACCCTGTTTCCCCAAAAATAAGACAGTGTCTTATATTAATTTTTGCTCCCAA
>NW_022106189.1:39350617-39353421 GCF_000313985.2 Echinops telfairi
CTGTTTAGCCTCTTGGCCACCTGGTGACCAACTGCTCAGACTTTTCAGCCCAACTGACCATCCCCTAAGAAGACTCCCAAGTCTCAGCAGAGAGAATCAGCCCCACAGATGTGCCCGGAACTCTCGGTGCTTGACACAGTGGCTGCAACAATGGGTCCAAACGTAAGAACAATGTGGGGAAGGCATGACACCGAACAGAGGTCCACTGTGCTGTACATGGGGCTCTCATGAGTCGGAACCAACTTGATGGCACTGGCCAACAACTGTGTGCGGGCCCTCCAAATCCCGGGGGCTTGGTACCATTTGAATGGCTGACACAAGGTCTGACTTCAACTCCATGTTATCCTAAGCTCGGTGTTTGTCCTTGAGAAGGTGACCTGTGACTGCTGATGGGAAACAAAGAAGCGACAGCCTATTAACAACAACAACACTAAATCCACTGCTATCCAGTCAACTGATTCACAGGGCTCCCAAGGGACGGAGTAGAACTGTCCTGTGGGATTCCTGGGGTTTGAAATCTTTACCGAAGCAGGAAGCAGCCTACCTCATCTTTCGCTTGTGGGGCAGTTGGTGGGTTCAAACCAGCAACCTTTCAGTGAGTAGCCTAATACTTAAGCCATTGCACCCACCCCCAAGGCTCCTTTGAAAGCAGTAGGCTAACTGGTCTGGGCATGTCGTTAAGGACTTACCAAAAATATCCAATCGGAAGAACCTAGGTTCACTAGCCAACTCGAACATTTTTCACTCTTAGTTCCTAGTAGTTTAATATTTAAGTTCTTTTGGGCCCCTGACTGTGTAGTACTTTGTAACTGCCTGGGTGCTCTGTGCCTCTCCAATGTGAGAATCACTCCATCTTTCCATATAGCTCGTCTGCTTTTCCTTTACACAAACCCCATGATGTTGCTCTATGGCAAGACTCAATGCAAGCACTGACTGTATTCGTTCATGTGTCTGGCTCTTCAACTAGGCTGATAACCAGAAGCTCAAACACTCTTTTGCTCATCGTTGTACACACTTAATAGATGCCTACTGAATGGAAAAGAAGGACACACTCAGCATATATCAAGTGCAATAACTGAAGAAAAAAACCCAAGCCTCGAGTTTCCATATTAAAAGATTCTATGGGTAATTAAGAACACAATGCAGGAAGCATCAAAAGAAGATGGAAGGAACACAGGGTCGCTGGATCAAAAAGAACTAGTTGACATTCAACCAATTGGAGAGGTAGCATATAATCATGAACCAATGGTACTGAAGGGAAAACTCCAAGCTGCACCAAAGGCATTAGCCATAAACAAGGCTCCAGGCACTGACAGAATCACAGGTGAAATGCTTCTCAGACTGATGGAGCACTGGAAGCACTCACTAGTCTGTGCCAACAAATTTGGAAGAGAGTTAGTTGGCCAACCGACTGGAAGAGATGCATATTTATACACATTCCAAAGGAAAGTGACCCCACAGAATGTGGCCATTTGGAACAATAGCATTAATATCCATAAAAGTTCATTTTTTCTGAATATCATTCAATACAGTTGCAACAGAACACTAACAAGGAGCCATAAGATAGCCAAGTTGGATTCAGAAGAGAACATGGAACAAGGGATGTCATTACTGACAACAGATGGATTTTGGCTCAAAGTAGAGACTGCCAGAAAAAAATGTTTACTTGTGTTCGATTGGCTATGCCAAGGCATTTGACTGTGTTGGTCACGGCAAGCATCTTGAGAAGAATGGGGATTCCAGAACATTTCACTGTGCTCATGTAGAACCTGTACATGGACCAAGAGGCAGTTTGCACACTGAACAAGGGAATGCTGCTTGGTTTCGTATCAGGACAGGACTGTATCCTTTCACCTGTCCAATCTGAATGCTGAGCAAATGATCGGAAGCACATGACTTCAGGTTTGGAGGCTTATTAACAACTTTCAATATGCAGCTGACACAACCTTGCTTGCTGAAAGGGAGGAGGACTTGCAGACTCGCTGAGGAAGATCAAGGAGAGTGGCCTTCAGGATGGATTGCGACTCAATGTAAAGCAAACCCAAATCCTCACAACTAGACCAAGAGGTAGCATCAGGTAAATGGAGAAAAGATGGAAGTTGTCACCGGTTCTGTTTTGCTGGGCTCGACAACCGATGCTCATGGAAGCAGCAGTGAAGAGATTAAATGGCGCATTGCATTGGGTAACTCTGCTGCACACGATTTCTTTCAAATATTGAAGAGCAGGAATGTCACTTTAGGAGTAAGATGCACCTGACCTAGACCATGAGATTGACAATTGCCTCAAAAGCTTATGAAAGTTGAATATTGAAGACTGAAAACAAGTGGATGCATTTGAATCATGGTGCCAGCAAGAAGATTGAAAGTACCATGGGCTGTCAGAAACACTGTCAGTACTTCTGTCTTGAAAGAAGTACTACCAGAATGCTCATTAGAAGCGAGCATGGTGAGACTCGGTCTCATGTACTTTGGACATGTTTTCAGGAGAAACCAATTCCTGGAGAAGGACATTGAGCTTAATGAGGTAGAAGGGCAGCAGAAAAGAGGAAGGCCCTGGTGGTAGTTATCTAATTTCATGTTAACTTGAAGATACATGAAAGGTAAGGTGACCAGACGTCCACGTTTGGCAGGACAGTTCCGATTTTTGGTGTTTTTTAAAAGTCCTGATTTTTGGAAAGAATGCACGACAAGCTAGGGAACGGTCTATTTGGTCCATAGAGACCAAATTTTTAATCAAGAACCCCTCCTTCCCCTGTCAATGGTGTCCGGCTTTAAATCTGGTCACCTTAATGAAAGGGTAGGGG
>NW_022106189.1:39354538-39356354 GCF_000313985.2 Echinops telfairi
AAAATGAGCTGACACCAGGGGCTCAAGTGGAAAGTGGGTGTCGTAAGAATGATGAAGTCAACATATGTACTAAAGTGCTGGACACAAATGACGTATGTACAGATTGTGATGAGTTGTATGACCCCTAATAAAATGATTATTTAAAAAGAAGAGTTGTACAATCATCACCACAGTTTTAGAATGTTTTCCTCATTTCTTATCAAGCAAAAGAAGTTTTGCCTTTTACTTCCTACCATTCCTTGGCCCCTGCCACGGTTCTACTATTGAAGAACTCTTCCATGAAGGCAATGGGAAGCAACGTGATATTCAGTTCCCATTAGGAAGACTGAGAATGATTTTATACAGAGCCTGCATCTCTCACAGATAAGGAACGAAAAGAGGAGACACAAGGGCAACTTCGCTTGCATCCCAAGTGTGCTCTGAGGAAGGTTCAGTAGATGCCTGTCTGAGACACCATCCTGAGCCATGGAAGTGGCTGCAATGTCAATAGCAAGTCTAGTCCCAAGGAGGAGAGAAAAGAGGAAAGCTCCTTGAGCGAGTCTCTCTCTATTCCCTTCCTGGCTGTCACCCTGGCTCAGAGCACCCTTGTCGCTTCCTGAACAACTGTGGTCACAGTTGACATACCAAACTGAGCCCTGGGCTTTGTCTCTAAATCACTCAGAACTCCAAAGCCAAGCTCACTGCCGGGGTGTTGATTCTGATTCATAGAGACCCCGTGGACGGAGTACAGCTACCCCTGTGGGTTTGCAGGGCTGTAAAGCTTTACAGAAGCAGAAAGCCTCATCACCCTCCCCCAGAGCAGCTGGCGATATTGAACTGCTGAACTTAGTTAGAAGCCCAACACTTGACCCATTACATCAGAGATACTAACATCAGAGACACTAGCTGTATTAGTAAGGGTGGGTTAGAGAAACAAATTCAGACACGCACATGTGTATAAGAAAGAGGTTTATATACAAGAGCAACTGAATATTGAGCAAACATCTCAGCTCAGTCCAGATCAAGTCCGTAAGTCTGATATTAGCCCATATGTCTGATACCAATCGACAAGGGCCTCTTCTGACTCAAGAAACACATGTAATGACACTGAATGCAGAAAGATCACAGGCCAGTGGGTGCAAAGTCCTGTGGATCCAGTGGCGTTGTAAGCATCTCAGCGCTGGCAGGAGTTTCCACATGGCTTCTCCAGTTCCCAGGGCTGTCGGCGTAGTGCCATATGTGTCTTGTCAGTAGAGCGTCTCTCCAGGAGTGACTCATGAGAGCGTCTCTCCTGTCTCCAAGGAGTAAATCCCAGAATTCTCAAGAGAAGGCCATGCCTACCCAGAGGCCTCATTGGCTATGATCTGATTGATAGACTAGACTCCACCCCTTCACCCTTAATCCTCTCAAGTTTCAAATGGACACCAGTTTATGTAACTACCACACTCCCTTCTCAGCCTCCCTCTCCACTTCTCCTGCAGGCTTCCCATTCCTGACCGCCTCCCCTCATGTCCTTGGAGCAAACGTACACTCAGAAGTGAGAATGAACAGAGAATCTGTGAGATAAATTGGGGTGGATGAGGATGGAGAGGTGTGGAGAAACCTGTTATTTGTTTGCTTGTTCATTCATTCATTTGTTTGTTTATGTCCTGTAAGATGTTGAACTGTTCAGTAAAATAAGTTAGCTGATACATGCAGTTGTTGTTAAATTTGTTCCTTCCCCTTCTCCTGCCTGGCACTCCAGAGAGAGTGAACGGAGTGAGGTAATATTTGCCTGCCTTATCTGCAGGCTCTCCAGCACACTAATCCATGGTTCACTCTCTCCACTCACTATGTA